>NC_073357.2:49510000-49825000 GCF_027580225.2 Misgurnus anguillicaudatus | reverse complement strand
ACATTTTAGACAGTTTTTAATACTATATACACATTTCCTGTATTTTCTAGATGCATTATTTTAAAGAGACTGAGAAACAATTATATATGATCACTATAACACTGCAAAAACAACAAATCTAATACTGGCATGGCTTTTGCACAGTACTGCATACACAATGTAAAAAAGATTTTTGGATCAACTTAATAATAACTTATACAAAAATATTAGTTGACTCAAAAAAGTTCAGTACAAAAATGTGTCTACTATTTTTTTTTTTAAATAGAAGCAACTTGTTTACAATGTGTAAAATGTACATTGTTCCTTCTAAGAAGCCCACTTTCTCTCACGTCGTGGATGTCAGATCAAAATCTGTGGAAAACCTAATAGGAGATAGATAATATTTTTTGGGAAATCAGACAAAATTCTGTAAATGTTATCCGGAAGCCTGCATTCAAATGTAACACTGGAACTGGGCTTGCACAAAATTGGTTTCTAAATTATGTCTTTATTTCAGGTTTCATGTAACCTGCATTCGACAACAGACACGCTCCAAATCCTCCTTGCTATGCTGTATATTATAAATGGTGTCAGGTTCAGTCAGAGCTGCAGAATGAATAAAGTTTGTGGACAGGCAAGATCCAAATCTTTTCTTCATTCTTAAAAATAAAGGGTTTTTCGAAAAATATAATAGAAGAATTATTTTTGGTTCCCCAAAAACGTTTAGTAAAAGGTTCTTTAAAGAACTATTTCTTTTTGTCTGTACAGCCTTTTCCCACTGCAAAGAATGTTTTTGTGCAACAGAAATGTTGATGTTAAAAGTTCTTTGAGAAACCATGCAACCCGACAAAGAACCCTTTAGGAACCTTGATTTGTGTTGGAAGTGCAAACGTGGCTGATCTCCCCAAACACATTAGAAGTGATTCTGTTGTTAATCAGGACTATGCAGACGTGGCCCTGCACTTTGTTTCTAATACAGTCTTGCTCTGAGCTCAGATCTGCCCGTGTGTGATGCAGCAGCAGCATGGAATCACTCTTTAATGGATTAGCTCTCCTTGGCTTAAACCATTTATTTTGGCATAACACTCTCGTAGTTTTTGGCTTACAGGGGTCGTTCCTGACTGAGCTCAGACCTTGGCCAGGTCGAGATGAGAGATGTTGGTGTTGCAGAGTATGAGTGTTGAGCCCGGGGGTTCCCTTTAATCAAAGATGACCAACATTTCCGGGAAAAGCTTTGAGTCTACCACAAATAGACGCAGACACAATCTCTAAAAATGTGGCTGGACTCAGCCATTCTGGTGTGCTTGTGAGTTTTTCAAAAACAAAGTATTTTGCTCCAATCTTAACTCCTTCACCGCCAGCCTTTTTGAGAAAAGTTGCCCACCTGCATTTTTGTGATTTTAACAAAATTTTCACAAAATTTTTCTACAAATATATAAACATACAAATTATATCAAATTAAAAACACACCCTCTGCTTTCAAACAAACAATAAACAAACAAACAAACAAACAAACAAAACGGGGAAAAAACGTTTCATTATATATTTACCACTGAAATATGGATATTTCTCTTCAAAAATACAACATTTTGAGCAAAAAGCTTAAAAAATTGCGTTTTTGTAAAGAAATTTATGTTAGAGATCAGACTCAGAATGACTATCAAACATAAACGCAGTTAAAATAAATCATTAACTCTTTTTAACTTCCGTTTTTGATAAATTCGTTTTGGTCATCTGGTGGATAAAAGCGGTATTACACTTTCACTTTGAAATTCGTCCAGAAAGGCACATTTATTAGTTAAATATGAACTCATAAATGACGAGATAACTCGTCAATGGCGGTGAATGAGTTACAGATATCAAAACATTTTCTGCTGTAGATCAATTGCAGTAACAGTTGCACTTAAATTTGATGTATAATCAACTTGAATTTACCTCAACTTAGACGAATTAATACATATCTATCTTTTTCAATGCGTGCACTTAAAGCAACACTATGTAGTTTCCATGTAAAAATGACTTGCAGCTCCCCCATGTGGTTGAAAAGCGCTACAGTGCCTGGTATCAGACACTCTTCTGCAGGCAGGGGGAGGGGCGGGGCTGTGTGTTCTACCCTCCACCGCCACTTTCAGAGTGTGTTTGTAGCAGCTAGGAGGCTGCTCAGGTTGCAGCAACAGGACAATTTGTCCAGTTAAAAAGTTGTTCAATCACTGAAATAATTTTAGAGACATTATTTAAAGGTAAAAAAACTACATAGTGTTGCTTTAATCTTTGTACAGCTAGTCCAATTCATTCAGGATCCAAACAGGGATGAATTTAGAAGCCATCAAACACTTCCATGTTTTCCCTATTTAAAGACTGTTACATGAGTAGTAAGTATTGTGGCACAAAATAAAATGTGGCGATTTTTTTAAGCGGATAAAAAAATGAGAATTATATTTTATGGCAAAAGAGCACTTAGTTTGCAGCACTCAACCACTTAGTTTTGTGCCACCATACTTACTCGTGTAACTACTCATGTAACAGTCTTTAAATAGGGAAAACATGGAAGTGTTTGGTGACTTCTAAATTCATCCATGTTTGGATCCTAAGGAATGAATGGGGCTAGGCTAAATGCTTACACATTCACAACGCACTGTACAAAGTTTCAGTGCACACATTGAAAAAAGATAAGCATCATGTATTAATTTGTCTAAGTTGAGGTAAGAACATAGTAAAATGTTAAAAAACATTGGTGTTTTCCTTTAAGTTATCTCAACTTTATTTTATAATTTATAGCAAAAAAAAAAAACTCCTCACTAGTCAAGAAAGTTGAAATTTATTATAAGTTCAAGTTCAAATTTAAGTGCAAGGTCTTGGGACTGTGTGTGTTCTCGCAATGCATTCAAATTTTGTCCCAGCTTCATGTGACAGCAAAGGAACTACCTTTGAGAATGCTAACAAATAGCTCTTACCAAGTATCTTAACCCTTCTTGGCCATGAATCACTGCTACTTTTTCAACTTCTTCCCTTTACCTGGCTCCATACAGCCATGTAACACCATTTTTTTAATGGTTGATGATACGATGTCCGGTCCCACATTTCATACGATGTAAATACGTCGGATCATGGAAGTGAAATGGGTTTCAAACCGTGTTTTTATGTTGACTGTTTTTAAGCAAGTTCATCTGTTTGACTTACTGACATCTTATTTGTATTACAGTTTGTGATTGCTGCTTACAGAGATTAATGTTAGAAATAAAATAAAATAGCACAGCTGCACCAATAAGCATGAAGGCAAAAGAGAGCGTAAATTCTTTCCTTCTGCTGTTTTGCTTTCTCATTCCCACATTTTTGTGATCGTAACCATGCCTTCCAGGCCTTAGGCTAATACAGGCTTGATTCGCAGAGGCTCTGCATTACAGCACTAAAGTACATATAACATCTAACGTTTCCTTCAGGGTGCAGATTACAGCAAACACAATGAGGAGGACAAAATGGCCGCTGGCCCTTTAAAAGTTTCGGCCTTCTATTAGTAGATTTATGGGTCTCCCGACCACAGGGCTCTTTCAGTAAGTGCGCGGTGACAGATTGAGCAGTGCCTTTTGTCCTTTGCTGTGCGGTTTATAAAGAGACCCTTAGGAATTTTCCAGAATGTGATTGGAGATGTGGTCATGTGAGGATGGTGTAATTGATTGTGGTTTGGCACCGGTCAGAGGGCATATCTAAATATTTATGGGTCAGATGTTGTGTTAAGGAGGAAAGGCCAAATTGGATAGTTCAGTGAAGATCTTAATTAAACATGGCTGGTTTAGCTTATGTGTTTTTGTTCTCTGTGTGCATGAGGTTTATGTAAATGAAACCTCAGTTTCTGTCTTAAGTGGAATGATAATGAGGCACTTTTATTAGTTTTAGATATTAGTCGTCAAATGCTTCAGGTGTTTTTTATGACTCTGTTGAAAAAGGCTTAATACAATGTTTAGGTTTTGCTGGTCAGTATACTGTAAACTTCCCAGCAAAGCAATTTTGGCTAAAATAAGGCAAAATTTGGTCTGTCAGTGAAAGTCTAATATATGTCTAACCCAAGCCCAAGAATAGACATTTAAAAAAATGAAAGCACACTTCAAACACTTGTTAAAGGGGACATATCATGAAAATGTGACTTTTTCCATGTTTAAATGCTATAATTGGGTCCGCAGTGCTTCTATCAACATAGAAAATGTGAATAAGATCAACCAAGTAACTTAGTTTTGGTAAACCATTCTCTGCAAGCATGTGGAAAAATAGGTCACTAAAATTTGGCTCCCCTGTGATGCCAGAAGGGGATAATACCGCCCCTTAATCTGCACTATCCAACCACGGCATTGCCATTTAGTGCAGAGATCAACTCATTTGCATGTTAAAGGACACACCCAAAACGGCACATTTTTGCCTGCAAATTGGCAATTTTACCATTCTGTAATAAATTATCTATATAATATTTTGAGCTCACATGTGTATTCTGGGGACATCAAAGATTTATTTCACATTTTTAAAAAGCCTTGTGAAATGTCCCCTTTAACTTTGCTTACATGATGTAATAATAGCCTCTTTCAAACAGTAATTCTGGTAAATTACCAGTAAGACATCATTCACACATCAGAATCAAAATACCGGTAAATTCGTTCAGAAAGCGGAAGTTACCTGTGGCGCGCGGCGAGCTCAGTGTTGTATTTGTAAACAATCCACATTGTTCATTGCCACGGTCCGTATTTTGTTGTTTTAACGTCTGTGGTAAACTCTGACAGTCCCGAAGTTGCTCGTGACCAAACAACATTGCATGAGGCGACGTCAAACCGAAAATGCGTTTTAAACAACAGTACTGTTTGCACTTTAGGCTTCACAGAGGGCGTGCTAAGGACGTCGGCAATTTGGCAAGTAGGTGGTAAGCTGTTTTAAACAATTTTGGTGAAGAAATGTGGACGTAAACTTCAGGTGTGCTCGACTTTCAAGCAGTGTATGTGTGTGGACTAGAGGTCTTCACGGGTCCACTTAGATCCGAAAACCCGAGGTCCGACCCGAGACCCGATCGGGTTCGGGTCTAAAAGTTTCACATGTGCCTCGGACACGGGTCGGGTACAATAATAGCCTCATCGGGTCTCGGGTAATTTAAAAATGAATGTGTTTTTTCTGAACGGACCCGAGAAGACCCGAACTCTCGTGTGCGTCAATGTCCTTTTCAAACCTCTCATCTGTTTGCCAAGAGCGCTTGCGACATTGTGTGGTTGTTGGAAGGTTCATTTTCGTTGAGACAAACATGTCAGTCAATTATAAATGTACATTTTAGCGGTTACGTTGGAGTCGTCGTCAGATAACAAAGTAAAACGAATGAAGCAGCTCGCCAAATTGGTTGCAAGGCCACCGGAGTTTCTTTCTGTCTGACTGCTGCGCGTGGGTCTGCAGAATGCACACACGTCAGTGCCGTTTACATTCGGTACCAGTCGGGTAAAAAAAAAAATTTTCACTAGTTCGGGTCGGACTCGGGTCTAATTTTCTCTGGTTTGTCTCGGGTCGGGTCTTTCTTTAAACATTTTTTATTTATGCACGTCGGGTTCGGGTATGAAGTGATTCGGGTCATTTCGGGTCGGGTACATTTCTTTGGACCCGAGAAGACCTCTAGTGTGGACACGTCTGTAAACACTGCGGGGCTAAATGCGTCATCTGTATTAAAACGTTATGATTGGCCCGAAGCTGTCAGCGCGGTCTGACGTCGTCCGTTCTAAATTCCGGTAATCCTATATTTTTCGTTCACACATAGCGCTTACCAGTAAATTACTGGTAATCTTACAACCTGGCTTACTGGTAATTTTGGAGCACTGATTTACCGGAAAGGTTCTGTTCACACATGATCTGTTAACTGCAATTTACCAGTAAATTACCAGTGTGAAAGGGACTATTGTCTCACAAGTTATTTTGGCAAAAATGGTAACCAAATTCAAGGTTATTTAGTGTAGAAGTGGGTTACTCATAGCCAAACTAGCTGTCATTTCACTGCCTCAATTATTGCTTGCTAGGTTTATACCCAAGTCATTTTTCATTGTTGCACTTACATTTTTAAGTTTAATCAACTTGAATTTACAATTAATTAGAACTTTCTTATGGAGAGGAGTTGCTCATCATAAAAATAAAGTTGAATAAGTTAATAAGTTGTTTATTAATTTATAGCAACTCCTCACTATTCAAGAAAGTTGAAATGAATTGTAATTTCAAGTTGATAAAACTTAAAAATGTAAGTGCAAAAATGAATTTCTACAATGTAGTATCAGCATTGACGCACAAATGTTTTCATATACCGATGCCACTGTACAACTATTCACATGGTTGATTTGTTATGCATTATTTAAAAAATGATGTGTCATATTTTTGAGTAACATTGACAGCTTAATGTTTTTTTTTTCTTGTAATGGCAAACATTTATTTTATACTAAGGATTTATAAAAAAAATTGTATAAATATAAACCCAACACCGAAAGCTAAGGGTTTATTGTTCATCACTGATCACTGACTTCTTAAACATGTGGATCTAATGGAACAGTTTGCCATATAAAACCCCCAGTAACATCTTTTCACGCTCTAACTCTTTCCATCATTTTCCTCCTCTCATTTTCATATGTGACCTGTGATACTTTATTTTTCCACAGAGAAGATTGATAAGCTTAGTGTTTGACACGCTGCAGTGAATTGTGTAATCCTAAAGGCTGTGTATTACGAACCAACTCTGGATATACTGAAAACACATTGTCTTTTTCTTTGTAAAGGAAAATAAAGGAATTGGCAACAAAACATTGAAGGTGTGCAACGATTTACTGTATTTTTGTTGTTGTTTATGATACAGAAATATGTATTGCATCAATATATTACACTTATGTAGCCTTTATAGGTAAATAGTATTGAATAAAGTACTGTATGCATTTTCTCTTATGTCCACAAGATAGTAAAGTGTATAATAAATATATATAACATCATCTTTTAATTATATATTTTTATAGACATGTGGAAAAAAACAAAACACAAGACTTCGTTAAATCCACAGAGGACGAGCTTCTGTTAGGTTTGGGAGCAAATGAAAAGAAACAGACACACATATGGGACATTTTTTTAGTCTTCAAACATGTGCTTTAGCCAGATTCACACACCATATGGGAGTGGGTGAGAGTGTGGACGCTCCTAACGTATTCTAAACACTCCATCCAAGAGCCAAGGAGTGAGCCAAGATCCCTCGGGTCTGGCTCTGCTTCTGCAAGTGAGCTCACGAAAGCCAAGGTTACACTCCACAACTGCTTCGTAGCACCTTTGTGCTGTTTTATCTTTTATTTTGAAGATTGCCTCTTGAGCGCACAGTATATACTCAGCTGTCTGAGTGGAGGAAGTAATATAGACAAAAAATGTCTGTAATGGCATGTTAAGGGTGTAGCGTACAACATGGCAAGCATTATTGCTTTTAGAAGACATAATATATCATGTTTGTTAAGTGCATGTGCAGTATTTGGAAGACTGTTGGCAATGTATTCAAAGGGAAAATCTGGATGTTCCCCAAAATCTTATAAGTAGACTGATATGCATTGGGGTTTAAAAGTCAGAGAGCATTAACAAAAATGCTTTCGTTATGATTTTTTCTTATTTGAGCAGCATAACAGTTTGACTGAAAGGTTCAAATAAAAAATAACATCAATTTCAGTATTTTTTTTAGTATTTTGTGTATTTTTAGCTTGCAGTCGAGCTGGCACGGAAAACGTGATGATTTATCCCAGCATGATTTAAGTTGCACAGCATGATTCCTGTTTTTCAAAAAGCATATTTGCGTTTCAGTGGAAGCAAGAAAATCTGATGTGGTCTGTGTCACAGATTTGCTTGTTAGTAAGCAAAAAACTTTTAATTTGTATAATATAACATGTCTTTAATTTATTTATTTTAAAACATTTATATGCTTTTTTCAGGTTTAATTGAAAAATTTATCCCAGATTTTCGACATTTCAGTCTCACATTTTCAGACACCACTGGTAAATTGACACTTTATTCTTTATTGTATGTATTTTAAAATGTTTATGTGTTTGTTTTTGGGTAAATAAAAAATTAATTCGATGTAGTCTTAGATTTTCAGACAGCAGTGTAACTAAACATTTGACCGAGCAGTAGACTTTTATTTTAACATTATTATAACATTTCTTCATTTTATATATTTAGTGCTAGACAAAGATAAGTCGCGATTAATCACATACAAAATAAAAGTGATTTTTTTTTGCATAATATATGTATGTGTACTGTGTAATTATTATGTATATTTAACCACATAAGGTACACATACATATATTAATTTCAGAATTTTTATATATATACACACATATATATATATATATATATATATATATATATATATATATATATATATATATATATATATATATATATATATATATATATATATATATATATATATATATTATGCTAAAAATCACTTTAATTTTGTATGCGATTAATCGCGATTTATCTTTGCCCACCATTAATGTTTATGTTTATTAATTTAGTAAATGAAAAACTAATACTAATTTCAACAGAAGCCTTACATTTTCAGACGACACTGTAACTAAACAATTGAGACAGAATTAAGACTTTACAATTTATATAGTAAGATTGTTTCAATACAGTTTTTTAAAAAAGTTTATTTATTTACAGGTTTAAATAAAAACTAATCCCAGTTGTTTTACATTTTCAGAAAGCACTGTAGCTAAAAAATTGAGATCAGATTTTTTAAAAGTAATTTATCTGAAACTGATGTCTAAAGGGTTCATTATATGTAGGTCGACGATGTGTCGGTTTTCATTCATACTTCTGCGTGGCTGTGCGCTAGTAGGCAGTATCCACGTGTGTAACCCACTAACAGCCGAAAGTGAAGACGCTTGGCCAAGAAACTCATAAAAGAAGAAGAAGCACCTTGTTGTGTATGATTTGAGAGGTAAATAAAAAGTGACTTTTGTTGCAGCTTGAGTTTATCACTCCTTAACTTGACCCATCTTTGTTTTTACCGTTGTAATCGGAAATCCGTATGTGGAAAGTGACGCAGATTTTTTTGACCTGACAGGAGGGGTTTTAGCGGACCAGTCACAGCGCTTGCAGTTTGCATAGAACGTATGCGCTGTCACAGCCTACGCATATACAGCGTAGATTGTACGCGGGACCATTAATTGGGCTTTAGTGTACACCAGTGACACTCATTTCACCTCAACTGGTCCCTGTTCTTCTATAACTTTCTTGGGTGCAAAGAAGAGCATTAAATTTATAGTTTTCGAAAGGGAGGGCCCACTGACATTGGAAACATTATGATGCAGTGCAGCTCACCGAAGACCGTTCCAGATTTCTGGAACCAATTACCAACTGAAGAGAGAGTCAGAGTTGGTTTAAGGTGAACTGTAATACATACAGTAAGATCAGATTTGCAGCACATAGAACGATGGGAGTTGTCTTACAGTATGTGGTTCCGTCAGAACAGGCAAAGTCCAAATGATCAAAGATTACGAGAAATTCTACCATACTGTACGCAGAGACATTTTCAGGCATTGCACAAAGAGACGTTCCAACAAGAGTTAGCAACAGCGATACCTATCTCTCCATCCCACCCTGAGGTTTTCATTCGGAGAGTATGTAATCAGTGGTTTTCTGTTTGTGGTTTTCTAAGCACGGGTGTGCAGTCTTCCTAACGCCTCTACCCCTTGTGGTTTCGTATTAATACCACATGCGCAGGCGCTGGGCAGGACAAACCTCTGCAGGAATCTCTCACCCACCCTCTCCCTCTCTGTAGGAATACGACGCCATCCTGTGAACCCTACAACCTGACAGCCATAATGCAGAGGCCTTCAAGGTCCAACATGTGGCTGCATTTGCAGGCGTGCTCCATTACCTCTTTTTCGCTTCCTCTCCCCATTTCTCTTTCTCCCCGCGCCTATACAGGATTGATGTGGGTCATTATGAAATCACCTACGCTATAGGGGAAAGTAACGTAAGGCTTTCCTACACAAGATTTTGTTGAGATTCCCTGAAGAATAAAATGAAACAGTAGATTAATTGTTTGCCATACTAGAATGCCAGTTGCGGGCAAGATATGCAAATGTATGGCCTTTTTTGTAAAGACTATTTAGTTACATAGTTTTTTTTTCCCATAAAATGGATGAATTGAACTTTAAAACTGTATACATCAAGTTACAGGCATTTTGTTTGCTTGAGACATGTGGCATGTAATACATTGTGTATAAACGCATATTTACATCCATATATTTTGTAACATGGGCATCATGCTGAGTGACAACACGAAGAAGGGCCCTGACATTATAGGAACGGACAGCCAACACCACAGGCAGGCCAAAACACACGACCGCTGGCTACCATACTTACTGTCTTTGTGCCATGTGTTTAAATCTGGGCTCAATGCTTTCAATTACAATGCAGACAAACAAGCATGAAACAAATGTCATTTATTGGTAATTTTCGTTGTTCATATAGTATGAGTTTGCTTTATTATACATCTTTATGTTCTGATGGTTAAATGGACTGGTTCAAGTGTGGGTAAGCTTGAGTTACATTTGTAAAGCTGAAACAATAAAGTTTGCATACAGGACTGAAAATAATAATAAACTAAGTCTGTATAGCAATTAAATATTGATTCTCATGAGTTAAAGGGGACATTTCACAAGACTTTTTTAACATGTCAAATAAATCTTTGGTGTCCCCAGAGTACATATGTGACGTTTTTATAACATGTTAAAATTGTCACTTTGTAGGTGTGAGCAAAAATGTGCCGTTTTGGGTGTGTCCTTTAAAATGCAAATGAGCTGATCTCTGCACTAAATGGCAGTGCCGTGGTTGGATAGTGCAGATTAAGGGGCAGTATTATCCTCTTCTGACATCACAAGGGGAGCCAAATTTCAATGACCTATTTTTTCACATGCTTGCAGAGAATGGTTTATCAAATCTAAGTTACTGGGTTGCTTTTTTCACATTTTCTAGGTTGATACAAGCACTGGGGACCCAATTATAGCACTTAAACATGGAAAAAGTCACATTTTCATCATATGCCGCCTTTAAAGGAGCCAGTTAACTGTTTTACCTGTAATGTTAGTGAGCATATTAATACTTTATGATTTTCACTTTTTTATTTTTAACCAATTTAACTCTGTTGACCTTGTACCGGGATTACTTATTATGACTTAATATAAAATATTCCTTTAATTTTCAATGGACCCAGTGCCACATATGAGATACTGTTTGAAAGCTTAGACTCTCTACTTTCTGCAGATATGCATTACTTTGAGATATATTTTACTGTAAGAAAGTTATTTACACTTAATTTACACTATTACCCCCCCATATTTTTTATATAATTTAATATTCACATATTTCATATTTTTCAAGTATGACAAACATGGGCAAGTCTTATATCAAATGAAAGCTCTCACTCTCAGGAAAAATAACTACATTGTTATTTTGTTCTATTATCATCACATATCCAACAATCGTCGAATGAATGAGATAAAAAATCGACTTTTGTATATGTGAAACTTGAGCATGAACTTTCTCAGATAGCACAGATAGCCACAAATGATACACCATCTTTTATTTTAGGTCCTACTCTAAAAAATGAGTCCATTCACAGTATTTTCTTTGGTTGTGTGCATGAATAATCCCTTGCTATTTATTATATGTGCAAAAAAAATATATTTTTATATGAAAAATGTATTTTCACTCCCTTCAGTAAAATAAGAACAACTTGAATTCGACATGCTAAAGAGATCATTATTTTTTGGGTGTTTACTGTCTGCTGCTGGTAACAGCCAGAACTGTCTGCAGTCTGCTAGAGCACACAGAACCAGAGTTATTCACTTTCAAAGATAGTGTTTACAACATAAAAAAATAAAATTTTGTGTTTCATCAGATGAAAACAACATAAATAACAATATTTGTCACAAACAGCAGCTTTTTATGTAACTTCAAAGGGTTTTCTGTAAAATTATATAAAGATATTGCATTTATTTCACTGTAAGTGGTTATGGGGACATTTCAAATATTTTTAGGCGGAAATTGAATACAAAAAGACTATTATTCCTCCCTAAAGTTAGAAAAGAATAACTTTTGCATAGATTATGATAGAGAAAAAATTGCTGGAATTAAACAAAACTGTCTGCAGGTTTCGTTACCACTCAGGGCCAGAGTTATACACTTTTAAATACAGACTTTAGAAAAAAAAAACATCAAAAAGCGCCTATTTATTTTTGTGTTTATTAGAGGACTGACAGCACATACAACCATGTTTAGCACTTTCAACAGTGTTTTATAAAATTTCAAAGGGGTTGCTGTAAAACGATACCAAACTTTTGTATGTACACCTCTGCATGTGGGTATGGGAAGCTTTTGAAATTGGGTTGGCCAAATCCAGGCGGAAATCCCCAAAATAGCCTCCGAGTGTAAAACAAACGGTCAGAAAAAAGTGATGTTACTGTGGTGGTACCCTTTCACAAAAGTACACTGTTGCACCTAAAAAGTTCATATTAGTACCTCAGAGGTGCATATTGGTACCAAATGTATAGTGACTAACGCAGAAAGACTATAGCACATGTCACATAACAGGCGTTTTAGGCATTCCAACATGTCACACAGATGACATTAATAGTTATGTGTGGTTACAGCACATTCACGAGAAATCATTAGATGTTAATGGTGCTTTCATCAATATGTCACCATGCTAAAGCCAAATGAGGTGTTGCTAAAATCTCCTAATAAGTGTTGATCAGCATATTAATCAATTCTCTGCACTTCAGCGGGGACTCCTGATGAACACACGTGTAGGTGCACATATGTACACTGACACACATACTGGATGGACCACAGATGTATTTTTAGCGCTAAACTGCTGCAAAATTAGCTTATTACAAACACAACATCCTTTTGTTTATTCATTTGAAAGAGTCCTGCTTCACACATGGCCATAAAGGCACCTGGGCTCCAGTATGCATGATATGGAAATGATTATGGTAACGTCAGCTAAAGTTGACGGAGGACAGGACTAATGTGAATATGTATGTTTTAATATGTGGATAGTAATTCTACAGTTACATGAAAATGATGATGATGAAGTACAATCTGGAGTAAATTTTGTTAAACCAGGGAAACTACTAAATTCAAGCTTGTTAATGTCTACATCTATGGAGTTACCAGCATATAAAGTCAAACGTGATGTTAACACTTACCATAAGTATAACTTATATCACCTCTAAAAAATACATTAATATTGCTAATTAATTGGTTTAATGGCTAAATATGTGGCAATTATTTCTCTATTATTTTACACGACACCATGACAATGTCAGGTGACAGATAGAGAGTGATCACAGGTGCGTGTTTTAGCCACAAATGAATGGGCCTGACATCTGGCACTGGGTTGTACTATTAGCCAAAGGCGCCTGTGCATGCGTCAGGGACTCCAGAGCAGCGATCATCTGTCAGAGTCTCTTCAGTGATGTAGATTTATGAGTTTATGTGGTAGAAGGCAGAGGACTGGAAAACTGTCAAGTGCTTTTACACACAGGCTTCGGTATTATCTGCCTGCACTTTTTATGACTTTATACAAGCCAATATACAGAAAATTACTTTTTTTTTCAATATAACTAGTCTAAGGATTTTGTCATGTACTTTTACTACACTGCTTTGCTTTCTAGTAAACTTGATTCTGATTGGTTCAAAATTGGTCAGGTCTGTTATCCTCTGATAACAACAGCTAAAACCGATAACACACAGCTCATCCAAGTACGGTAGGTTATCTTGACTGGTACTACTTATATGTTTATTGCATTACAAAATACTTTAGTGGTATATTATATTTTAATGCTGTATATTTAGTAATTAATACTCTTTGTTAATGTATAATATAGTATTATGTAGCCTTGTATTAACTA
This sequence comes from Misgurnus anguillicaudatus, assembly GCF_027580225.2. Lineage (NCBI taxonomy): Eukaryota > Metazoa > Chordata > Actinopteri > Cypriniformes > Cobitidae > Misgurnus > Misgurnus anguillicaudatus. Next base: position 49,811,063 of record NC_073357.2, on the reverse strand, counting down.
CAGTGATACATCAATACTGTTATATACTTTGTGTAAGGTTCGAAAATACTATAGTATCTAGAAATATTAATATTGTTTACTATAGTAAATACTAAAGTATACCACAGTAATGTTTCTTCTGGGGCATCACTATGTCGGGTTTATTTTATAGCAACCGGCTGGCTGCATGGTTGTAGGCCCACATTATCCTTTACATGAACCTACCCACTGGGGAAATGTGTTGAAGGTACAAAATATGTTAAAGCATGTGGAAATAATATATTGGGACCTTCACTCTGGACTTCATTGTGAGTTCATTTTTAGTATCTATACACTGATTATAGATTATTATTTTCTATAACATATAATTTTCAGTCTGAATTGTGCATATGGCTTAATTGTATCGAAACAGAAGTTGGCTGCCCAACATAAACCATAATTACCGAACAAATTTCTCATGATGGAGAGGTATACGCAATATGTGCGTGACAGAATCTATAACTCGAGTTATTCATCACGCAATTACGTGGACGCGAAAGTCAATTTCCTCTTTACGAACTGTCACATTTACTCGCTCTGTGTTGCGTCTAAAAGCGTATTTTGTTTCCCGCGCGTCTCTTTACTCATTCTCCTGCAGCGAAACGCCAATACGCCAATTAGATCACAGCAATAATGAACAATAATTAGGGCGCGCGCCAGTGGATGAAAGAAAACAAGCGACGTGCAAAAGAGGAACGTTTTATTATTTTTCTGCGTTGGGTATCTTTCATGTTTCATATGTGGAGGAAGGGGAGCTGTCGCGCGCCAAGTGCTCAGTTGTTGCCAGGCGCTGTTTTAGCGCGCGCTGACGGCAGGTGACCCGCGCGCCACTCAGCTCTGACCAGCGCGCGCACCTGCAAATCATTATGCAGCCTGAGGTATTTAATGGAGCGCAGGTGCTAGAGAGAGTTTCACGGGGGAAAACACGAAGTCATATAACACATACAAACACGCAGCTGTCTACACGTACATAAAGAGTCATTTAAACATGAGCTCACAGAAAGTCATACTCGTGTGTTTATGTGCCAACGACCCTACATGCAGCCCTCAGGAAAAATACTGTAGTATTTACCAGAGTAAACTGCAGTCGATTGCACTCAGAAAGAGCCTGTTGGTTTAACTTATTATTTTTTTTTATTAACTTATAATTTTTTTACTTAAAATTATGACACCAGTACTGTGCAAAAGTCTAAGGCCACCATGTTAACATTAATTGTAGAGTGATCATATATAATTATTTCTCGGTCTCTTTATTAGAATACAACCAGAAAATACAGGAAATGTGTATGTAGTATTAAAAACTGTCTAAAAGTATAAGCTGAAGTGTCAAGTATTTAGGGAAAACTCCTCTTCCACTTGAGCAATAACAGGAAACAGCAGGATCTCTTAAACCTAAATAAAATAAATCCTAATTTCTAATTCTAATCGAATGACTTCAGGACTTCAGTCTCCTCAAAAAAAAAGCTCAATATGTGTTTCGTGCCAAGAGAGGTCACACTAAATACTGACTGATGCCTGAAGAAGACCTTTAGTTCTGAAAATGTTGTTTTTTTTATTTTGTGTACATATTTCCTGTATTTTCTGTTTGTATCTTAAAAAGAAAATAAATAAATATGTATGGACATTAAAACTTTGCTAAAACAACAAAGCTGGTGATGGTGGCCTACTTTTGCACCATACTGTATTTCCACACAATTGAATCGATTTATCTGAACATAAGCTGTTTACTCAACTTATTTTGTTAAAATGTATCTGTCTTGAGCCAACTAACTTTACTTGCTTTTGTTGGACAATTTTTTTAAATAAACATTTCTTTATTTTGATCATAATGAATGATGAATGGTGCTGACAGGAAGCACTCGTGAGTTTAATGCATGAGTATTTGCATGTGATTTACTCATTAAGTTAAGCTGCATACATGCCAGAATGGTAGGAACATCCTCATCCTGAACCGTGAACAACTCACACTTCACCACTATGGTAACCCCCCAAAAATGTATACATAACAGAAAACCTCTGAATTTCAACATTACAGAATAACAAACAATAATGTTCCCATAAATTTCATCTTGCTTAAAACACAAAATGTATAACTTAATTTAAAGGTGCTAAAGAATGCATTAAAATAATATGTTAAATTGTTCTTTGATATTTACACAGATGGTTTGTAACTTTATTAAGTGCAAAAATTGGTGCGCACGCAAAAATGAAGTCAACGCGGAGGAGTGCATGACAATTATTGTAACTGTGCACACGGCTCCGCAACCAATTATGACCGAACTCGATGCGATTCTGTCCGAGCAGGCAAGCCTGTGACATATCTCTTTGATCAATGCATGCAAAACAATGTATATATTTTTTCTGACACTCTGGAAGTAAAGTATGGAAACTTTGCAGTTGAAAACATGAATTCTTTTACATATAATTCAGAATGTTTGGCTTATATTTGTTGAATGAACCACTGGACGAGAAATAAAATACAAACCTTAAGATGTCTATACTTTTTGTTTAGTAAAAACGTTAATGAAATGATAATGTTTAATAAAGACATATTTAAAGGTATTGCGGAGGATTTTCTTTTTCCAGGTGGATCATCAAGACTATAGGTCCTCCTAGTTGTCAGTCAGGAGTGTTGCGCAATTGCATTTTTTAAAAAAGTGGAGAAGGCGTTCTTTTATAAAATTAAAAAAAAACCTCCGCTACACCTTTAAGAGAGTGTTGTTTTATTCATGTTCGCATATTTATATATCAAGTTCTGATGTAAGACTTCTTCGATCCTCTTCTTTGTGTTTGTTTTTGACTTTATTGCTTGTGTCGCCCCCTGGCGGTTCAAAGAATAGTGCAACAGCGAGTGTGGCTCGCGTTGCGGACCAAAGCACAACTATAAACAAAGCTTGAAGTCAATAGTAGAACTGCAGCCTAAACGCTAGCATATAGCAATAATTAGCATGTAGCGCTAACTCAGCGGTCACAACTTTGTTTTTGGCATTTTAACAACTTTGTAATTGATTTAATCTGTAATTTTATGTTGGGGTGTACATCTCGACTGTGGCATCACATTGAGATTGTCCTGTTTTCCAGCAGTCTTTTGCGTGCACAAGGTTTACATAAAAATTAGGAAACAAATGCGTTTGAGGCTCACAATATATCATTACCATGTACAGAACTGTTATTATTCATGCCTGGGTAAATACAGCTTTTTATTCTGTGACACCTTTAACATTTACTCTCTTCATTTGTCATGAGAGCAAACATGCTGGGAACTCAATCCTCTGCATCGTTTCAGTTAGTCAATGAAAATGATTGATGTTGTCCCAACACAAATGAATTAAGTAAATTAACTCATTTTAAGCAAGCAGTTAAGCTTCTTAACTGAGTTGAGTATTTTCACAAAAAAGTAGTTATGTCAAATAGTTAGGCTACCTATTTATGTGAATATTATGAATTGAAATTGTGTTTGAACAAAAAACTAAAACAAATGTGTAGTATTAAACTATAATGCTTAAGCAAAACGATCAACCGTTAACAATCACGACTTAGTATATTATAGTAAATTACAATAATTACTATAGTATATACTTAAAGGATAATTCCGGTATTTAACACTTTGAGTCTCATTTCTGGTTTGTTTTGGATGAACTACAGTGATGGACACAGAAATTTTGACAATGGGTCGTGTTTTGAGTTTTTGACTCGTTTAGAAGCGTCTCTTGCCTGCTTCAGAATGGAAGTCAATGGCCATGCACAAACATGTCATTAAAACAGCGCTTAACGTTCATTTTCAAAACTGTGCTACTCACCGAGTGGTTCGTGGTGTTCGTTGATGATTAAAAACAAGTTGTGTAGCGAAATACAGTTTCTGTCGTGTTTTATTTGGCATTTTGTAAAATTCCATTGACTTCTCTGGAAGACTCATTGCTCGCTGATATATCACTCCGCCGCCGCCGGAACAGGGACTGTTTACATGTGGTTGTTGTTTTTTCGCTCGGTTTCTCTCAGAATAAATTTTTCCCATATTTGTAGGGCTGGACCAGAATATTCGAATATTCGTTCCGTATTTCAGTTTTGGGATTCGAAGATATATATATAAATATTTTACAGCGTTAATGCAGAGCTTTTGCCAAGCAGGAAGTGCGCTTCACGCTCCCGCTCTATAGGTGGCGCAGAGAGACCAACATCCACAGCCAACAGCCAGCCACCAAACGCACACCAGTGGGAGAGATCGCCTCAAACGGAAAACGCGCTTCCTGCTTTGACATTCACGCTAATAATGTTGTAAATAACATTCAGTTTCTTGCAAAAACTGATTGATTTGCTTCACAAGACGTCAATATGTCACACGGAGTTATGGGGGATTATTGGATATATATGCTTTAGCTTTTAAAATGTGCGGATCGGTTGACTTGCATGACGGAGCACTGGGATTTCTGCAAAATATCTTCTTTATTGTTCTGCCGATGAAAAAAACATATTGGATGGTGTAAGTGTTATAAATAAACTTGATTTTGAAAGTATGCTACCGTTTTATTACAGTTTGTTGGACTATGTTCATTCATGCTTCAGACTCAAATATAGAGCGGAAGTATATACGCGGTTGTGAGGTATCTGAAAAAATAGTTCCACTATAGCAAATAACACGGATTGAAATCATACATTGCGCCAATATATTTGTTTTTGGTCATCGGCGAACACCATGAGCCACTCGGTGAGGGGTACAGTTTTGGGGGTGAACGTTGAGTGTTGTTTTGGTGACGTGTTGTGCATGGCCATTGACTTCCATTCTGAAGCAGGCAAGAGACGCTTTTAAATGAGTCGAAAAGTCAAGACACCACCTATTGTCAAAATACAGTGTCCATCACTGTAGTTCATCCAAAACAAACCAGAAATGAGACTCAAAGTGTTAAATACCGGAATTATCCTTTAAGGATTTTACTATTGTTTTTTGTGGAAGTCATCAAAATGTGCTAACCAGTGTGGAAGACACACATACTGTGGGACCAAAGAAACATCATCCAGTCTACAGTAAGTAAATGGCTATTTCTGCTGAAGTGGCTGTCACTTCGGCATTATAATGATGAACTGTAATCATCTGCTGCGCATCTTGTGTGTCTCCCATATTTTTCCAGTGAAGACGCAGTGAGGCATACAAAGCCAGGAGAGTAAGCCTGCACAGATATGTTGCTCTTCAGCACTGTAATAGCAGACCTTGTGGTGACATCTGCTTTAACTTAACCCAAACACCCCAGCACTTAATAAAGCAGCGCAGATTGTTGTATTGGGGATGAGAAAATGAATGTCTGTTGGAAGAAGTGGGGGAGGAATTTTTGCTCTCCTCACCATGTGAACCTACTTCAAGAAGATCTCTCAGATGAGAGGGGAAAAAGAGCGCTGCCTGTTTTACATTTGTTAGTGGATGAGAATCGACAACAAATCTAGCAGCCAAATAAACCCTAGACAAAAACCCCTTTCCTACTCATCCCATACACAAACATAATTGAAAGATCAGCCACATATGTCTGTTGTTGCAGGCACAAGCAGGCGGTTGTTTGGTTTTGGCTCTCTCAACACAACATTGACATCGCTGATATAGTTTTTTTTTTAGCCCATTGAGTCAGTAAGATGTAGTGTAGCAAAAGACGGTTGGAACGCGACAAGGCCCGGCTTGTTCTAAGCCTATTGTGTTTAGATTCCATTATAATGATTCAATCAATTCATTTCACACCAACGGCCTTGTCTCTAAGGTGGATTAGTAATGTCTGAGGAAGATGAAAATATTGTTTGGGGAGAATAGGGTTCAGGGTTTGTCTGGGACCACATACAACCGTTACGTCTTCATGTGCTTACTTCTCAGTAAGGCCATAGATACTTACATTTATTCCTAAAAACAAACTTTCTGCACTTTCAGTGTGCTCCAGTTTTGGTTAGTGATGATGATCATAACTAATTGATTACAAGTGGTCAGCAAAGACACATCATTTTTCACACCTGGTACATTTTTAAAAATAAAGGTGCTAAAAAGATTCGTCACAGGATTGTCATAGAAGAACCAATTTTGGTTCCCCAAAAAGTTTTTAAAAAACTATTTATATACCTACACTTTATACATTTTTGGCTAAATTTTTCCATAAAGAACTTTAAGGATCCACTGAATGGTTCTTCGAGGAACCAAAAAGGGTTCTTGTATGGCAAAGCAGTGAAAAACCTTTAAAGCACCTTCATTTTTAAAAGTGAATAAAGTTAAAAAAGATTGCTATTGTCCTAACCTTATGAATATGTACAGTAGATGGTTTCAGCGGCAACAACAAATAAACAGCTTTTGTGGACCAAATATAACTTCCAGTAGACTTCCGCATATAAGTAACAACAGAGTCCCTATAGAGTAGATTATTTATGATAAGAAAAGAAAAACTGTAAATTACCTTAGTTCAAATCACAGATAAAGCGTATCATCTACTACACTGGGCTAATGTTACTGTGTAAAATGAATGTATACAATGTTAGCTACAGATCCTTGAAATCTTGCATGGCTGCCAAATCCGCACAGCGGTGATCTATGCTCACCGTCTCCCCTAGTCTTTTGGAAACCCCAAAATATTTTTTTCACAATGTATTTGTTACAGAGGTCAGTTTAGTCATTAGCCAGACCGATAACCAAGCACAGACCAGAACTACAGGCCAGACTCATAACCGTGACAACATGCGTTCATCTGATGAAAAAAGATAGTTGGAGTTTTCCATGGGGAAAATGCAGAGATCCGTGACAATGACACGGAAATTCGTGAGATCAGGTGTTAAGACTAGAGCACCAACTGTTATGATATTTCCCAGAAATGTTACCATTGAATCTAAACGAAAAAGTACTTCATTATGTTTGAAAATGAAATAAGAAAGACAGTTTTGTAGTAGTTTATTGACGTATGATAGAAAATAATAAATTTATTAGAAAGAATGATGCATTTAAAGGGAAAGTTCACCCAAAAGTGAAAAATGAAAGTGTCATCATTTACTCATCTTCATGTTGTTCTAAACCTGTATATGAGTTTCTTTATTCTGTTGAAGAAAAAAGGAGATATTTTGATAAATGATGGTAAGTACACAGCTGATTGACTTAACAAATACTAAAGAAGTCAATGGGTACAGTCTAAAGTGTTATAAAAATAATTAACTGTGTTTTAGCAGGTAGATCTTGTCAGCTTTATCATTTTAAAAGTAGATCACAACAAAAAAAGTCTGGACACCCCTGGTCTACTGTGTGCTTACCATCATTTATCAAAATAGCTTCTGCATTAATATGTATGACATATGAAGAAAATACGAATAATATATATTATCATTAGATTAAAAAATATTTTTCAGACAAAGCGTAAAAATTTTGGAGATGAAGAAAAGAGAAAGGCAATATATAGACAGTTTCAGCAGCAACAACATAAACAAACTGCTTTTGTAGACTAAACGTAACTGCCGGTAGACTTCCACATAGAATCAATAACAAGGGAAATAAATGACAAGTATTACCTTCGTTCATATCATATCTAACACGTATCAACTACTTCTACTACTACTACGTGTATGACTGAGCTACTGTAACTGTGTAAAATGAATGTATAGAGACGGTTTGGTGTGGTGATTACGCGTCTGGTCGAAACTTTACTTCCGGTTTCTGTTTGTTTAAAGCGTAACTAAACCCCTGGTCAGAGCCTGACTCCACCCACTGGCAATATTTGAAAAATGCAAGAAAAGTGGGCAGATCCCAACGGAGATAGAGGGGAGGAAATAAGCTCGTACCAAGTGTGTTGTGAGATCGTAACAAGGGCGTGGTGAGCTTGAACCTGCTTACGTCACGAGTTCTTTTTTGGACCCAACATCCAATAGGAAAATTAAACTGCAGTAGCCGCCCTTCAACTTGAAGAGGGCAGCACTCAGACGTTTTTGCACCATATATTGTAGTATTGAAACACTTTATATCCAAATGTTAAGAAACTTACTAAAATCAATGAACAGCACTAATAAAGCATCATTCTTACAGATCATTAACTAAAAAAAGCTGGTTTAGGGTTTAGTTACTCTTTAATGGTCTGACTAGTTGCTAAACTGAACTCTTGAACAAATACCTCGTTGAAAATAACAAATGTTTTGATTTCCTAGGTAACCTACATGTTGTTTATTTTGCTTGTTATATAAATACTTCAAAGGGACTTTGTTGTTTTTTATTCTTAGCAGAGTTTACCGGAAGTTACGTGTTGACCACGAAAGCCGCTTGTTTATGTTGTTACTGCTGAAACCGTCTATACAATGTTAGAACTCTTACCTGGCTGGCAACCTCTCTGCACAGTTGTGATCCATGCTCGTCATCTCCCCTTCCCGTCTTTAGCAAACTTAAAACATTTTATTTTCAATAAGTTTTTTTGTTTTTAGAGATCAGATCAGCCAGACTGATACATACATACAGACCGGAAGGCCACTACGGTTCAGGGCTGCGTTTCCTGCTTTTTATATCAAACCCGTGCAAAACCCGCAACCTTATTTCCAAACGTACCATGCATAAACTGCTTCAATGCATCCGCTATGCCTTCACTTGAAAGGATAATTTATATTAGGGGTTCCCAATAAGTGCTGCACAGGGGAATAAGGTGGGTCGTGCAAGTCACCTGGCTTGGCTGTGCATTACACTTAAAATATATAGAAACAAACTGTTGTTCACTAGTTCACGTGTTTATTGTGCTTGGACACTGTATGCACAAGCAGCGCGTTTACAATGCGGATAAAGCTTAATGGACGCATTTCTGGAGCCTGCCTGTCTACCTCAAACACTGAAAAAAATGATTCATTGAATTTGATCAATTTTTAAGTGGTTGCAATCAATTTATTTAAGCTACATTTAAACAAAAAAGATTAGTAAAGTAAAATAAAATATAAAACTTTTAATTAAATGTAGCTTAAATAAAGAAATTAAGAAATTAAAAACAAATCAGTTCATCAGTTTTGCTATTGGTAAAGAGTCTGGATTCACACTGTAATTTAATATGAAAGTCTTAATCCTTATACACTGACTGACACAGACTGTTAGTTCTTACTAAAGTCATCACTCTGACTCTGCACAGGTAACCCAATCCACAGCTATTTTACTGCCCATCCCAGCTGCCTGCTTTCCCCTTTACTGTCATCACAATGAGCTCAGTCAGGGTCCATTTGGAATGTGATTTATGGACTAAGATGGCCGCTTTGATTTGTGAGTTTTACACTAAACCTTGCATGTCCCAGGTTTTCTGAGGCAAAAACATTTACAAGATAAAGTACAAGTGTGCTACAGAAATCTTGTAATTGTAGTTATTGAATTGCATTTGGGTATTTGGACTTTTATCCGAAGCAACTTACTTATTCAGAATGAACATATTTTACTAAGAATAGAACCGACAAACTTGTTGCAAGGTGTTGCAAGTTCCTGTTGTATTTTAGAGGAACATACCGGCCTCATGGGCAAGATGGCGCAGTTGATGCCAGCCTCGGTTTGGAGCTTTCAGATTCTGTAAAGCTCTTTATTACAACCATTAACAGTCCGAAATACACAAATAACCACACAAAAATGAAACACAAACAGACAAAACATTATTCACAGAATCAGTTATGAGCAAACCTAGTGATAAAACACGATGTTGATTGAAGGCAGATGTGTTCATCTATTTTAGCATATAATGAATGTATTTCTATGTAAATAAGGAATATTTGAAAGATTCCCTCATCCTGCGTCAGTGTTTCTTCGCAGGGGTTCTGATCAAACCTCCCAGTGCTGGATCACCATAAGGCCGTTGTATATTTACGACGGCTCGCAACAGCTGTGTAAGAGAAGCTAACCGTTGGTACTGAGAGAAATACCCTTGCCATCTCCTCGCTTCACTAACAGCTAAATGTTCTCAACTGAGTCTGTGGAATGTCTTAGGAATCATAAATCAAGGCCTTGATAGAAACTTGGCAGCCACAGCAGGAGCACTGTTCCAATGTAATGTTACAGTAAAGCAGACTTTAGAGCAGTGGTTTCCAACCAGTACATGTATCAGTCATAGTAAAATAGGCATTCGGCATATATATTGAGGGTTCCCTAAAGTTAAACACATGGTAATGGGCCTCCTTTGTGCTACCTTTCTAACCGTATTGTTTACAGTGTAAAGTTAGACGGAAGTAAATCTGGATTTCTTTGTTGTACTACGGACTTCACAACAATACAATGGCACAGAAAATCCCCCTCCATCTTGAATTAGAGTTATTGTATTAATAATAATGATAATGACTAAACAATACACTGTTAAATGTTTCTGTGGAATTACAGTATTACTGGCAGGTGTTTGCCAGTAACTTACTGTAGATTTAAATTTATGTTATTTACTGGCAACAGTTTGTTAAATGAAGATTAAACATTTACAAGTCTTTATTTTTACAGATTAAAACTATAAAATAACAGCCAGCCTCATGCAAAGCATTAAAGGGGACATTTCACAAGACTTTTTTAAAATGTCAAATAAGTCTATACACTGTAAAAAGTCATTCTGCAGGCTTGTAGATTTTATGAAATTGAATATGTAAACTTTATTTAATAAAATTAATTTCATGTAGTTTGTTATTTTTTTTGTGTTAAAATTCTTTAAAAATGACTGGAATAAAAACAACTTATTGTTTTTGTGAAGGATTTAGCTATTCTTATTGTGTATCTGCGCATGTAGCGAATACTGAATAAATCCAACGTAATATTAATCAGCTGTTTTAAATCAAAAACCATTCCGGGTTGTATTGCAGGTCGTGAGCGCTGAGCAGACGGATTATTTCTGTTATTGTGCCAACATTCAAAGTTTTGAAAGCATTTCAGTCGAGAATGTATGTTTTTTAAACAAGAATCTGCAGTAGGTTCATAAGGATATCGCCTATTTAAACATTTCCTTCGAGTTTTGTGGCGATGGGAGCTCCAGATAATCAGCCGGCGCTCCGCGCGTAAATATACCGGTCAACGTCGCCTCACCTCGGCCAGTCTCTGAAAATCTCCGCTGGCTGTGACGTCAATGTAGTGTTTAAACTGTGCATAAAATTCATTTCGGGTAAATTTAACGGGCAATCTTTAGTCTTATAAGTCTATAAGCAGGGTTTCTTTGTATAATTTGTTTGTAATTTGTAAATATTAATTACAATAAGGATTAATATGAACTGGGTTTGTACGTAACTTCAGCTTTAGGACCCAGGAGGTCGCATATCTAGGATGCATTCGTCGATTCGCATGCTGCGATTGGTGGTCCAGATGCAACTCATTTTGAGTGACAGAAAAACTGACCAATCATACTGTTCCTCTGAATAGGTGGGTTCTCTTATCACTTACTCTCATAGATGTAATATGTATGTATCTATTATGACAAATTCTCCTCGCTCGCTCACTTGGTTCGTGTTATAAAAATAAATGTGACTTTACTGCGGTCTTTTTCGGTTTATTTAGTATTGTGTTAACTATATCCACAAAGTATTCGAATAAATTGGTAATATAAAACTATTCTTCGCTGTAAATTAATTGTGTGCTCAATTGCGACGCCCTGTGTTGAATTTTCCCGCGAGTACAGTATCATTACTGAGGGGAAATATAACATTATTCATTTAATTCCACAAAAGGTGAGTAAGATATTAAATGTATAAGTTGTCTTTTTAAAATGTTTAAGCTTTCTACATAATGTAAATTGAACATTTTATTATTATTATTAATTTCGCGACCTTATCTAAATTGTGTGTTCATGAAGGCCTGTAACGTACTGCAGCTTCCTGCAGGCAACGTGAAACATTGCTGAGGGAGAACTTTATTCACAACAAAAGGTGAGGAATATTATTAAATGAATATATTGTACATATTATATTGTGTATATAGTGTATGTGTGTGTGTATATACACATGTGAGTAACTTGGCTAACAAATAAATATGTGACTGTCGTGTGACAGAAAAAAATGTAGGGAAAAGATTTGCCCTAATTATAAATATAGATTATATATCTTTTCAAACATTTTTTGATATTATTTGTAATTCCAATGAGAATTTTTTTTTATCAGTTTTCAATATTATTGCACATTTCAAACATACCTAATAAGCCACAAACCCATTGCACATATCTTCCAGTTTTCTTTAAAACATTTTAATATACAAGTTTAATGTGTGGATTATTTCAATATTCAAGCTGTATACATTTATAAAAGTTTTAAGACATATTTGCTGTTTAATGTTGCAGGATAAAGATGAAGAGGAGGGACTTGAGCAGCTTGTGATGGCTGTAATTGTAAAGAATGGATCTTCTAGGAGTGGAAGCCCAAAGGATGCTGGGATTGTTATTGAGGCCTTAAAGGTGTTCACGGGGCATGCTTTATCCTTGGATCTATGCATTGAATCTCCAGTATCCCAGGCATCTTTTCAGGTGTTTCAGAAACTTTTCTTGGAGCTGGATTCTTCAAAGTTTATAAACTGATTACAGTACATTAAGTCTAAACTGCTGTCTGATGTTCTGGGTGTGAATCAATGTAACAGAACACAACATGGAACCTTTCGTCGGGAAATGTGGACGGTTTTCTTTAAAGACTGTAAAATACTTTTTGAATTGTACACTGTTACAAATACACCATTAAAAATGAGATGCTTTTCTGTTCTTTTGACTGCAATAAAATAAGAATTGATTCATCTTTGTCTGTCATTCTGAAATCAGATATAATACTCATTACTAATAAAAATATTAATGGATGATGTTAAATTAAAATAGTATAATTGAATAGAATTTATTGTATAGTGCTAGGTCTTTGTCCTGTATACCCAATATTTTGTTTAAATTTAAATTAATTTCTAATTGCAAATTGCAGATTACCTTTTTGAATGGGTTACTATTAAGGAGTTTATGTAGTGATTCTAACACAATTTTTATTTGTGGAATTTAATTAATGATATTGCTTGTAATCTGTTGCCACACTTTTATTGAGTAGATATGGCATAATATTTTTTATTGTATACTGCTAGATCTTTGTCTAGTATACACAATATTTTTGTTTAAATTTTAATAAAAATTTTAATTGCAAATTGCAGTTTGGCTTTTTGAATATGTAAATATTAAGGAGTTATAGAGTAAATCTAAATCAATTTTGATTTGTTGAATGTAATTAATGATATTGCTTGTAATCTGTTGCCACAATTTTATTGAGTAGATGGGGCATATTATTTTTTACAGTGTAGTGTCCCCAGAGTACATATGTAAAGTTCTAGCACAAAATCCCATATAGATAATTTATTATAACATGTTAAAATTGTCATTTTGTAGGTAGCAAAAATTATTTTCTTACTTAGTATTGTTGTCTTGTTTTCAGAATATCGTACAATTCCTAAATCAGTATGTATTTTATTGATGAGCAAAATGACCTTAGAAAATAAGTCTAATTTTTAGACAAAAATATCACATTTAATGAATTTGTGCATAAACAAAAAAAAATCTGCCAATGGTGTAAGAAAAAATTCTTGAAATCAGTTTACTTTTTTCTTAAACACTTAATTTTAAAAAATTATTATAAAGATTTCATACCCCATTGGCAGATTTTTTGCTTGTTTTAATCACAAATTCACTTAATTGTTTGTCTAAAAACTATACTTTTTTGGGGTCATTTTGCTCATTAAGAAAATACATCTTCATTTAAAAAAGTTTAGATATTTGTACTGAAAACAAGACAAAAATACTAAATAAGAAAGTAATTTTTTGCAGTATTTACCTTGTTTCATTGTTTGTAGCTACATTTAAACCATAAAAAATAGAAAAATATAATATAAAAAACTTTTGTTTAAATGTAGCTTAAATAAATTGATTGCAACCACTTACCTTAAAAAATTGAGTAAATTGAATTAATCATTTTTTTTCAGTATTCCCTACACGCAGGTACAAAAAAATGCATGCCCGCAACACGCATCAGCTCGCACATCCAAATGAATCCTGAGGAAAACTGGAGGGTTGACAGGTATGCCTTTAAATGCAAATGAGCTGATCTCAGCACTAAATTACAGTGCAGTGGTTGGAGAGTGCCGATTAAGGGGCGGTATTATCCCCCTTTGACATCATAAGGGGAACCAAATTTCAATTACCTATTTTTCTACATGCTTGCAGAGAATGGTTTAGCAAAACTAAGTTAATGGGTTGTTATTTTCATATTTTCTAGGATGATAAAGGCACTGGGGACCGAATTATAGCACTTAAAGGGATAGTTCATCCAAAAATGAAAATTCTGTTGTTACAAACCCGCATACATTTCTTTGTTCTGATGAACAAGAAAAAAGACATTTTAAGAATTGTTTGTAACCAAACCGTTCGTGGACCCCATTTACTTCCATAGTATTATTTTTCCCTACTATGGAAGTGAATGGGATCCACAAAGTTTTTTGGGTGAACTATCCTTTTAAACGTGGAAAAGTCTGATTTTCATTATATGTCTTCTTTAATGTTCATTTAACTTTAAACAAAGATAACATAAATTAAAATCTAAAGTAAGCTACTGGCAAACAGCTTAGCACATTTTTTTTTAAGTGTACCTACACTTCTGTTTCTGTAGTTCAACTGGTACACTGTTGGTCAAAATATGTACCCCAGCTGTCACTGGGGCAGTACCCTTTAAAACGTCCTAAAATGTACCATTAGGTCCAGATATGTATAAATTTGGGACCAATGTGTACATTTGAGATACTAATAAGTAACTTTGAGGTACTAATATGCACTCTTTGGTACCAATATGTACCTCTGAGGTACCAGTGTGAAGTCTCTAAGTACAAAGATGTGCTCTTTAAATGGTACAGCCCCAGTGACAGCGCAAAAGGACATAAAGCATCTGTCAAATGCATAAATTGTAGATGTAAATGTGTTTTGTGAAGCCTGCTTTGATGGTTTAGTTGTGTGTTATTGATAGGACAAATGAAACAAACAAGGTCAGAAATTAATACCCCAGAGATTAAAGATTACTCAACCAGAAATGGATTCATAAAAGCGATGAGGTATAATTTCATTAATTCATAATTGTAAAAAAGTTCCCCTTTCTTGCAAGTCCCTGCACTCCTTAGCCACCCACAGCATCCACGGACACAATCCACATTCCTGCAGTACATAATTACTATGATCATAGCGGGAATACACACATCTTTCCATGTCAGCATCTGCTGTCTTCCGTCTACACGTCGCTTCTTTCTACAAGTTACGTGCATGCTGTGCTACACCTCTAGCAGGCATACACCATATAGAAATCACCGTCTGAACAAAGCATCCCTGCATGTAGATGGAAAAACCCTAGGCTATGCAAGAATGATGCTGTGGGAGTCTGCGAGGGTGAGATCTATTGAATAGCCAGTCACGGCTCAATATGAAGTTTGTTTGTTGCCTTCCTTGTCTGTGGCATATGCAAATTGGCTAAGTGGGAGGGGTGCGTGTGTGTGTTTTAGTGAGGTTGGTCTGTGGGAAAGTGAAGGAGCTAATCCTGAGTGTTCACAGGGGAGGAGTGGACCATTCACTCGCCCCCCCTCCCTCGCGGGCCACCCCACCACTACAACTCACTGCATGCCACTTCTCAAGACAAGGACGTTGTTTTCTCTTTGTATCAAAGTCCCCTTTCACCCCACTCTCCCCCCATACACACACAAATACTTTAATGCTGAACACCTGTTCCTGTGCTCACACATCGCGCTGATGCACAGACATGATAAAATCCCACGCTCCCATCCGACATGAAAAACACTCTTCATGGGGAAATTAACAGGCCGGATTTAATAATGCACCGAATCTGTAAATGAACATGAATGAATATTATTAATCTAAACCGTCAACCATTTTACATGATTTCGTTTCTCTACATGCTCATAAATCATAAATCAGACAAATTAATTGATTCATTGATGAATACATCAATTTGGCATCCAGACAGCATCAAAAGCTTGCAAGCTAAAGTGTTGCAGAAAAACATAATACTGTAAAATTTTACACACCTAAAATAATATTAGGTCTGTGAGAGCACTTTATACTCGCTTCGAGTATTTTACAGTAAATGTAAGGATGTGTTTACATACCAAAAATGTAAAAGTTTTCCTTTGCGTTATTTGCATACAGAAGACAATGTTGTTAAAATGTTATTATGCATTTCAGGCCAGTATAGTTGGTGATATAGTCAGTAGTTGTCCTGCATGCATGAACATGATGTCGTTCACATGGAGACGATAACGTCAAAAAAAAAAAAAAGGATAAACCGCCTATCCCGACATTTAATGTGCATTTATAACGGCTACACTGAAAAAAATAAAAGCTGGAATTACTTAAAAATATAGTGCATTATTTTTGCATCCATTTTTTTAAGCAAGTACATGGAAATGTAAGCAATTTATGCAATTGCTTTAAATTTCAAGTAAAACTTAAAAAGTGGATGCAAAAATTATGCACTATATTTTTAAGTAAATCCAGCGAATTATTTTTTACAGTGTAGATATTAAAAATAAACATTTAAAAACTTTAAATAAAATGTTTATATTTCTAAGATTAGTTAATTTGACATGCTGTTAGTTTAATCTAAATCAATGTGCCATATTTTATTAAATAAAATAAAATTATAGATTTTCCGGTTCTCTGCTGTGTCTCACTGACAGGTGTGGTGGGAGGGAACAGCAGGTACTACACTCTCAGAAAAAGTACATGAAGTTACAAAAGTTGTCACTGGGGCTAGGGATGTCACGGTTATGACATTTGGTTGGCGGTTAATTGTCTAATAAATTGTGACGGTTATGACGATTAATTCTTTTTTTTTTCACACATTGTTGTGATTATTTAAATGAAATATTTTGTAAGGTTTACCTGGCTGGCAGTAAATATTAATACACATAACACATTATTAAAAGTAATTATTAAATGAATATATCTTTAAAAAAAGCGTAAAATTCCTGATAAAAAATGAAAAAAAAATGCAATCAAAATAATCTATACCAGAACAGGCCTTAAATGGTAGCCAATCCTACTAAGGTCATATTAGTACTGGACCACATGTCTGTGGTGGCTTAAAAAAAATCAATTCCTGCAGCTCCCCCTTGTGTTTTTAAAAAGATGTGCAATCATTGCGGTGATCTGAAATCATTGCGATGAGGTCAAACAATCGCGATGAGACGATTATTTAATCATTGTGACAGACCTAACTGGATCATTACCTTTTCAAAAAGTTTACTTTTGTACCTAAAAGGTGGGGTACCTCTAAGGCAGGGTTTTTTTAAACTATGGGTCGTGACCCACATGTGGGTTGCACAGTGGGATAAGGTGGGTCTAAAAATGACACAAAAAAACGGTCTAACTAATGACAAGCAATAAAAATTATTTTAATATGATATACTGTAGGGTATTATTATGTATATATTAAGTATTATAAACTTACATTTCATTAATAAAATGACAAGGAAAGTAAAAAATACTCGTATATATAAAAAAATGTTTCATCATATTTCTATTTAAAATTTTGTTGGTGGGTCCCGGGATAGATTGTACCCATTTGGGTCATGAAATTAAAAGTTTGAGAACCCCTGGTCTAAGGTACATATCTATACCTAAATGGTACATATTAGGATCTTTCTAAAAAAGTAGCCTACCGTCCCAGTGACAACATTTGTACCTTTTTTCTGAGAGTGTATGTATCATCCGAACGTTCAGTTTCAGTTTACTTTGTGGAGGCTGCACCCTTTGAAGAGAGAGTCCTTGCCTTTTTGAATTAGGACACAGCTTATAAATCAGTTGTTAAAAGTTTGCATTTTCAGGCCCCAAAACACTATCGCTATGTGAATGAATCGGCAAAATTAATAAAATGTTTTCACCTTTAACACTGGGTTACATACTGTAATACATACTTGAGGGGCCATCTAGCAGTCTTTAGCATAATGATCCAGAATCTTCCTATATTGTACGTCTGCTTAGTGCTCCACCAACATTATCAGACTGATTGGTGTCTCTTCAACAGCCTTCACAAAATAAGAAATCCTTGGAAAATATTTGGGACATTCTTAGAGCCAAAACCCTACAGACTTTAGCCGCACTATTGAAGCCAGATGTTTACTTAACTGGCCAATTTTGATAAATGGTGTAATGATAACCATTATGCATTGGGGTAATTTTATATCAGCAAAGCACCACATTGTTTTTGTTTCACAGCCAAACAAACTCTGTTTGTGCCCACGGCCAGGTGCCGGTTTCGACCCAATTGATTAACAGACTGCAGGACCACGGTTTTCATGTTTTAGCATAAACTTATTGTTTTATTCCTAGTTGCGAGATAACTGCAGGATTAGAGAGATGTGGTGCTATGACACTAAGTTCATTCAAAAGTGCTTATGGCTTATCTTGTTGACACAGTCATAGGAATTCACCATTTTAACCACAGGCATTGGTGTGCTGTGTGTACATTGCATATGTTAGATGTTTAAACAAGAAATGACATTAGTAATGCCCACAGTATATATGCATACTGTTTATCTTTGTTTGTAGATAAATACGAAAGAGTGAATTTTTTTATTCTGTGCTATAAGATATCCATGTGGTTGGGTCATTTACATAAATTTTTGTTTTTCATACTATATTTACAGCATGCATAGTGTAGTCATAACTGATGTAAAGTTGGTTTTGCATGCGGGAGACTGTATGGAAAAGCAAACGATGAATGATTGTCCTATTAAGTTTTCAGCATGATTATGTTTCATGCCTTGAAGCACTATGGGACATTTTAATCACATACAAGCAATACTCTAGTCTCTATTGATTGACCATTGATATATTACTTCTGTAAGGAAAATATACTAAACATTGGCATTGAAAACGCAATAAATCCAGACAACAGTTGCTTCGTAGCATAGCTCATTTTATTGTTTAAACAGTTTTGCATAGGAAATATATCCACTTCCAGTAATTGACTGCAGTAAAAACAGCTGCTAGCAGTATAGGCTGGATATAACAGTAACAATCACAAAAAAGTCAAGCGTTATTTACACTCATTTTTTTTAATCTTGTGGCAATTTTAGCCCCTGCACCAAATGCAACCAGCTCCAAGGCAGTGCCTACTGTTTATAGCTGTAAAAACGAAACCAAAAGAGAAAATCCAACAAGGCCTTCACTATACAGCTTGACTGAAGGACACCTGCTTTTCATTAAACTGTGAGTAAAAACACAAAGACTTGATAAAGTGTTCTATAATGTACATTCAGAACATACATTAATATTTGCATACAACTGCTGCGTTTTCACAATCACTACAAAAACTGTCGTTACAACATTTGTTGGTGTTAGTGTTGTTGTTGTCATGTTACAAATACAATACCACTGAGATAGCAGTGGGCATAAAAGTGCCACAAGACCCCCCTCCCTCCATCCCTCCCTCCCCCCTTTTCAAAAGGAAATAAAATCAACTCTGCTGTGGAGCTGGCAATCATTTTTTCAATCATCTATTGTAGTACTAAGTGTAGTCTAGAGAAACACACTGCCCAACTATTACTTAACCTCATCGAATAGAGACTGGGGTATCCCATTTGACTAAAATATCAAAAATTGAAGCACAAAACAAACACAGAATCAAGAGCGAAAAACATCTGAGGGGGAAATAAATGGGAAGAGGCGTCCCACAGATTCTATGATTGAAGTATTTTATGTTTTTATTGTATCCCATAAAGTGTTTTTATTTACAAGGGAAAGTCCACTGAGCTGAAACAGGCACTGCTTGACATTTTATCTTTTTTACTTTTATTTTGGTAAACGTCTTACTATATGCTGGTTTATAAAATGTTCATGTTAATGATCATTCATGCTGTAAATGCCCTAATAATATGAGAGTAGATGTGGACTGAACTCTCCTACTGCCCTTCCCTGCACGCACAAAACTGGTTTTCCTTGCACATGAACTTAACCAGGCAACTTTACAGCTGTAATATGTAATTTCGTATTCTGCAACCAATACAATAAAAAGATCAGCCCTTTGAAAAATAAACCAATATCTAGGTATAAACTGACCGTCGTATAATCTTCAAAACATTGTATGCTGTGGTGAAAGGAAGTGCTATGAGCTACCATGACAACACTCCATCCAACTATATATGAACACTTAGAGCATCATAGTTAGCTTTACATACTGTAATCCACACAACAAACAATGTGCCAATGAAAGGGGTAGTGGGAACTGCAGAAAGTGCAAATGCTCAGCTGTTTATTTTCTCTGCGATGGCAACACTAATAAGACATCTGTGGGTCTAGACAAAGGCTTCCACACCGAGCCTGCCCTGAAAACTACAATGCGTCCAGCATTCATCCTAACACGGCAATCCCTGCCCTCGGCAGACAAATGTAAACACTGCAGAATGGGAAATAATACCAGCCTTTCGGCCTTTCTGTACATCGTATGGTGGGTCGGCCTCTATCGATGGGGAAATAATGCATGCACGAGACGAGACAGTAGAACGATTTGTCATGTCGTAAGCGACATTACCCTGGTAGTTGTTGTTGGGACACTCGGATCAGGTGCCTTTATTTTAAAGTGACTAGGAGTTCCCCAACTGGTAAAAAATAAAAATTAATCTACTTAACACAAATCGAAACATTAATTCTTGTCCCATTTTCAATATCATATAAGCACATCACACACACTCTATGGCCACACTAACAAAACAACACTTCAAACATTTATGAAATGTCTCAAGGATCCAACACGAAATACAACAAAAGACCTTCATCATTTTGTTTTAAACATTTACAGTCCCACACGGGAATTCACGCTACTTTATAAGTACAGGAAATAAAGAATTACATAATCAAGCGCTTTTATTTAATGGACAATTGGAAACTCAAAACAGTATTTTTTGTTTGTTTTTATTTTGTTTCACTAAAAAATAATATGGACATCACTTAAATTCACGATTATATCTCAAAACTTTTTTTATAAATGGGGAAAGAAAAGAGATTTTACAGTGTACACACTTTTTTTAGTCAACAAGGCAGGCATTTCAATAGAAAGACCCTTAACTACTCTCCTCAAGAGCCACCCTCACACTCCGACAGATTCATCTAAAAACACATTTCACGAAGCTGCCAAAGCAGATTTTACCCTACTACCAAAACTATTGCTATTACCACGGCCATTGAGATGACCCCTACCTACGGCCTCCTTCACGATTTTCAACTCGCCCTAAAACACGAGAATGACCCTGACACACCCACCCACCACTCCAGGAGAAAATGCAATTTAGCCGACGGCCAGAAATTGGCTGCAAAGCATTTAATTTATTTATTTTATTTTTTACGAAAAAAAACTAAAATTGGAACAGTGCATATTGAAAGGGGTGACTTTAATCTACCAAAATAAAACATTGTGTTGAACGAGGAGAGATTCAGCTTGACTTGAGCATCTTTTTAACAGACTCAACAGGTGATATCTAATATCTATAATGCCACATGAAGCAAAACGCCTGAGTTTTTGTTTTGTTGTATTGAAAGGACACTACGGGTAGGTGATTGCCTGTATGCTGTAGGTGCAAAACTGGGTTTTGTTGATCTGTTAGACCATAAGAGCATTACATTATTCCCTTTAAACCGAGTCTATAGACGACTCAAAAAATAACTACATTTTTATCAATGCTTTAACTCATTTTCCCCATGGGGGTTTAAATCCATTGACGACAATCTCAATAAGGCTGTAAATCGGAGCACTTCAAAGATAAGAAACAGTGATATTTTCTGATTGTGACACATTTAACACGCATGAACCAACACGCGTGATAGTGATTGTAGCGCATTTTATAACAAGTCACTTGTTTGTACAAATTTAAGGCATCTACTTGGGAATTGCATATAGCTGTATTGTTAACAGGAGACGGAGAGCTGTGGCGTGAGAAACATCTGACGAAAAATTGCATTACACTAAGTGCGCATAATTGACTGGTGATTGTCGTTCTCAAGTCAAGCTGTCTCCCTGATGAAAATCATCTTCCATGTGTCGAAACTAGCACCCCGGGTCTGAAGGTTAAAGAAGGAGTAAATAAGTCACAGTAGACGACGAATCAGTGACTTTGCAGCCATATTTGACCAAAAAGGTGCATTCTCTGCAGATATGCTTCAAAGTGTATCCCCTTATAGAGAATACGAAACGACTCGTGCACGCACCTTTTCGCTTTTCCATACACCCGAGGGGAAAAAAGACCTTGTCACACACTGCATAGAAAGCAGTTCCCACTTTGGTCAATTACGACAAATAAACGGAAAATAACAACAACGTCAACAACAACAACAACAGCAACAACGTCAACAAAATAAATGTTTACACTATCTGTATTTCTGTACTAGCTTCTAATAATCCACATAGCTAAAAGCACTACCTACATAGGCAAAACTTGGTATTGCATAATTCTTATAAATCTGGACCCCGCCCTCCCCAATAATGACTGGAAGATGGAAAACAAACAAACAAACGATTAAAACAGAATCGAAAAACCACCAAAATACTGAAAAAACAAAACATAATGCTGAATGTTGATTATAAACTGTAAAACAGCAACTATACAAAGCCTTGATATGAACTGTAAATGTGAGCTAAAGTAGTAAATCAAGCTAAAAATCAACAATGTCACAATTTCATCCAGAGTACAAAATATTTCTTATCATAAAAATGTTACTTTTTTCCTAAACGGTAATAAATGCAGCAAAAAACAAGTGTAGTGATGTTCTCTATAGTCGAAGGCAAGGCACGTAACGTGGACTATATACTTTCGTGCAAATTAAGATTATTGGAAAGATTAATTATATAAATATGTCTGATTGGAAGGGCAATGGCATTAGGAATGCCGGGAGCGATATTAGATTTATTGGGAACTACCAAAAAAAAGAGGATGTGAAATAAGCACCTTGAGACCTCGCCTTAACTCGCAGGTTAGTGTTAAAATGAGTACACATAACACACTTACACACATTTTGTCTTAAATTACTTTACCAGCCCGCGTATCTCTTGATATCAAAGTGTAAACAGTAGCTTTTGAAGCTAACAGCCAACTAAACATGCATACTAGATATGTCAAAATAAGCCATTTTATACACGCCGTGTGTTCGCGTCTTTTCACCTACTTTAAATTTTAATAAATTAAAGAAAAAACTACCCATGTGTTTGGGTACGGCTCAACATAAGTGCTGTATTGTTCGTGTTCAGTTTTGCTCAGGTAAACGTTCACGGTCCATCTCACTCAGCTTTCCCTAGTATACCGAAACAAGGTTGCAATTTTTAAAAAAACAATTTCTCCCCCTTCCTTTAGAGTCTTAGGGCACACAGACTGTGATAGCTTCCCTTCAGTAAAATTATTTAAATTGCACTTGCCTCTTATGACATATTGACTTTTTTTTCTCAAAATTTCCTTTTTCAAGGAAAATCACAAAAACTAAAAGTTATGATTAGGGGTTGTAATTCTCACTTAGCAATATAGTTTTTTTTTTCTTTCACTGAAGAAAAACTTTTAAGAGTTCTTAACTCTTAGTAAATTTTAAAAGGAAATAAGCAAAAGATTGACAAGATTACAGAACATTTTGCACCATGGGCAAATAAAATTTTGAGGGAAATACGAAAATAGAGACATTCAGTTCGTTGAATATTGATCCTATGGTTATGTAACAAATAGGACGAGCGCCTCTGTAGCCCGCTTTTCAAACCGTGGCCACCCCCTTCTACGTAATTTCATAAACCAAGACTAGTAATGGTGACGTAAGAACAAGAGAAACACTACGAGAGACTAGCATGTCATGCATATACAGTAAGGCATCTAAAGTTTGTATGGTAAGTATCACAGTATCTCAGTTTCGGGCCCTCTTTACACAATGACTGACTGGTGTGGAGAGGCTCATATCAAAAGGGAACGCTTTGACCCGACTCACTCTACCGCTCTAAGCCAATGTCCTTTAGAGGGCGGGCCAAAGGTCCAGGTCGATTGTATAAGTGCTGCTTGCTGGTTTGTCCGAGGACCTGGCGCTCCTGGGGTCCTGTTCCAGGTCCCCTTCAATTGCTTGATTCTGCCTGCAGGAGGGGCTCACCAATGATGTTTATGCTGTAATTCTGGACATTTGTTGGCAGAATCGGAGTCCCGTTCGACACTTGGAATGGAATTAAGCTCGCCCAGGTACCAGGACTGCAAAAACACAGGAAAGAAGGAATTGTGCGGGTTATTTTAATGAATTGTTATTAAATGTTATTCAAACAGTCAGTTTTTGCACAATATTCACAATATCGGTTCCAAAACGCGATAAACGGCATATTTAAAAAAAAAAATGAGTTACAACCAAAATCAGTATTGTATCAGGTCAGTATTAAAAACTAAATTCTTAATTTTACGCAAAATCCAATATCCGCCATGTAATTCTGTCATCTTTTCTCCCTTTTTCCCAAAACGCGATAAACGCCACTCCTCCTTTTCGGCAGAATGCAATAAATCCGCTCAACAAATCACAGCGCACCATTCCACGCATTGTAAACAACAACGGTGGCGCGTTGAATACACGGAATCCTAGTTTTCCTCATCTTGTACTTCGTGATCAACAAACAAACAAAAACAAAATAATACTTCGATGGCAATGATAAACCTGTGATGGTTTTCTGTGACGGGAAAGAAACGTAAGCCATCAACATCTAATAATTTACGCAAGAGGCACTCGGAATACGGAAAAATGCCGTTTGCTTGTTCTCCCGACAGCATCAAGTTTCTCTTATGCGAACACATTGACCCCAGGGGAAAACTTTTACATTATTTTACGCAAAGCCAACGAAATTTGAGCAGGACCAAAACATTTTACAGCTGATCGCTGTCAAAAAAGTTTTGCGACGACGTCCCAAATATAACTGCAGCAATGACAAAGATGACAAAGTACGTTTTTTAATTAATGCTATTAATGTTTAATCAGTGTACACCACTAGTCAACTAAATCAATATAACATGGCAAAGATGAATACACATTTATATATCGATTCAATAGATTAATAGCATTTTGAAAAAAACTTGGATTTATTGCATTTTGCGAAAAAATAATCTGTTTTTATAATAAATCTTTGAAAATCAAATTATGGATTTGAATTTTTTATGTTTTTATAACCTAAAGATGCTATGTGAAAGTTTGTTACAGAAAATAGTGGTTTTCATCTTGTCACTTTCTTGGTATAGAAAACACGTTTTTTTCCGAAATTTGTCAAAATGGATTTATTGCGTTTAGGAACCAAACTCTTCATATATGTTCAGAAGAGTTCATCAAAAACTGTTTGTTGCAAGTGTCTATAAATATATTACATTGGTTATATATACAAATTTTAATGTATTTTTTGGTTCCTGTAGCTCAGCTGATACTGTGTTAGAAGTAGGTTTGAATCCCAGAGTAAAAATGTATATTTTGAATGCCCTGTAAGCTGCTTTGGAGACATCGGCCAAATGCATAAATTTAAGTATTTGTGGCTGGGACTCTGGTATGTACAGTATATCCTGTTTCATAACATGCTTGTGCGTTGTTTCTTGATAAAGTTACTTATTTTGCTAACTTAATAAACATAAAGATAAATATACAATAAAATGCATCAATACATGCAATCATTAATTACAATCCTTAAACAGACTTTTTCCCACCCTTCTTTTGAATCAAGTTCATTCTTTCAAACGTATACAAACACACAATAATAAGTTCGGCATCGTGTCAGGGAACAGGATATCCCAGAGAAACAAAGCGCTCTTAGTACAAATGCACGGTGGAAGTTTCCCCAAGAGCATGCGCTCATCCCCGCCCCCTGCAGCTGACACCCACTTTCTGATCAATAGCGTTAAGTCAGTGGGAGCGTCTACAGAACTTTCCTATCTGCATTCAGCACGTTAACGACACAACAACACAAGTCTGTTAATTGCGAGCTGCGGTGCGAATCTTGGATGCAAAAACGCCGGGGTGCACAAACAGCATGTTGTTCCCTAGGGGGAGAAAGAAGGGGGGTGCGTACATGTGTCGAATAATTAGGCAGGCCAGAAACCAGAGCCCTGGTATGCCCCCCTTCCTCCGAGTCTGAAATACCTGTCTCACCCAATCACCAAACACAATCTTTCTGCTTGCAGATTACAGACCGCACTCCTGCTCTGTCAACAGTGGCCGGCGCACACAGCCGCTCTTTGTTTTTCTCCCTCTCTTCTCTTTATCCCCACCACGAAAAAGAAAAGGGACCGGGTTGGGAAGGGGGCGAGGGGCTGATTGAAGAAAGAAGACTGTGCGGATAGACACTTTTTCCTGGGATCACTGCTCTGGATGCAGGTGCGGCGCTTTAGACGGCTTTTCTTTTGGAGTTTGTTGTTTGTTTTCCGAGGGGGAGACGAGGGCTAAAGCCGACGGCTGGTGAAGGACAGGGACCCGGCGGATGTGGAACAGTGACTTTATTCTTCTAGAGGCTGCCTGGGGTGACAGCTAATGATTCAGTCTGCATTTTATACAAATCACTCGAAATCTTAGTTACGACAACACGTCTGTGGATCGTGAATCAAGGGTTGCACTGAGTTAAACTGTATACAGAAAAAGTGAAAAATAAAATAAAAATTGAAAGTAACAGAATTAAAGATGCACTGAACTCTCTCTTAAGGGTTAGTAATACATGAAAGTCTCTCCTCCCTCCAGTCCTCACTTACCCTTTCCTTTAATACTGATCCTGCTTACTCTTTCCTCTCACTTCCTAGCCTGCTTAAAATGATCAGGAAATGAGAAATGAGACGACTTGGATTTCAATCAGACTCAAGACCTTATTTGGGGAATTTATGACTTGTCTTGATAAACTTTGAAGTAGTTGAGAAATGACTTTGACTTTCTTGCAGTTATTTGTGACTTGTAGGCTACAAATCCACCTTGTTACTCTTTGGAGGTACACACACACACATATACAGTATATAATAGAGGACATCAGTCTACAAAAGCATTAAAACAGTAGCAGTAGATTTAATGGTCGTCAAATAAAAAAATTTAAACAGTATTATGATTATAAAAAGTGCACTTTTTTAAGGATTTAAGTGCTCAAATATGTCTCAGATATGGTACAGTAGTAAAGACATTTAGTAAGATATCAACAAAAATTCCCTTTCTTGGCAATATTAATGTGCTTAAAAACTTTCAACAACTCTGATAGAGAAAATTAATATCAGAATAAAATCCACTACGTACATTGCGGTCGCAAAATTCTGGTCTCTTAACTATTCCCAGAATATCAAAAGTGTCTAAAGGTGGTAGATCCATTTCCTACTTAGCCCCTAAGCTCTGGAATGATTTGCCAACTGAAGTCTGTGAATCAGACACAGTCGATCACTTTAATCTAAACTTATAACTCTTTTCTCTTTAACAAAGCATTCACATAATTTGTCTAGTAAATTATACTTATCTCGCAATAGTTAGCTTGTACGGAACAAAGCATTCACATAACTCGTCTGGGTAATATGCTAATATCGCAATAGCCGAGCAGATATTAAACCACAACACTGTGTGACACTTGCTTTCCATGCAAACGGCCCCTACGCTAATAGGATTTTGTTTTTCTGTCCCTGTCTCGTCCTCGAACCCTATGATATTGAGACAAACAGACCCAGGCTGCTGTGGAGGTCAACACACCACTGATCTACTGGCCGTCCTTCAACGTGATGCCCAGCCGATGCCTGACCAATGTCCACCGACGGAACCCGGAACGAGTTGTCCCTCCTAGGACATAAAGTCCTAGGAGGAAAAAACCCTCGGGAGATATCTCCCAAGGTTTTTTTCCTCCTAGGACTTTTTGTTCCTCCCAGAGGTTTTTCTCCTAGGGGGGGTTTCAATCCTGGGGAGTCAGCCGACATTGGCTTAACTTAGCACCCTCTTGTATACGAGACATTATTAATACGCTCGCTTGTAAAGTTTATTTATAGTAGCTGTATTTTGCTACTTATATTGTCTGTCGATTTTTCTGCGTTTCCCCTGCTTCTTTTAATGGAAAGCGGCTTTGAAACAATAACCAATTGTGAAAAGCGCTATATAAATAAAATTAAATTGAATTGAATTGATACCAACACAAAATTCTGTATTCCTGTAGCTCAATTGGTAAAGTCCTACACATGCTCATGAAAAAGCTATGCATTGAATTTACTTTAAGTCACTTAAAAAAAAGCATCTGCCAAATGCATAAGTGATTTTCTTCCAGCAAAAAAATGGTTCACAAATGTCCACCATATTATAAACAAAAATGTAGCTGGCCTTTCCCCAGAATATAGTGTGTTATAAATATGCTGTAACAAGCTAGCTATCCTACTTTATTGGTTTACAAAAGTTCTCGCTTAACATGCGAATGAAAGATAGCACAAAGCTCAAAGTTTCTCTCTACTTTTCTGCCTCCATCCCTAAACACCTACACTGGGAAACTTTAGTAAGGATTCGGAAAACTAATGGCTCAGCACAGATGGTCCGCCCCCTCCAGCCTGTAAACTATCCCATGCACAGCCGCCTTTAACTGTGCCTTTGCAAAGTGCTAATAAACAGTGTCTGATGGATTGCCATGGGGCGGGTGCTACCCTTTCTCCCTCAGTTCAAGGTTCAGTCTGATGTTACCTACTGTCTGGTTTCCCCTAGTTACAAGACAACTAGAGGTTTGAAGGCCCCCCATCACTAAGGAGATGGTTGTTATGTAGGACAAAAGGAAGAGGAGCAAACAGCGTTCATCAGATCAGAGTCTCTCTTCTCAAAGGTCCGCCCGGCTACACTGGGTCTGCTTCATTTTGGGATCACATGCTAAATTAGATTCTCTTATGCCATCTTAATGGATTGCTGACCCATTTCCTGTAAGATGGCAGCAAGCAAGTCTGGCTGCAATTCAATTTGGGTTGAGCCGTGGACTGGCATGCACCGCAACTTCGCTAGCGCATACATGCAACAAATCACATTTCCATAAGCCAATGACCTGAAGTCAACTCTGCAACTGCGATAGACTTCATCTGCAGCATCTTGCTGTCTAGTCACGTTCTGCCTAAACACTTCTATAATCAGCCTGGAAGCTTCTTTTAACTAAAAAAACAGTGCATCAGATGCATACATTGCATCTGTTTTTGTAGATTCATCAAACCCATCCACTGATTGCGTTCTCATCAGGGGGTTTCTGTGAGATCCCATTTGCTGGGTTCTTCACAGGATCCCTGTGGCATCTCCTGTGTTTAGTTAACACATTTATGAATAAGTAAAAGGCCTGTTCACACAGACACTTCATTTGAATAAGAATTTTACAAGGGCGGGACACAAAAAGGTCAACGAAAAAGTGCACGCTACAGTATCATCATCAATAAATTCTTTAACAAACAACTGCTCAGCAAAGTACAAGAAGATTTAACAACATTAATTAGTTGATCAATAGTGTTATCAATAGTTTAATTAATTTTAGTAAATATTTCTGTAATTGTGTTTGATCTATCAATAGCTTAATGCAAACTATTGAGCCACTACTTCACTTTGATTATGAAATCTCCGTGTGCAATGGTACAGTGAACATTTTTCCACTATACTCTGTACGGTCTATTAGGAGGCCACAGAAAGGGGTGTAATGTAATGTAATGAAAGCAGGGGCCTGTATTCCTGTTGCCGAAGGAGGTAAGAGTGTGTTTAGTGTTGCTCTGTCTCTCCACACTACTGCGGTGAGGAAGTGCTGAGCAATACCTTTCCGCCAGCCGCTGCGGAGCGGTGCAAAGCGAACGAGGGACTGAAAGAGAGGGGATATGGCTCAAGGACAAATCTCACACTAAGTCCATCTTACACTGAGATTCAGCTGTACTCATTTAATATTGTACCCTGATTTATGACTGCTTAAGAGGGGCATTGCATTACAAGGACTTTCAAACGAGAAACTTCTGCTCAGTACCATAAAGTTTATTGTAAATGTACATTGGGCCCTGAAAATATTTGTACACATGGCAACAATGCTGTGAAAACAAAAAATTTCACATACACACAACGATCTAAAGATCGAAAAGATCTAAGTTTACACGGATCCGCAAAGATGGCTAAATCTGCTGTTTTAAGTATGCAAGGCCAGTAGCCTTGAAAGTTACCTTGAAAAGAAACACTAGAAAGCACATACACATTTGTCTACAGAGCAAAAAATGCAAACAAACAAAACAGTAAAAGTATAAAGCAGATTTTTTATGCGGACAATAAGTTAGGTCACTCCAAGTGACCCTGGACTAGGCATGGGCCGGTATAAGATTCTGGCGGTATGATAACCTTTAGCAAAAATACCATGGTTTCACGGTGTTGCGGTATTGCCATTGCAATGGCAATTATATATTTTTATAATTATATATTATAATATTTTCGTAATGTATATTAAATCACATGACTTAATGATTTAATGAATTTTGTTTAACACAGCTCATACCTTGGAGACGCTATCACAAAACATTTTAGTGTTTTTGAAACCTTGACTGTTTAAAACCTTGGTATACCTTGAAACCAGTAACCGGCCCATGCCTACCCTGGACTATCATTTTGGGAAAGCGTCAATCATTTTATAAGGCTAACTGTAAAATAATTGTAGGCTACCATTGCTGTTTTGGTTATAGTCGTGCATGCTGCATACCGTGTGCACGTCGCAACCGAGTCACTCTCTATTTGAGCGCGTTTGTCCCGCGTCTGCATTGAAAGTATCGTAATTGTGCCTGCAAAAGATGGGAAATGTGAATCGCCCCTAAGCAAACAGCCAAACCGCATAAAATGTTATGGTTAAAATTGTAGTCGTGTAAACGGCCCCATTTAACAAAATTTCAAACTGAGTGGCATCCATGAAAATGATACTAGACTTTTATTTTCAACCAATTTTTGTTCATTATCTGAACCATAGACATGGCCAACCAAAAAGTGTCCAAATATTTGTGAACAGTTCTTCTATTGTTTCATAATTCATGAAAAGTGTGCTTGCACTATCATTGCAGAAAATGCCACTTGGTTTGTTATTTAAAGTAATGACATTCACACATTTTTAAGTGTACCATAAGTGATCAAATGTTTTTAGAGCCAGGGTTTGTTTTTATTTTTATGGAACGGGGTACAGAAGGGAGGGTGCGAGTGATTTAATCAAATAAACAGTCTTGACTGCCTCTTCTCTGAAAAGCCAAGCTTAGTGGTGACCTTTGCAAATATGCAGCTTTCTGCCGTTCGCGAACCTCAGGCAGATGCTGGAGTTCTGCTTTTTCCCAATAGTGATCAACTTCCTAACTGTCATTCTTTCATGGATGTTTACCATAAATATATCTGACTTTTTATAAATTAGGAATCACCAGACACTATTTTGCCCAGAGAATCCAATTCAACAGTAGCTGTAGCATCTGAAAAAGGTGTTACATTTACTACTACACTTTGGGAGATAAAACATTTGGAAATTGATTATTATTTGACTAAAGGTCAAAATAAGCACAAAAGATATCCAGACTACAAGATAATGATTATAATAAAATATGTGACCCTGGACCACAAAACAGGGTAATTTTTTTTTTTAATTGAGATTTATACATCATCTGAAAGCTGAATAAATAAGCTTTTCGTTGATGTAGTGTTTGTTATGATAGAAGAAATACAACTATTTAAAAATCTGGTGTCTCAGGCTCCAAAAATGTAAAATGGTAAGAAAATAGTTGTCCAAATGAAGTCCTTAGCAATAAAACATATGACTAATAAAAAATACATTTTTGATATAATTATGGTATGAAATTTACAAAACCATGCAATGTATTGTAGGCTATTGCTACAAATATACCCGTGCAACTTATGAATGGTTTTGTGGTCCAGGGTCACATATGTAAATGGACCCCTTTCTTTCACACATTAAAAAAGGGCCTGGTCAGGACTTAGTTGGTGCGGGTATTGAATTATTGCTGAAATAGGTTGTACAAAGTAATACTTAATGGAGAGGTGGGTTGAAAATAAAGGAAACTTTTACCTTTGCCAAGAAATCCCCAAAGTCTCCTCTGAGCCATATGACCTGATGTTTTGATTCACGGGCCAGTCACAAATCCTTAGCTGTCAATCAAACACCTCTCAGTCAGACAACTGGGCCAGCACAACGGCAACTAACACACATTTAGCATGCAACAAAACCTGCAGCTCTAAGCTCATCTCAACACATATTCTTACATTTATCTGATGTTAATCTTACATTTCTAAAGACATACAACGCATTTTTAATGCTCAGGATTAATAGTTCTGGATTATGGATTAAAGATTAAATTTTAAATCTTATGTTCAGCTTCTGGACTACTACTACTACTACTTTTAAAACACAATTATTTTCTATTTAAACTTAAGAGAGTTAAAAAGGATAACAAACAGAAAGCAGTCGTTTTATGTGGCATGCAATAAAAATTAGTCATTTGACTAAATATTAATCATCCTGAAAGCAAAAGAAGAGGTTAGTATACAAAAATGGGGGTTGGGTTACATGGAGTTATTCATCTATCCCAGAATGCATTGGAATCAAAGAAAGGTCATGCATTCAAAGTGCTGCATGCAGTTATGGACACATCACTGCTGTTAGATATTTTCAAAGCAGCCTGTTTGTATTGAAGCAGAACGTGAAACATGCTATTTAAGAAACTAATTCTGGTCAATAGAGTTGAATTGTTCTTAAACTGGCTATAATTTTTAAAATACTGTTTTTTAAAGAGGTCAATGTGATGATTCAAAAACAAGTTAATGGTCACACAAAGGAACACACACACGCACAACAAATTGTATGCCTATAAATGTGAGAAGCAAAATGTGTATGTCTGCCACAAATAAACAAAACAAGTTTACAGTAAAACACTAAAAGCAATTAAATCCGATCGCTTTGTCGAACTTTCCATTTTGCTAATGCACAAAACTCCAGACACACACATCCTATACATGCTTTCCTCAGAAACATTTGCTTCTGAATATTCAATCCCACTTATTCGCTGTCAAAACCTTTCACCGTTTCTGGAAAGCACCTGTACGCTCCCGAATCAAATCCATTTCCATTGCAATAAATCTAGCAATGTGAATAATTGATTTTCTATATTTACTTCAAAGATGCTTTAGTGCTCTCCCGGAAAGTTTCGGGTGGCTGGAATACCCATTTCCCAGAGAGAAAGCACATAAATTAGTTGAACACGAGTGCTAAAACCGAACGGGAACTTACAGGAATTTCACTGCTAGCTTGGTGGGCCAGTCATTGGTGCTTTGGCTATACAGTAAATAACCCTGTTTGGGAAAACCCAGCTAAAGTAATTTTTGTGATTTACTGTTTTCAACATAAAATAATGTAAAAATATAAGAAAATATAACCTTGATCTATTTAATATCGACTGAGGTCATGTCTATGACTAAAATTGATGTAAAATCAATGGGTCTCATTCACTAAGCATGTGTACGCACAAATTTGTTTGTAAAATGTGCGTATGGATGTTTTAACTAACAAATCATGATTCAACAAAAACTTTCATAGTAAAATGTATTTTAAATGTATGCAAAAATGTAAAAACAACTTAGACCACACGTACGCAATTATCATGAACAAGGAAAAAATATATAACACAGATATATATAATAGTGTTCTTTTTCTTTGTTCATGATTATTGAACATGTGTGGTCTAAGTCAGTGGTTCTCAAACGGTTTCCGCGTGTGGCCCCCCTCGTGTACGGTGCAATCCTTCGCGGCTCCCCCAAAGAAAATTTATGACAAAAAACTGTTCTAAAATTTAACATTTTAATTAAACAAAACATATTAAGTTATACAAAGTAGTGCTGGTGGTTAGTAGCCTTATTTCTTTTTAGGTTTAATTACACAGAATTCATGATAAATGAATGTATTTTATAAAATGTGATAAAACTGGGGTCCCCCTGGCACCATCTCGCGGCCCCCGGACCCCAGTTTGAGAACCACTGGTCTAAGCTGTTCTTACGTTTTTGCAAACATTTAGAAGAAATTTTATTATGAATGTTTTTGTTGGATCATGATTTGTAAGTAAAACGTCCGTATGCACATTTTACGAACAAATTTGTGCATACGCATGCTTAGTGAATGAGACCCATTGACTGAAATCAAACTTTGATTCTCCAAATCATATTGTTAGATCATGAGACTTTAGTCTGGATTTTACAGACAGGTCATATATAATAGATTAAAGAGTTTAAACAATACTAGTTAACCAGCAGATTTTTTTTTAAATAGACATTATCCATAAACTAAAAAAACAACAATTTAATTTAATTAAAAATGTTAAGGAGCCATTTCGCCGAACATGTTCTAAAGTGTGAGTAATATTAAAGTATTTTAACATTGCTATGTGCGGATATCCACCTCCGTCAGTACTGCCAGCTCTACTTGAACAAACTCCACCAGTGAGTGTGTTCTCCGGCGACCTGAATCCAGAAAACAATGGCCGCGGGGCAAAGTCGAGGTCAGCTATCAGACTGTTTTGGTAGTGCACATTCCTTCATCCTGTTTTGGTCGACCCCATGCCCTGAAAAAACACGCTCATACAATACATGCTGAAAAGATCCTGGATGCGCTCGTCTGCCTGTATCCTAAGTGCATAAGGTCAACTCAGTAGAGTGGCGAGAAGGCCGATTTTAGCTCTTTAAATGTATCTATTAAGCATTAACTAGCCAAATCAAACTGTACAGCGTGCATACAATCTACATCAATTTTAAACAAAGATGCATGATATATAATACTTCGCTAATTTCTTATGCAAAGGCTGTGGATTCGAATCCCAAGGCAGGGAGCACACATGCTGATAAAAATGTAGTGTCATAAGATACAAGTGTTAATGCATAAATGTAAATGGCTAAAAGGCCCAATTAAGATACCATTACATGGTATCTCTGCATCAAAAAGAGATAGCACGACCCTTAGCACCAAATTTGACGTCAGTTGTAAGCCGCACATTCCAGTTCCTACTGCTCACAGGTGCCACTACCAGATCACAGAGGTGTGCATCATCAACCAAAGCCCTCTTACAGCCGTGGGCTGCTTTAGCACGTTAGCAATAGATTGTGATCACAGATCAGGGCTCTGGGAGAGGGATGAGGGCAGAATAGAAACACTGGAAGAAAAGGCAGGGACCCCTGGGGAGAGCGGTTAATGAAATCTACTCCTCGCTGGTGTTTTCACAAACACGTCACACAGGGGTATCAGTCCAGAGCAGGTGCTGTCGGGTTGTGTGCATGAATGCTCATCTGTCATTTCCCCTGTGTGTTTGGGTTAGGAGTGAGTTGTGCATGAGCTTGATTTAACAACAATGCCATTGTGAAATTTACACTATGAGGACATCTGTCTATCATTCGTCTGGATTTCTGTCTGTCATGTGCATTGTAAGCGCATGCATATCTAGCTATTTAATAAAAACACATTATAAAATCATAAGAGCAGGCAAGTGCAATAAATTCATATTTAAGTAATATTGTACATAACATATGTATGCACTGCACCTAAAGCACACTGGTATTTTCATCACCCTTTTCATAAACACGGTGTAAAGGTCAAAGACTCGACTGCGTTCTCCATCGTCTACACTCAGGGTGAATTGTCTTTATGGCTTATCACAGGAAACTGTCCATTACGCTAATGGCCGCCATCCTAAAGCTGCCACTTCAGAGCACCATGTCATACAGCGCCTAAACATGCATCATCATATGTCAATGCGCTGGCGACAACAGACAACAAGGACATTATATAAAGGACCCAGTGCCACAAATCACAATCAGCAATGTCTCGCATAGGGCCTATAAGCTTACAGATGGTTCTTATAAATTCAATAAGCTTAAACTGTTGCTGTGGGACCAATAGGAGGAGTGATTATGTATGTATGGCCACACCCGCCTGATTTACTGACTCCAGTATACTGAGGCTAAAGAGACGCAGTGAATGTTTATGTAATGGAGTCATTATACCGAGGGCGTGTTTGAGCATATACAGAGACCCTCTCAATGCAGAAAGAGAGAGAGAGAGAGAGGAGGGGAGAGAGAGGGGGGAAACATGAATGGATTTGAAAAAAGAAAGAAAGAAAGAAAAGAACGTAAGAAAGAAAAAAGAAAGAACAACAGTAAGAACGAAAAAATGGAAAAAGAACAAACCATAGAAAGAATGAAAAAGAAAGAAAAAAGAAAGAAAGAATAAACTAAAAAATAAACAAATGAAGATCAATTGAAAGAAAATAAATGAAAACTTTCAATAGAAAGAAAGAACGAAAAAACAAATGAAAGAAAGATAGAGAGAGAAAGATACAGAGAGAGGGAAAAACATAGA
This sequence comes from Misgurnus anguillicaudatus, assembly GCF_027580225.2. Taxonomy (NCBI): domain Eukaryota; kingdom Metazoa; phylum Chordata; class Actinopteri; order Cypriniformes; family Cobitidae; genus Misgurnus; species Misgurnus anguillicaudatus. Next base: position 49,774,709 of record NC_073357.2, on the reverse strand, counting down.
TGGATTTGAAAAAGAAAAAAAAAGGATGAATGAAATAAAGAAAAAATAAAGAAAGAACAAAAGTATCAACAAAAGAATGGAAAAAGAATGAACAAAAGAAGAAAAAAGAATGCACAAATTAAAGAAAGATAAATTGAAAGAAAATTAATGAAGACATTAAATAGAAAGAAAGAAAAGAAAGAAAGAACAAATGAAAAAGATACAGAGAGAGGGGAAAACAGATGGATTTAAAAATAAAGAAAGAAAGAAAGAAAGAAAGAAAGAAAGAAAGAAAGAAAGAAAGAAAGAAAGAAAGAAAGAAAGAAAGAAAGAAAAGCATAGATGGATTTGAAAAGAAAGAAAGAAAGAAAGAAAGAAAGAAGGAAAGAAAGAAAAAGAATGAACAAAATAAAGAAAAAATAAAGAAAGAACAAAAATACGAACAAAAGAATGGAAAAAGAATGAACGGAAGAAGAAAAAAATGAAAGAAAATGAATGAAAACATTAAATAAAAAGAAAAAGGAAAGAACGAATGAACAAATGAATGAAAGAAAGAAAGAATGAACAAATGAATGAAAGAAAGAAAGAATGAACAAATGAAAGAAAGAAAGAAAGAAAGAAAGAAAGAAAGAAAGAAAGAAAGAAAGAAAGAAAGAAAGAAAAAAAGAAAAAAAGAAAAGCATAGATGGATTTGAAAAGAAAGAAAAGAAAGAAAAAATAATGAACAAAATAAAGAAAAAAATAAAGAAAGAACAAAAGTACGAACAAAAGAATGGAAAAAGAACGAACGATGGAAGAAAAAAGAATGAACAAATGAAAGAAAGATAAATCGAAAGAAAATGAATGAAGGCATTAAATAGAAAGAAAACAAAGAAAAAAGAAAAAAGAAAAGAAAAAAGAACGATACGAACGAATTAAATAAAGAAAAAATAAAGAACAAAAGTATGAACAAAAGAATGGGAAAAAAATGAACGAGAGAAGAAAAAAGAACAAACAAATGAAAAAGATAAATTGAAAGAAAATTAATGAATGCATTAAATAGAAAATAAAGAAAGAAGGAAAGAAAGAACAAACAAAAGAAAGAAAGATACATTAAAAGAAAATGAATAAAGGCATTAAATAGAAAGAAAGAATGAACCCTGCTGAGTGTCTGAGGCTTTCTCAGTTTCTAGACAGTCAGGCTGAGCTCTACGCAGCACCCTGCCCCACAGCATGCTGGGAAAAAAGCTCAACGGGTCTGTAAGGTGAAGCCACGGCGACGGCTGTAATCCATACGCCCCACACGTCACTCCACATGCTCTGACAAAAGCCCGGCAGGGGTGCACAGGTGTCAATACATCTCATAATATCCAATGATAAATCACCCAGAATCAAAGCTAGTGTATACTGGACACATTATTTACCCAATGAAAGTGCCGGCTCAATGGTTAACAAGGGTCAGGCCTTGCTATACAAATCTCACTTTCAAGGACAAACGAAAGCTCAAGTACATAACACCATGATGGATGTTGATGGCTGTCATCTGATCCCTCTCCCTGTTAAGTAAACTACAGCTAAAACAAAAGGCATTAAGCAAGAGATGGGTCAGTAGTGAAAGATGACAGCTGCCGAGCCTGTGTGTGATCCCTGCTAAAAGATATACATACATCTCGCCCTGCATTCATTCATCAAGCTACTTCATCCATCGATCTTTTGGTTTGATCAATATTCTTCCCTTCATTAAGTCTAACAATCAATTTTATCAATCCATCAACCAATTCTACCGCAGGCATCTTAATAAAATCATTCTCAAAGTAATTAGTCCCATGTTTTTAAATGAGGCAGCCTGAAGTACCGTCCCTGGTGGTGAGCTGTGCATTTTGTGGCACAGTCCAACTATGCCAAACCAGAGAGCAATAAAAGTGAGTCTTGCCATTACTGTAACTCAGGAGCAGAGCTGGAGAAAAACCACTAATTATGATGTCGCCGCGTGCAGATGAATTCAATTAGAGGAGGGTGGAAAATACTGGCCTCAGACCAGCCCTTTAATGCTGCACGGGGCCGTCGCCGCACACACAACTATTTTTCATTTTACAATACTGAGGTTTTTGCCAAAACAAGAAAATTCACTAAGTACCTTATAAGCCTGACCTGACATTAACCAAATCGCTCATGTTTTTGCTGTATATCATTTTGTCCATCTAAAGACAATGCTAGCTATTGTTCGACAGTAGTTATAGCACTGCATGACAAGATACATATTATGTTGGAATGGATCTCAAAGGAAGCCATCCTAATAAAGGGTCCAAGAAACATCCCTTGCTGTAAATAAATCTGTCAATTCTGACTTGTTAACTGAACGGTTAAAAGAGAAAATAAAAAGAGACTATTTGAGTAGACTATAGTTTGTACTGAATGTATATGTTTAAACTAATTCACAGCAGCCCCCAAAAAAGTATTTTTGGGTCACACTGGAATATTTCTTGTAAAGATATATGAGGAGCTCCATCAATCGTCTCAGCACCTATTGTACATTTATCAAATGCTTTCCCTTTAAATCCTTATGTCGCTTATGTCTAGTGAAAGCTAAACTTTTTTGAATATGTTGTCACCAGTGATGGGAGTAACGCGTTACTGTAATTCCACTACTTTTAGCAGTAACGAGTCAAGTATTTTTTTAAATCAAGTAACGCAATTACAATTACTGAAATTTAAATGAGTTCGTTACTCACGTTACTCTATTTTGTAAAAAAATAACACTTGCAGACAAGACATTTCTGATCTAACGTCACAGGACCGTAGTGGAATGAATCAGTAAACTTCATCATGACCGACAGTGCGTATAGAATAAACATAATGGGCTCTATCTTACACCCAGCGCAATACAGCGCAATGCGCAACGCAAGTGTCTTTTGCTAGTTTCCACCCTGCGCAATTATAATTTTCACGTTTAGCGCCGCGTTGTTTAAATAGCAAATGCATTTGCACCCCCTTTTGCGTCTGGTTTGTAAACTGTCTTTGCCAAGCTATCCCAGTTTGACATCAACTTGCATTTGTTGTCCACAAAAGTAAGAAATTTAAGAAATGTTAATATATTCTTAGATGTTTACATCGGCTTTCATGGAAGAGAACGATCTGCGATTGTTGTTTCCAGTAAAATATGCACCCTGCGCTGTACACCCTTTCCAGTAAAATATGCACCCTGCCCTGTACACCCGTGTTAAAACTCCATAGTATGTGTGAGTGCGCATTCAGTTTCAGTTTTGGTTACACTCGCTCCGTATCCGACAAAACAATCCACTCGCTCTGTGTCCGTTCGACAAAACAATCCACGTACTCCGTTTTCTGATTAAATATCTTCCTTTAATTTTGTTTATCATTTAAATCAAACATAAAAAATATACAAACAATATATCATCTTAAAAATCACGGATGCGGTAAAGAAAACTGTGCGACTCCACTGTATTCCAAAGAGCCCACTACCTGCCGCAAGCTTCAGTCTTAAAGTCAATTCTTAAAGAGACAGTACACAATTTTAACACGTTATATATTTTCAATGTAAACATACAGAATATTTGTCTAAATGGTCTAAATGATATACATAAATAAACTAAGCTTACATATTAAGATAATTTCTAACAAAAATATTCAAAGGCTGAATCTAAAGCAAAATAGGCTCCTACAGTATGTGATGTATTATTTTACACATGTGAGTCTTATGTGTAAAATAGCCCATCCATATAAGAAACTTCATTAAAATAATGCAGTACATAACCAATCTAACAAAAGAGTGACGCCCACTGTGGCCTATCATTTTACTGTTTGACTGTTCAGTACTGTTCATATTTACATTTAAAAAGCAGACATAAAAGTAACTTAAATGTTACTTTCCCTAGTAACTAATTATTTTTGATATACAGTAATTGGTGGTGTAATTTAATAACTTTTAAAAGAAGTAACTAGTAACTGTAACTAATTACTAAGTAACTCAGTAACTTGCTCAACACTTGTTGTCACATGTGGATACTTTTTAAAACACATGTTATAGTGTAAACAGGGAAAACTATTAAACTATTCAAAACAATGAATGTATGTAACTTTAAAAAGTACCAGTGTGGATGGAAAGTCTCAAAACAAAAATGCTATTTTTAAGTTTATTAAAGTAACTGGCATTTTTTGTGGATAAAAGTCCCATCCTTATCAATTGAAGCTTGGTTAGATATTTTAATGCAATAAAAATGTATTATTATTTTTTTATCTTAAAGGAACAGTATGTAAGAAATGTATATCAATTAATCATAAAATATGTCACTAGACATTAAGAAATAATTTTCATTTCAAACACTTATATCACTGACAACAGTGGTCCGGGCAGGATATTGTCATTTAAAAAGTGGAGTTGCAGCCCTCAACTGATGTATTTGTTGTCATTTTGTGTATTGACCACCAGTTGTGTGATTGCAGTACCAGTTTTAGCCACAAGTTTTGTTATTGCATTTCCAGTTTTGGCCACAACCCTACATACTGTTCCTTTAAGTACTTCCGAATCGTTTTTGGGGTGGCTGGATTAAATGGGGGCACTTGAAAACCTATGAATTTATGGAAACCAATCGCGTTTTAATAACAGTGCCAAAAAACCCACACTTGCAAAAACCATAAACCTCTAAACGTGACTGTGGCGAGCAAGTGGAAAGAGGTTTTCAGCAACCGAAAGTAAGAGGCTAAATGCCAGAATGCCATTAAATGCTTAATAATAACCCAAATATTCTACGCAGCATCTCTTGTATGCACATGTCTTACAGACCAACAAATAAAAAGACACAAAAATACAAGTTTTACCTTCAGACAGCCAGAGTTTGCACCTCGTTCTGTCATAACAGTTAAAACATCTTGCTTTTCATTCATAGGGCCACGAATGTGACTAGAAATGATGAACATATTTTGTGATGCGCTACCTGTCTGAAAACGTGGACACCTGTTGGAAATGCCGAACAGCTGGATGGGGATTTGGGAAAGAACAGGAAGGGAAAAGAAGGGAAAAGTTAAGGGGGATGGGATGTGTCTCACCTGTTGCTGGTGAAGAAAGGCTGGGTCTCTGGGGCTCAGTCCCACAAAACGGTTGGCAGTGGGGGTGCCTGGAGACGAATAACCTACACACATACCACACATAGTCAGGATCTAATACAAAAATACAGTGTGTATGTGTGTGTGACACAGGTAATGCATGCAAGTTTAACTTACCCTCTGAGGATGTGGTGATTGGCTTGGTGTCGGCCATCGAAAGAGACACTGGTCTGACCGTCCCGTGGTGTGGTGAGGGGGCCAGCACTGGCGTAAAGTGACTGGGAACTTTCCCTAGTACCTGACCGCTGCTGTTGGGCTGCAAAATTGGAAAGAAAAAGCAGCCTGTCAGCATTCCAGGAATTTGTGGTTGGTTTGAATTTATTAAGCCACGAGTGATCATGTTCCTTTCTGTTTTTACAGACATGTAGGCAGATTAATGCAATACTTTGATCTTCCTTCACCATCAGAGCTACAAAGCTGAGTTTGCGTTTTTCATAACTGATACAAAAAGCAGAAAAAGAGGAGGTGGAGGGAACACAAAAGAGAAAGAGGGATAGAAAGAGAGAAAGAGAAAGCGTCTACCACCTTCAACTTCTGACTGCAGGAGACAGACTCTACAGAATTCACATAGCGGGGCACTAAGTTCAAAACTCAAACAGGCCTTTATGTAAGAGAATGGTGTCCATGGGGTTCCCCAATGTGAATAGAATGTTTAATTAGGGTGTAATATAATCTGCGTTAAAGCAAGCATAAAAACATCCTGGCTCCCATCCACCCGATTATATGCCCCGTGTTATTTGCAGAGTGATCTCCCCCCACCAAGCTCCGGACCCCAGCAACGGCAAATATTTACGACCTTTATCGTTCCCTGTGGTTTCTCCCGAGTAACAGTTCCAGTGCGCTTTGCCTCGTTCAATCTATGAGCCCTTTGTTTACCGTTCGGGCAGCGGGCATATAAAACTTAGTACCGCAACCTTGCTTTCATACACAGAGAATGAAGAAATCCCTCAAACAATCCGCGTTGTGTTTCCGAACACATCCAATTGAATTTGAAATGTTTATTTGCGCACTAGTTTAGCAGCGTTTTAATTTAGGGGCATAATGCATTTGTTAAAGACAGAATTGTTTATTCCCCTTCCAGGATACAATTAGGTTACAAGATTTTAATCACTGCTCCCTGGATTTAGTCAAGTTTGATGGCACGCATTTATATTAATACCAAAGCCATATCGAAAACTTTAACTAGATTAACTATACTGACTTTAATCACATGCTTCGGACACATTCTCATAATTAAAGCCACATAAAAAGGCATAAAAATGAATTCAAGCAGAAATGTAACGTAAGTGTTAACCACTCACAAGATCCCAAAAGGAGTTTAGATTTCCTTATAAAATATTCGGAGAGGCCAATCACTTTCGAAGTCATTTCGTGCTACTAATTAAGATGAGTGGGACAGTCTGGGTTGCTTGGCTGAGATGTTCAGTTTTTTTAAACCGAGTCTCACCAGAAGCTCAATCCATCACCTGCTAAGGAGGAGGAGTTAAGTCACCATGACCACAGCAGGGTGAAGCTGTCGAAAATATATTATGTTCTTAGATCACCTTTATTTTTAGACAATTCAGAATGTGCAATAATGTACCACGCCGTTCATAACATGCAATACTGAACTAATGTTTTATAATGTGCAGTACTTTAGTCTAAATGGTGCAATAAATGTCTGTCAATGTGTAGTATGTTTTGTCGTTGTGTTCATTTTATTGTTAATTTTAGTTTTAAATTGTTTGTACTGATCCCACCTTAGGATTGCACTTAATTTTGTTGTACCATGTGCAATGACAATAAAGATTTTATTACATTTTTTATTTAAAAGAAAGGAAAATTTTGTTTTCTTTTATCACAACTAAGTGAACAAAGAACAATAAACTACCAAAACAAAAGAAATCATTGTGGATGAACCAATGTTGGCATAACTAACAAAAAAAGAAAATAAATGTGACCCTAGACCCCAAAACCAGTCATAAGGGTCAATTTTTTTATTGAAATTTATACATCTGAACAGTAGCGGCCAGTGACTTTTGACTGAAATTTATTTCGCCCGTTATGTATGTGGCTCGTCGTGTCAAAATTTTGTGTTTGGCGTATCATGTGAACATATATGTGAATATTGTCCTATCCAAACGAACCATACATCAATGGAAAGCTTCATTATTTAGATGCAGTGGTGACCGTTGGCCTCTCTTCCGAGGGACGCGAATTCAAAAAATGTGTTTGAAATGTCGTGTGTGTGGCTCGTCATGTCAAAATACGTGTCTGCTGCAGACGCTTCGAAGGGGTTTATAATAAAAGAGAAGCTCGCGTTTGCCAGATACTTGCTTAAAATCATGTGTAATCAGAGTTTAGTGTTAAGTTAGTATCTTGCGAGTATTTTACTGGAAATGAGGCATGATGTGCATACACTCACCTAAAGGATTATTAGGAACACCATATTAATACTGTGTTTGACCCCCTTTCGCCTTCAGAACTGCCTTAATTCTACATGGCATTGATTCAACAAGGGGCTGAAAGCATTCTTTAGAAATGTTGGCCCATATTGATAGGATAGCATTTTGCAGTTGATGGAGATTTTTGAGATGCACATCCAGGGCACGATACTCCCGTTCCACCACATCCCAAAGATGCTATATAGGGTTGAGATCTGGTGACTGTGGGGGCCAATTTAGTACAGTGAACTCATTGTCATGTTCAAGAAACCAATTTGAAATGATTCGAGCTTTGTGACATGGTGCATTATCCTGCTGAAAGTAGCCATCAGAGGATGGGTACATAGTGGTCATAAAGGAATGGACACGGTCAGAAACAACGGGCCTAAAGTGTCCAAGAAAACATCCCCCACACCATTACACCAATGCATTAATGTGAAATTGAACAGGTGTTCCTAATAATCCTTTAGGTGCGTGAGTTTCACATGATGCACCAAACACATATTTTGACATGATGAGCCCCACACGACACTACGACACATATTTTGAATTCGCACCCCTCGGAAGAGAAGTCACCGGCCGCCACTGCATCTGAATAAATAAGCTTTCTGTTGATGTATGGTTCGTTTGGATATGACAATATTGGGCCGAGATACAACTATTTAAAAATCTAAAATCTAAGGGGGCAAAAACTTAACATATTCATAAAAACACTTTTAAAGTTGGCAACACAAAGCAACACATATTATTAATAATAAATACATATTTAATATATTTACGGTGGGAAATTTACAAAATATCTTTATAGAACATGATCTTTACTTAATATCCTAATGATTTTTGAATAAACAATAATTTAGTCCCATACAATGTATTTTATGCAATGGCTACAAATATACCCATAGTCCTTAAAGGAATATGCAATTTTCTTAAAAGAAAAATCCAGATAATTTACTCACCACAATGTCATTCAAAATGTTGATGTCTTTCTTTGTTCAGTTGAGAAGAAATTATGTTTTTTGAGGAAAACATTGCAGGATTTTTCTCATTTTAATGGACTTTAATAGACACCAACAATTAACACTTAACTCAACACGTAACAGTTTTTTTCAACTTGTTTCAAATGACTCAAATGACTATAATGAGTTTCAAATGACTATAAACAATCCCAAACGAGGCATAAGGGTCTTATCTAGCGAAACGATTGTCATTTTTGACAAGAAAAATTAAAAATATGCTCTTTTAAAGCACAACTTCTCGTCTAGATTCGGTCCAGCGCGACCTAACGTAAATGCGTAGTGAGGTAGGGAGGTCACGTGTTACATATATAAAACGCACATTTGCGGACCATTGTAAACAATAAACTGACACAAAGACATTAATTAGTATCAGTTGACATACAACAATGTAGGAATGGTCCTCTTTCAACACACTTGTAAACACTGGGGCGGAGTTTCGCGTTCGTCCTCTGTGACCTCTTGACGTCATGGCGCCTCACGACCAGATCTAGACGAGAAGTTGTGCTTTAAAAGTGTATATTTGTTATTTTTCTTGTCAAAAATGACAATCGTTTTGCTAGACAAGACACTTATGCCTCGTTTGGGATTGTTTATAGTCATTTGAAACTCCGTTAAAAAAACTGTTACGTGTTGAGTTAAGTGTTAATTGTTGGTGTCTAATAAAGTCCATTAAAATTATAAAAATCCTGCAATGTTTTCCTCAAAAAACATAATTTCTTCTCGACTGAACAAAGAAAGACATCAACATTTTGGATGACATGGTGGTGAGTAAATCATCTGGATTTTTCTTTTAAGAAAATGGAATATTCCTTTAAGACTGGTTTTGTGGTTTTCTTCTTTTTTTACCATCCTGTTGCCAGTCTGTTTCTGTGACTTTCCATCATGTAAATAATAAATGAGAAATTATAAGCTAAAATTAATAAATTTTAGCGGATGTTATAAGTCTAAAATATGTTTTAACAGAAATACAACAGTAAAAGGAGCATCATGTAAAAGTCTCAGTTTAGATGTTTTACATGCTTCATATATTCTATTTAAAAATTATTTAATTAATATACAGTAATAGCTCAAAAATGTCCTCTTTTATTTCCATTAATATAATCACAGCTTCAATGAACATATGCAGAAACGGTAGTTACTCCAGAGCTGGATCCACATTGAGCGCATATGTGTTTGTGCTAATGCGCAGTGGCTGGCCTGGTTGGAGTGTTTATTGACTTGCTTTTGTTGTTGCTTTTTCTCCCTCTTTATTCGTTCCCCTTCGCTTCCTTTACAGCGTCGCTGGTAAACAGAGCCGCAGCAGCGTTGGAGAGGCCAGAGTTTGGGCCAGCGTCCCGCTCTGCGCCGATTTAGACGAGGCGGCGACAGAGCAAACCACTAATGATTTTGTGTTCGTTAGCTAAACTGGGTCAATTACCGCGCTGAAACAATGTGGCCTGTTAATCAAACTCGAGCTGGATGCAGTGGGAACAACCAGAGACAGCGAGATAGACAGACGGCGAGAGGCAGAGCCAGGAGGGAAAGGAAAGCTGCGCCGAAGCATCTTTGTGTTTACCGAATCTGTTCGTACAATGAGGGTCTCATTATTTTCAGGGGGTACGGCAGCGTGGTATGGTTAACACATGTGACAACACGATGATTATGTCGGACAATTTGCGGCACACATGATGCATATTATTTCTAGTACGTTGCGAATCTGTTCTTGTCCCATATGTGCGCGTTTCTCAGGAACGGGTCTATTTCGATTATTATTGAGACGTTAAACTAACGCTCTGTTTTAACAGCTGGGATCTATTATGCATTGTGGACAATGCAGACACAGTTGTGAGTATTAAAAGCTCTGTTCCAGTAGAAACAAACACTGTACTAATTACATATGATTGTGTAAGGGTTAATGCGTGCGCATGTGCGTGTACGTGAGTAACTTACCTGGCTGCTCTGTGGACTGGACGGGTCGTAAGGCTGCATGTAGTTTTTGAGGGAATCGGGCGGGTTGAGGTGCGGAGGGTAACGGATGGCGCCGTGAGAGATGTAGGGCGAGGGGGCCGGGGGAAGGATGGCAGAGGCGGAGAACTGCAGCGGTGAATGTGGAGGTGGACTCCTGGTGGAGATAACTACACACGGAGAGAACAGATACTTTAGTAATAGGTTTTAATATGAAAACATGAACGCAATTCCATCAGCTGTTTCCCATGGGTTGTTATCACTTTAACGAATACATCATGCCGGCCACATTTTTTCCAATAAACCCTAAGTACAAAGTCATGAAGTCCTACCCATGTCTATATATCTATATAAATACACAGATTTTTTTGAGGAGTAATTTGAAGTCGTACCACTATGGCCGGTCAGTCCTGGGTGGTGGTGCTGGGGAAAGGAGCTGAGCCGAGGTGAGGAGTCCTGTGGAGATGTTGGACTAAATAATGGCTTCTCAGGCTTCTTCATGGTGGGAGATGACATGTCTGCTAAAAAAATCAGATAAGGTTAGATATAATCTTAGCTAACAGATTTCAGCTTACAGATTTTTGCTTAAAGGGACACTCCCCTTTTTAGAAAATATGCTCATTTTCCAGCTCCCCTAGAGTTAACCATTTGATTTTTAACGTTTTAGAATCCATTCAGCTGATCTCCGGGTCTGGCGCTACCACTTTTAGCATAGCTTAGCACAATCCATTGAATCTGATTAGACCATTAGCATCGCTCTAAAAAATAACCAAAGAGTTTCACTGTTTTTCCTATTTAAAACTTGACTCTTCTGTAGTTCCAAGACCGACAGAAAATTAAAAGTTGCGATTTTTTAGGCAGATTTGGAACTATACTCTCATTCTGGCGTAATAATAATAGACTTTGCTGCTGTAACATGGCTGCAGCAGGCGCATTGTTATTACACAGTACCCGAAAATAGTCCCTAGCTATTGAAAAGTACCAAGGGGACTATTTTCGGGGCAGTGCGTAATATCACTACGCCTGCTGCAGCCATGTTACAGCAGCAAAGTCCTTGATTATTACACCAGAATGAGAGTATAGCTCCTATATCTGCCTAGAAAATAAAAAAATTTAATGTCCCATCAGTCTTAGTACAAGATGTAACTACAAAAGAGTCAAGTTTTAAACAGGAAAAATAGTTTAAACTCTTTGGTAGTTGTTGAATGTGATGCTAATGGTCTAATCAGATTTAATGGATTATGCTAAGCTATGCTAAAATGGTACCACAAGACCCGGAGATCGGCTGGAAAATGAGTATATTTTCAAAAAGGTGAAGTGTCCTTTTAACTAATTCCTTTTAACTATGCAGTATCAATGCTATGTACGCATCAAAAAAGCTTTTGTTCCTGCAATTCAAAACAAATTTAATAAATCTCTTCACAACTTATTCACACCACCTGAACTAAATAACAGGATATTGTTGTTCAGAGAATTTGCTAAATTGTGATTTTGTTGCAAAAAAACCCCTCAAAATCTCTCTCTGTCCATTAAACATCTAGACAGATAGAATCATGTGCTTCTTAAGCAGACATGGAGGAGATGCAGCGCTTGGCCTCCTCTCTGACAATCAAAGATAAAATGAGAAAATGAACAAGAAAGGATGAAAATGCAATGAAACAGGAATGATGAGATGAGGAAAATCGAGGGAGGCAAACAAAGCTAATGACATGAGCAAGCTCTTCACAGGGTGTCTTGTGGTTGTGTGTTTGGACAGCTTTGGATGAAGTAATGCATCACTACACTACGTCTCTGTGTATTTAACTTCAGAAATGCTCTGTTTCACTCGCTCAACGTCTCTCTCTATCTCTGCCTCCCTCTCTTTCTCAGTCTTTCTCAGTGTTGTGATAGCAGGAAAGGTAAATGATCTTGACTGAATAGCACAAAGGCATTGGAATGTAGGGGGATTCCATGTGTGTGTGTTTTTGTGTCCTATCCCTGTGTTCCCTCTATACAGCACCACACAAAATAGAAAACGCTGTAAAACATTATACACCTAATACGCTTTATTACACACAGATTTTACATGTAAACATAAGTCATTACAAAAACCTTTCTGAGATTAAATAACTAGGTCATGTAATCTCCCCTAGACTTAACCTAGAGATAAACATTGCTCATAGAGGTTTTACAGACTGACCTCACTCACTCCTAATGTGGGGTTTGTATACCGTATATGATTTTGAAATGGTGTATATCAAAAATAAAATATTTATACTTCATTTTTTATTATATTTAATATTATTTATTTATTTACACATGACTAAGTAGTTGTACAATATTTATTTGTATAACTTGTTAGCAAGAGTTTGCATTAACATTTTTAATCTACTTGCCTAAAAAGGCTAAAAGGCTCTTTGGTGAATTTTTTGGCACCTCTGGTGAAAAAAAGTCAGTTTTAAAAGACATTTTATAGTAAATACAGAAAAAATAAGCTATATAAGGAAGAGTATTGTGAAAAATATTAAAACATACGTTTATTGGCTAAAGTGCCGATCCCTAGTTTTAAATATAAAACTTGGTTTTTCAGAAACTCTGAATTTACCATACTGTATGGTTTTCAAATGACATTGTCACCACACATTTTACAGAGGATCAGAAAAAAGATTTTAAACCTTACCCTAGTAGATAATAAATATACTGCAATATTTACTCCAGTTTACTAATTTACTATAGTTAAAACAACAGAATCCTGTAGTATATGTTAAAAGACGCAGTAATTACTGTAATATTACAGTATACTACATTTTACTACAGTAAATACTAATATACTAGAGACGTACCGAAATAAATTTTTTCCACCGATACCGCAAACATAAATACTGAATAATTGAGACTAATATCGACCGATGCCAATAGTTGGGTGGCTATTAACGTGCGTTAACTAAATTCTGATTACATTTTCTGAATGTTATTCATTCATATAATGACAATTAATATGAAACATTAGTGACGTTTCTTTACATTTTCTATCCACAGAGCACAAATTCATCGCATTTCCTGTTCTTTTTTGATTGACAGGATATATCGGCGATGGCTATCGGCTGTTGTAAAAAAAATGGTTACACTTTATTTTACGGCGTCACAATTATATATAAGTAATAATCATCAACAACATGTACTTACTATAGGGTTGGGGTTAGGATTACAGTTTGGTTTAGGATAAGTTGCATGTAATTATGCATAATTAACTGTTATTACTATAATAATTACATGTAACATGTGTAACAAAGACACTGTAAAATAAAGTGTTACCAAAAAAATTACTTTATCGACCGATAGCGATTGTTGGGTGATATACAGTATTTCTATAATATACAGTTTATTTCCATTTACGATAAGGAAGATAAGAAAGATGTGAGGTATACAGTACATAGAAAGAAAGAGAAAATAACAAGAGAACTTAATCTCAAATCTTCACAATATGCCTAAACTATAATGTGCCAATTTGGAGGTATATAGCTAATATATTCTTTTTGTCAGCCCTTAAGTTATCAAACAAGTTCCAAGAAAAACAAAGAAAGGGCGAGAGATTGACGACTGTTTCACAGCGGTGACAACATAACAACTTGGTCCTTTTCGATAGTTTATTTGATATGAAATCAGAAAGGTATATTTTTGTTCGTGTGTGTATTTATGTGTGTTTCTCTGCACATGAGAGCTGGTTTGGCCGAGGCAGTTTCCTTCTGTCAAGGCCTCATATGGCTTTAATATTCATGCCTCGCTCCTTCTGATATGAGTTTTACAAAACAAACCACTTTCTCATGAGCTATATCCCCCTCTTTCCACCCCATCCCCCTCTCCTCCATCCATCTCAATGTTATCTTTCTTTGTCTCTCACAGTGAATCGTCAGCAAAACAGAAGCATCAAGTAAAGTCAAGGGAGGAGAAAAAAATCAATAAAACAAACAAACCATAAATAGGACAGGAAATAATATCAACATGTAGCAAATGTGTTCTGCTATCAAGAAAACAAATGGCATTAGGAAAAGCAGATTTCTCAAAACATTAAAAAATGTTGTTGAAATTGCTGATGGTGGTTCTTTATTGCTCTCTTTCTATCTTTCATATTGGCCACCTGTTGGTTGTCAAGGGACAAGTTCAAACAGACGCTATCACACCTGCCTGACTATCTCTCTCTATCTCCCTCTCTCTCATACCATTTCACTTCCCTACATGATACAATAAACTATTTTTGTTCATCTTTCTTTGGTTAAGACTTAAAATTCACAATTTCGACACTGTATGTTAATTGGTAAGCAAATGTTTTTGTGTCTGCTAATTTTTGGAAAAATATTTTTTGCTGAAAACATGATATTTAATCCAAGTGTAAAGTCATATACTCATAATCTAAATAGACATTTGTAGACCTTATAATAACGTGTTTTAATTATACAGAAATTTGTAAAGGTTTCTTCTAAATTCTGTCTCCCCAGCTTTCGTGTGGTCCTGTCAAGGAGTAAGAGGAGTAACTAATGCTGCAGTTTCTCCTTTCAATCCCCCTCATCCCATGTGGATCTGTTGTCTAAACACAAAGGTCACAACCCTGCCTTGACCTTTGACACACCCACTTTAGAGGCCAGGTCAAGTTCAATGGTTGCCACACGCCAGACAAATCCCCTTTATGAGGGCGGAACTTGGCAAATCAATTACCTACCCATGCAGACAGGACACCAGTAGTTAAGTTTGATTTACATCAAAATAATTGATTGCCATATAAAGTAAAAAAGCTAAAATACTTAAGAACAACCTTAATTTACCTTAAGCATAATATTTTATTTATAAATATATGTGCTTTTTATGAATATATTTTTATATTTAAACATGGATTTAAACAGAAGTTTTGTAAGAAGGTATGTAAATAAAGACATGAAGGGTTATGCATTGTGACTATTGGGGCACTCAAATACACACTCATAATGTAATATGCATAGGTGAAAGGTTAGTTATGCATGTTGTAAATTCATGGTATTTTTTAATTGTTTGGGTGGATCTATTTAATATTGTGTTAAAAAATTAACTAAACTAAGCTGAAAGTGGCAAAAAATGAGTCTTTGAAATACAGCAACAAAGAGAAATGAAACAATACCCAATACTGGCACACACATGCCCACATAAAACAAGACTGGACAGTTCCACCTTGTAAAAGTGTGACACTTATCACCAATAAATGCTGTCTTATCAAAGATTCAATCAAAACAAACAAGGCAACCAGCTTTTTCATTCTGTAAGTTTTGCTGTATGTTCAGTTGAGGCACACTGGAAAGTATTACTGTTACCCAAATGTTTGGTGAGCATTCAGAAAGATGGCAGACGTTATAAGAATGCCACAGGCTGATGCACGTTGATGTGTTTTTTATTACATTTGCATGAAGCCTGGGAAGTTTAAACTGGTAAAGACTAGTTTAACAACATTATACTGTACAAAGAGCTACAACCTTAATACTTGTAACACTTGCTTGACTGTAAAATATTTCTCACCTTGGTCTCTCTCATGCCAAGGTCTGCTGGCTGGTGAACTGGGTGATGAGTAAAAGTCTGGCCCAGTGGGGCTGGTGTCCATACTATCGTCTGGGATGGTCTTAGGCCTCTTACTGCAGATGACGACAGATGAATGGGCATTAAAACAATTATAATGACAGACTAAACTGCATACACCTGTTTCACAGGTCAGATATTTACTTGTGTGTTTATAGATCTTTAATGGTTTTCAGTACAACAGTTATTCATTCAGCCCTAAAATAACATAGAAAAAATAACATTTTAAAAATATAAGTTATAAGTTACTTTTAACCCTGCATTGGGTCAGAAAGGGAAAAACCCAACCCATTGGGTTGAAATTTAACTTCTGGGCAGTGTTGGGGTAACGCATTACAAGTAACATGCATTACGTAATAATATTACTTTTCTGAAGTAATGAGTAAAGTAACGCATTAATTTTTAAATGTAAACAAACATTAATATTTGAGTAACTTTTTCAAAAAAGTAATGCAAGTAATTTTTTTAGTTTAATTAATTTGATAAAAACTATGTACTGAATTAAGCTAAAGGTAGTCACATTATGCACTCTATGTGTACACGACTGTGTGGGAACAGTTTGAGTTAAAAACTGAGATGGCAGGCCAGTTTTTGTGATTTTTGTGATGAAATATGCAATTTCTGAATGCAGAACTTTTCAGCCATAAAAACACCTGCAAGGTCTGAAAGAGATCAAGCCTCAGCCAAGAAAAAGTAACGCAAAAGTAGCTACAAAGTAAAGGAAGCATTACTTTCCATGAGAAGTAACTAAGTAACGCAATTACTTTTTTTGGGAGTAACTTAATATTGTAATGCATTACTTTTAAAAGTAACTTTCCCCAACACCAAAATGCTGCATTGATTTAAAGCATTTTTCTGGGTTCATTTTACCCAACAGCTGAGTTTGTCCCTTTCTGACCCAATGCTGGGTTGAAAATAATAAATGTAGATAAAAATTAAAAGAGTTTTATAAAGGTTTTATAGTTATTTACATAAATAAAACATGAACATTGGTTTTAAGGGAAGTCATGTTTTGAAGTCATGTTCCACATTTATGTGGTTTTCCGTTAAGTATTCTTAACCAAAAAGTCAAAAGAAGGATTATTAATGTGTGTACATGTTTGCATGTTGTTAATAAAGTGTGTTTGTGTTGTTTCAGCACTCATGCTAACCTGCCAGGTGGAGACGAGAGGGATCGGTGTAAACTCACTCCTGAGTTCAGGTCTTGATAGTACGGCTGACTCGGCATGTCGGCCATTGTGAAGTTCACACCTGCACCCTGTGTGATCGGAGTTCTGGAGAACAGGGGGAAAGAGAAGAGAAGGTGGTTTGGGATAGGTACAAATTTGGAATAACAGATCATTAATTCACAATAAGGAATCCATTAGGTAAATCTCTTATGACTCTCTCTCTCTCTCTCTCTCTCTCTCTCTCTCTCAAACACACACACACACACACACACACACACACACACACACACACGCACTTAGGTGTTTTTCAGGACAACATCTGCATGAAGGCAAACCCAAACATGACTATAACTGTAACTCAATCTGAGAGAGAACAGCCGTAGGGGCTGTAACAGTATGAAGTGTGTCAGAGATATCATATCTACACAAAAACCACAATATCAAGAGTACCATTCAGCGGTCTAACCACTGCCCCCACCCTCTTTGTTTACATACAATAGCATGCCGCAGCTAGTTTAGTCTTTTATGAAGACACATAAAAGTGATTTAACATCTGGACTTTAACACTGAAAAGCAATCTTGCATTTAACAGTAACAAAATCTTTTAAATTATTTGACACATTTTGCATGCATACAGGCATCAGCCCAACCCTTACCCAAAAACGAACAAATAACTGACACTTTTGACCAATTGTACTCCAAATGATTAAGGAGATACAATGTTAATGTTTCATCTTCAGTGAGTGTATGTAAAGAATATACAGTAATGAATGTGTGTGTTCATAAAATGGCCTGAGGGTCTTAGATGAAGGAAAGATGAAGGTGAACATACTGTTAATCTCTGCTGGCATTGAGCCCAACACAGGCTGCCTCCACATGAAGGCAGTACACATGTATGATGCTTGTTCTTGTATCTACACTCACAACTAAGGATATTAAAGCGAGGTTAAATACATACAGTTGAATACGATTTTCTCGTACTGCATGAATATGCATACTGTTCATGTACTGTAGGTCAACTGCTACATCAGAAAAGGTCAAGGGTTCGATCCCAAGAGCCCATAGAGATACATTTTATGGCTTGAATGCAAGTCACTTTGGATAAAAGCCTCTGCCAAATGCATAAATGTAAAGTAATGTAAAGTAAGGATATTTTTCTCCAATCCAAGTTTTTACAATACATACTGACATATTTAAATAACAACGACTAAAAATGTCATAAAAGTCACCCAAAACCCAGTGGCACTGATGGTTGACAGTTCGTAAAGCGTGTTCTAAATAGTGTCCGTCAGGACAAGCAACCTAGGCAAGTGTTTTAAAACAACACGAGAGTAACTAAATTTGTAAAAATGAGTAAACATGTGCAGTAAATCCTTAGTTTAAGGCCTTATGATCAACTTTTCAAAAAAGCCATGTTGATGACAGTGTGTGTACGTGTTTGTATGAACGTGGGCAAGATGGTGAGCATTGTGTTACATGTAGGTGGTGATGTGTATCAGTTACAGTGTCACAGAGTGCATCATACCCCATCAGGGTAAATATGAGCGTGTGTGTGTGTCCGTGTGTGTCTTTGTGTGTGTGTCAGGCCCTGACAACCCCTTCGGCAGTTTGTACAAATTTTGCTTGAGGGCGTCATTGTCCTCTGCCATCACAGAGAGATTCCTTCTGGAACATCTGTCATCATCTTTGATGAGGGCAGGCATGTCTACACATAAACTACTGCATGCTTGCACTCCAAAACCACTGTATGCACACACACACCCGCTCACACACACACCCACACGCGCACACAAACACAAGACCCGCCAAACTGGATTTTCCACACATGTCCTGGGCAAGTCCCTCCCTTGCTAAATCTGGAATGCCTTAGCATAAAGCATGCTGGTTGTTGTATAAGTTGTGTGTGTACTTAGCTTTACTTAGCTATACTAGGGTTCATGAATAGTTCTTATTAGTTCATGAATGAAGTAAAAAACTAATTCTAAACATGCTAAATATTTAGTTTTAGGGAAAGAGTTTAGGAATTTTTTCAAACAATATCATGTATGGCTTCATATTTAAATATTTCAGGTTAGTGATATGTTTTATGTATTAACATTAATGTATAAAAAGCATGGTGTGTTTGTGAGTGTATAGACTTACTTCTGGATACTCTCACCAGCTCTGAAACACTAAAGACCCCTGATTTAATAAAGCTCTCCTCCAAGTAAACTGTGGGAAACAAAAGGATAATCTTTAGATACATTTCCTTGCACATTACATTTCAAATGCAGTATGTCTGGTAAATGAAAATAAATAATGGATACATGGGTGGTTTCCCAGACAGGGTTTAAGTCTAGTCTCCGACTAAAATGCATATTGAAGTTGTCTTAACTGAAAACAGCTTGCACTGACATAACTTAAAATATTTCAGTGCCATTGTTTTGTCTCAAGATGAACACCAGTAATGCTTTTTTTGTGTTATGTTTGTGAAAACAACTCAAATGTCCTAAAATAATCTAAACCCTGTCTGGGACACTGACCCATTCATTATGATAATGTCGGAGGAATTATGATAATGTCGGTCTTGTCTACATCACCAATCCCAAAAAGTAAACTGTTGCCTACAATCCATGTGTTTGTTGTAGTCTAAAAAAGTTGTGATGGAGACGATAATTCGCGTCATCGTTTACTTTGGGGTATGTACATTTTGCATACATTAACGTACTAATACACACTTGCATGCCAAAAGAAATGTAAAATCGTGAATCGGACCATAGGTGCTCTTTAACACACATACACACAGCCCTGAATCTTTTGGTTCCCAAATGTTTAAGATGTGGTTACAGCCTTGGATTAAACGGTGCCAAAATAATATTTTATGCTCATATTTAACATCTAATTATTACTTTCAGGAACGTGACACTACCGTGACTTCTTGTATGTGCAAACTAAATTTGACTTTTCGGAGAAAAAGGACTTAATATGTACAGTAACACTGCATTCAAGATTCAAGCCAAAAAAGACCAAACCTAAAGGGACAGCTTTACATAGCATCCAAGTCCTTCCCACAATGCACCGCAAAGCCAAATAGGAAGTGCAACGATAGCCAGGATTCACAGTAGCAACACTAGCTGAGTCTGAGTCGTGACCTAAAAGCTTTATTTGACTTGGCCAGGGAAATCTCACGACCTGCTTTTGAGGTAAAGAACTAATTACACTTTCCATGACTTTCATTCTCTACACGTTACGTAGCAGAGACAGGGCAGGGATAAAGAGGTGGAAAAACAAGGAATGAAAACACAGGTGAATCCAGGGGAACAAGCGGTCGCATGACAAACAGATGAGAATTGACAATCTCTCCATACGGCATCAGCAGAAACAACTTCTTAGTGGCAGTGCAAACAAACCTTTGACAGACCTGATGATGTCATGACGTGACTTGTTTTATATAAATTACATTTTTTGTTTTCCTAATAAAATCACAGACATGACATGGTTGGCTTTCCAGTTGACTTTAATTTGTGAAGAGCATTGAGTATAATTATGGTCAAGACCAACATTTTCTGATCAAATAAGCCCGTTTCAGTATAATTTACTTTTAAAGAATAACATAAGCTGACCTCGAGGAGGACAGTTTTCTTTGGCAGTGCAAAAAAGTGGTCATAGTTTTTTTGGCACATGTTATATGACAGAATGTATTAGCTGCAATCCACCTACTAGATGACTAATATATATATATATATATATTTTTTTTTTTTTGATCTGCTAAGTTCACAAAACCATTTTACCTGACTACATCATTACGATTTAAACCGTATAACTGCTCTGTTTCTGTTAAATTATCACTTCACGACCTCTTGACGTCTAACATTTTTAATCAAAGCAATAATGTATGTATAAGGTGTTGAAGATTTGTCTGCATCAGGCCCTGATTATTACATAAAGCAGTGGTTCTCAAACTTTTTCATCGTGCGGCCCCCTTTGTGTACGGTGCATTCCTTCGCGGCTCCCCCCCAAAGAAAATTTATGACAAAAAACAGTTCTAAAACTTCACATTTTAATTAAACAAAACATTAAATGATACAAAGTAGTGCTGCCTTATTTTTTTAGGTTTAATTTCACAGAATTCATGATAAATTAATGTATTTTATAATCTCGCAGCACCATCTCGCAGCCCCCCTGGGGGCCCCGGACCCCAGTTTGAGAACCACTGACATAAAATGACATTTTGTTTTGCATTCACCAACACCATAGCTTTAGGTTATGTAAATGTTTTGGCCATAGGTAAAGGTGCGATTTTAAAGTATGTGCAAATGCATGTCATATGTGTGCATTAACGTACCTGGAGGGTTTTTGCCAGGCTCATTGTTGCTGGGACTTCCTGACTGCTGCGAATCTATAAACACAAATAGAGGCTCTGGGTTAGAACACAAAAGAAAGTTGTATACAGTAGGTGACAGACATACACTTTACTGTAATTTATCATCCTCTTCCTCCATTTTAACATATTTGTTTAGCTCTTATGCATTATTGTTGTTGTTTTGTTGTTTGGGCATGATGAAATTAGAAAATACAGTATCACACTTATACAGATACACAGTTTATAAAAGCTTGTATGTTGCAGTGTTTGCACGGTTCCAGTTTACCCTAAAGAAACACTAAAATACATCTTTGCACAAAATAAACATTACGTCTCTCAGATGGATGGCAGTTATTGTCCAGAAAAGGAAATTACATTTACTCATTCTTGACAGAAGAGACCAGATGTGTGCAGTATAGAACAACATGCTTTTTCTTTTTAGTGACGGGAACGAGAGAAGGGAGGGAACATAGAAAGACGTAAGTGCAGGCAAACGCAAGGCTAAAAATGCCTTTACAAAAGTAAAGTTTTTGACCAAGTATGTGAAGCTTGCAAAGTAGACAAGAGGGGGAGGAAAATATCAAAAAATTTGAAGAATCCTGCCTGTCATTGAGGTGTGCTTTAAGGCTCATGTTGATTAATGATGTTACCTTACAGTACCCTTTGGGAGGACGGACCCTACATTCTACTGTACTAATGACACACCCCTTATGACACACTTTCTTTTCAAAAACTAATTTAAATGATCTGCTCACTCAAAGATCACAACTGAGAAATGGACACTCCACTTTTTGAAAATATGCTCATTTTCCAGCTCCCCTAGAGTTAAATATTTGAGTTTTACCATCCGTTGGAATCCATTCAGCTGATCTCTGGGTCTGGCGCTACCACTTTCAGCATAGCTTAGCACAATCCATTGAATCTAACTAGACCACCAGCATCGCACTCAAAAATGACCAAAGAGTTTCAATATTTTTCCCCATTTAAAACTTGACTCTTCTGTAGTTACATCGTGTACTAAGACTGACAGAAAATTCAAAGTTGCGATTTTTAGGCAGATATGGCTAGGACTATACTCTCATTCTGGCGTAATAATCAAAAACTTTTCTGCCGTAACATGGCTGCAGCAGGCGCAATGATATTACGCAGCAGCTGAAAATAGTCCCCAGCTATTGAAAGTTACCAAGGGGACTATTTTCGGGCAAGAGTCAAGTTTTGAATGGGAGAAATATGGAAACTCTTTGGACATTTTTGAGCGCAATGCTAATGGTCTAATCAGATTCAATGGATTTTGCTAAGCTATGCTAAAAGTGGTACCGCCAGACCTGGACATCAGTTGAATGGATTCCAAAATGGTAAAACTCAAATGTTTAACTCTAGGGGAGCTGGAAAATGAGCATATTTTAAAAAAAGTGGAGTGTCCCTTTAAGGAAAGATCTTGCGAGCCAAAGGAAAATGTAAGTAATTCTGCCTATACACAAAAATAAAGGGTTTCTTGCGCCGATCTCAAACTTTTGTGCAACCAAATAATTCTGTTGATGTTTAAGGTTCTTTATGGAACCACACTGCCAAAAATGATAATCTAGCATCATTTACTGTAGCTCCTTTACTTTTAAGTACTATTTTGTGTGAAATTGTGTACTAGTTTGACGTCATCCACCATTTTCATATTTTTTGATTGTTACACTGTCAGAACAAATGGTCAAAACATGTTCCCCTAGCTGTCACTGGGCGACACTTTTTCAAAAAGTTAATCTTTAGACCTAAAAAGTTTGTATTAATACCTCAGAGGTACATATTTGTTCCTCAAAAGTACATAATTATACCAAATGTATACATATCGTAACCTACTGGTACATAGTAGGACCTTTTCAAAGAGTACTGCCCCAGTGACAGCTAGAGTAAATTTTTTCCCATTTATTTCTGACAGTGTAGTTAAAAAGAATTGAGGATGTGCAAACACAAAAGCACAAATACGTTTTAAGAGGGCAGGGTGGATGATACAATACAGGTAAATAATGGGCCTTTACATACTACAATTTAATAACATCAAATAAGAAAATGCAATATTGAACGCTACACTGTACTACTGTAGACAATACAAAATTTGATCAAAATTCAATCAGATGATGAGCTTGAGGTAGACAGACATAACCAGAAGAGCTCTCTAGAAATTGCATATCTTTTTGTAAAAAGTCACTAAAACGGTTTTTAATCGTGGGCTGGTACTGGTGATCAATGGACCTCCGACCAAAGCTTAGGTTGGACAAGCAAGGTTTAATCACAATTCACTCAGAACTATTATTATCCATTGGCAAGGCCTGGCTGCTATAACAGTGTATCGTGGTTAAGACAAAATGCATGAGATAAAATTAGGTGGGACATCACTCTTGTACCTTCCTGCAGAAGCTTCAAATCATAAACGAAAGTTAGAGAGTGAGAGTAAGAGATAGAAAGTGAAAAATAAATCCCAACCCCCCAAAAAATGACCATTAAAAGAGCTGCAATAACAGAATGTTCTTGGCTTTGGCTCAACAATGACAAAGAACGGGAGGGAACACCATACGTTAAGAAGAGAAAGGTCAGAGAAAATTTAAGACAGAGGGAGGGACCACACGGAGTAAAATCCTGACTTAAAGTTCGTCTATTGCATTCACGAACTATCTTGAGTTATTTTTGCATTAAGCTACCACAATTTTCTTCCCACCGCAATAAATAACATCTTAAGTGGTGTTTAAATCAGGAAAACCTATTGGACCGTAGGCCAGCAGCTGAGCCATTGATTGGACGGGAGCGGGGTTGGCATTGTATCGGTGCCCGTTCCTATGCCAACTTCCCTGCTCCCACAATTCACATGCAAGTTCAATGCCATCCATCAGTCTGGTTAAAGACATCTCCTACCATGCCCGGCCCGATGCCCCAGGAGAGAAGAAGAAAGAAGAAATAGTTTGCATCTATAAGTACAATCCAGCATTGAAGTAGAGTGATTGAACACAGTGTGTGCCAGCTGCTCCATTGTTATGCCCTATTAAAGAGCCCTGATCCAAAAACAAAGCTAACATTATGTGTCCCTGTAGCTCACTTGCGTTAGCAGCAATGCAGAGGTCATGGGTTTGATCTCAGGCAACATACAACTGATGCACTGTAAGTGTCTTTGGATAAATAGGCTACATGAATATGTGTGCAAGGATGTACAACAATGTCAGTGTTATAAACAAGCCCCATATTCAATATTCTTGAAATAAACATGAATTAACTGTACAATTTTGTTTAAGTTTTGCTATTATAGGGAATAGCATAGCTGCAAGTGCCAACTCTTTTGTTATTTTCATCCTAACATTTGAAAATCCATTACGACAGGAGATATATATACACATCTGCATAGTTGAATTTTGCAGATGGTGGAGCGTTGGAATAAGCTGCCTATGGTTCGCTTCGAAAATAAACATCTATAAGCCACACATTTAAACAGTTTGGCCATGGCAGTGCTTGAATGTGTCTGTGTGCTTCTCCAAGCACAACAATCCTTTGGCACTCGACAGTCCTGCCACTTGTTTAAACAAACAAACTGTCCAAAGAGAGAAAGAGGAAGACAGAGGGTTGACAGGAAGATGGTGTGAATCTTTCCTATCTTTCTTTGGTAACTGATAAAAAAGTATGAGGGAGGAAGATAAAGCAAGGTATGATTTCTTAGGAAAATGTGGAAAAAACTTGCCTGAAGGGAATTTGATGTGTTTGCTTACAGACCAAAAACCCAACCAAGATATATGATCCCTAGATATAGCTTGCATCCCTCTATGTGTGAAAGTTTTGTTATGCACTGTTTTACATCACCAAGTCTCAAAGCTTAGAAAATAAAAGTATACATCTACTCAGAAAGCCACACGAAGCATATGCACCAAAGTAAAATACTTGGGGTTTGTTCAAATCCCTAACCCCTATGTATTAGCAATAGTGACAGTGATGCTTGCCTGAGCAACTCGAAAGTCTAAGACACCTGATCTAGGATCATATCCAAATGAATGGGCGTAAGATGAGCTCATTTCTGGATCGGCACACTTTGGATCAGCTTCATAAACACGAGTGCTAATGTATCATTGTGCCACCCTATCTGCTGGATACCATCCACCCACCTGTCACAATTATACCTGCAGCACTTCTTCCACCTGTGATGTCATTCTGCATGAACCAAACCCATCAATGCCCGAATCTTGGATCTATGAACCCAAACACGCGAGTGCACGCGACTACCCTTGGCTCAGTCCCATGTAACCCAACCAGGCTCTAGCCTTTGTTTTGTGCTTGGTTGAGAGCTATCACATACTTCAGCAACTTTAATTCACTGAATCACACCACATGCACAAACGTATACACAAAAACGGCCGGCCGCGTGCATGCCGTCGACATTTCAGGAGGAGGCGTCTGGCAGCCATTTTAGAAAGCTGCACACATGTACTGTTCTGCTTGCCAAAGAAACCAGGCCCGAGCCAAGTTCCCTCTCTCTCTTCTCTTCTCACTCGATCCCGAGCCAAGCACCCAGAGAAAGAAGAGGGAGGGAGAGAGAGAGAGACTCAAAGAGATGAAGGCTAAAATATCTCCTAATTACGGGCTGCCCCGGCCGAAATGTTTTAAACGGTGCAGCTGGAACAGAGTAAATATTGTTTGTGGCCGAGTGACACCCAGCAATTGAGAGTGTGTTTGTCATTGGCTGGCTCTTGGATGAGACATGGTGACCTCACAGTACGTCAATGACATCAGCAGTACACGTAGCCAAAAATGCACTGAGGCGGCTCTTTGTTTATCTTTCTTTCTATCAATCGACCCATGCTCTAGCTTTCCGTTTCTATCGCTATTTATAGCTCCACATCTATCAGCATTCTCTCTTCCATTCTTTCTTAGTATTGACATCTTTACATCAATCTTTTAGATGCATATCTTTGATCCTCTCTTCCCTCCATCTTTATCTTTCCTTCTCCCATGTGGCATTTGTTTGAAGAAGCACACAGCTCTTTATCAAAGTTAGCTAGCTGTAACCCAAACAGAGATATAGTGAGGAAAGCATCCTGCCAGCTATCAAGACAGCGATAAAATGATCAGGCTTGTGTGAGCAGGCAATGGGAATATTATTCCAAAGAGGAACCATTCGACAGATGCTTCATCTAAAACAAGTTACATTCGTATTTAAGCTATATAATTTATAGACGATTTCAGCAGTAACAACATAAACAAGCTGCTGTCGTGGTCCGCACGTAACTTCCGGTAAACTCCGCTAAGAATAAATAACAATAAAGTTCTTTAAATTCAGTTTATAATAAGCAAAAAAAACACATAGATTACTTAGGAAACCATTTGTTATTTTCGACGAGGCATTTGTTCAAGAGATCAGTTTAGCTACTAGTCAGACCATTAAAAAAACCAAACCAGAAGTAAAGTTCAAATCCAGACGTGTATCGTGTCAGCACACGTGCGTCCGATGAAACCGTCTATATGTATCTGCAATCGCTGGGAATCGAACCCACAACCTTTGCACTGCTTACATAATGCTTTATGAAACTCTACAGCAACACTAGCAAATGGGTTGATGATGGTCATTTCAGTTTCCTGTAAATACAATGAGTCTTAAAATAGTGATAAATTAAAATAAAGATAATTAACAATATATTATATACAGTATTCAATGCTTTAATGATTAATCTTACTGCAAAATAAAGAAACAAAAAATGTGATAGCCTGCATTATATGTAGTTAATTTTATTCTGATTGGTCAATCATTACTGTAGATTATTTATGTTTAACTATGATAATTCTTTAAAATATTCTGCAGTGTATTAGGGGCCAGTCACACCAAAAGCGCCTTAAACGCTTGCAAACGCAAGGCGCGACGCACTTCCTTTTTAAAAAAAAGAGCAGTGCGACGCGGCTTTTCATATTGCTAAGCAACCACCGAGTCACCTGTCTTGTCAATCAAATATTGAAGCGTGAGCGCTCTTTTGCTGTTAACTGTCATATTAGCAGAAACTTTAAAAAGAGGGCGCTTGCTCTGACCTTGTTTGAGGATGAGAGGTGCACAAACACGCAGGAGAGAGTGAGCGAGTGGAGTCCGGTTCTTCAAAGCAACTGTAAACTCAAACTCTCCCCTCATTCTATTGGACAATGGAAAGACGCAAATGACGTCGGGCGCTTCTCCGCTCTCAGCGCTCCTTCAAAAACGCGTGCGCGGCAGACGCCAAAAAACCGCAAGGCGCTCGGCACGCATAACGCCATAAACGCTTTTGGTGTGACTGGCCCCTTACAGTATATTAATAAATAACTGGAAATGCTTGAACGTGCCTTGGTGATACTTTCTTAATGCTTTCAAGATTTTCTCTATTAAATTACCTTCAGCTCTACAGTACAACTGGAACAAGAGTGTTTTTATTATGTGCGCTGATTAGATTTCAACTCACATTTCCTCATATCCCAAAAAATATCAAATATCCCTGGAAATATAAGGTCTGCTGGTCACAGACCCACTATATACATAGACAAATGCTGATTGGGTTGTGAGATGCAGTCCATCTACTCCTAAAGCCCAGGGTATAGACCGTTTCATCGGGCACACGTGCGGTGACGTGATAAGCGTCTGGTCCGAACTTTATTTCCGGTTTCTGTTTGTTTAATGGTCTGACTAGTTGCTGAAACTGAACTCTTAAACAAATACCTCGTCGAAAATAATCTACTTTAAAAGGACTTTGTTGTTATTTATTCTTCGCGGAGTTTACCGGAAGTTACGCGATGACCACGAAAGCCGCTTGTTTATGTTGTTACTGCTGAAACCGTCTATAGTCAGTTTTTTACGTGTACGCGAACGTAAGCACACAGTCGAATGCACAGCCTTGCAAAGTTTATTTTATTTGACTCATACATGTACACAGATGTTCGACGCATGTGCAACCTACACATACAACGTAAAATCTGGTGGTGCGCGTACAGAACGTGCGCACTCTTCGGATGCCAAAAATGAAATGAAATATAAAATGAACTATACTTTAGCCTTAACACACACTGACAAGGTGTGAAAACTTGAGCACTCATGGACAGACCCCCTTTACAAAAAAAAGGAAAGTTTCTCCCTGTGCACACATTAAACACAGGCCTCTGTTTCCC
Source organism: Misgurnus anguillicaudatus (assembly GCF_027580225.2). Classification (NCBI taxonomy): domain Eukaryota; kingdom Metazoa; phylum Chordata; class Actinopteri; order Cypriniformes; family Cobitidae; genus Misgurnus; species Misgurnus anguillicaudatus. Next base: position 49,746,007 of record NC_073357.2, on the reverse strand, counting down.
ACCCGAGCTCAATCACTTGATTGCAGACGTGAAGAGGGGCAGCTAAAGTCAGTCTCTGGGGATGAATGAGAGATGATGCAGAAAGAGAGAAAGAAAGGGGCTGGGAAAAAGACAGAGTTGAAAAGACGAAGAGAACAATGGTAGAGACAGGACGGGCTGTTAAATAGAAGTAGGTTGGATTGAGCTAGGACGAACCAGTGAGAGAGAGAGAGAGAGAAAAGAGAGAGAGAGCACGACTGAAACAAAGAAGAAATTGTGTGTGTGTTTCAGACTGCCTTCTGTCGGCTGAAAAGGTAGAAATAAAAGAAGTGTCTGGAAAAACAAGTCACTCAAGACACCATATACACACAACTTCAGGCACACGTCTCAACAATAACACACATTGACTCTCTGCGTTAATAAAGACATACTGGCATAAGCGCATACAATGGTGGAGACCACATTGCATCACGCAGAGATCTCTGATATACACATGTTCCCATGTCACCACAACACTGAACCCAGGGTGGCTCATCTGTCACGTTAAAAATGACTGGACCGCTTTGACAGCCCAACTTGTGTGCGCGTTTTCCACCTCTCCGGTCTATAGAGGGCCCATCAAATCAAACTTAGTCACAACTGCTGTGTCCTTCCTTACAAACCCTAGGATTTGATAGAAAACCTTTCGTCACACTTTCTTTCCAAAGGGGCCCTGGATCTTCGTCATGACACACATCAATACGTTGACAAGTGTCGACCAAACCTCTCCGAATTTCCCCCTGACAGCGTATCGCTTCAGCTCGCATTGTCGTTCGATTGGCCGAGTGAACGGGCATTTACATGAGTCCCGGGATGCCACCGCCGCTCTGATCCGTCCGCACTTGTGGCAAACGTCCAAGCCTTTTTGTGGCCGTCAGACGTGAGGAAGGGAGGGATGGAGAGAGTGAGACTATAGATTCAATTATGCATGCGCATTTTCCCATTCATACAGGGTTCTGCAGACGAGGGGGTGGTGGACGGGAGAACCAATGACATTCTGTCGCATGTAGCTCCTGTCGAGAGGAACACTAATGAGGTGACACTCAGTGGCTGGAGCCCAGCCAAAACAGTCCATTAACTCCACACAAGTAGTTAAGAGGCGGAGATACAGGGAGGGGGATGGATGGAGAGGAATGAAGGAGAAGAAAGACAGAGAGATTGTTGTGAATGACACAACGGGAAGCCAATGGCTACGTGGAGAATGTTTATGAACAGTAGCGGTGGACTGTAGTATGAAAATGTGTGCGATGCAAAGCCCTTTACACCTTTAATCTCAGGTTTCCTATTGGAAGAGTGCGGGCTAAGATCAAAAGTTTGTGTATGCGAGAGTGTCGTCTTACACGGAGCAAGTCCTGGCAAGAATTCACTTCGTACCTGATGGTACAGATCAGTTCACTTGTTGAAACCATCAATAACCATCTAAAGCAATTTTTTTTTAAATGCTTATTTTGAATAAGAGATCACTGTTCACACAAGTTCAAACTAAGAAGTGAACACCAAATTAATATTGCTTGCACCTTCATGCATGCACACTTACATACTCGCAGTGTGAGAATAAATCCTGTTTAACCACTTCACTGTCAGGGCATGTCATAATAATTGTACCTTTCTTGAACATAATGTACTGCTATATCCACATGAACATAATAATGACATGACGAATTATACAGACGACTTTAAAAAAAGCAACTTATGAGGTTAACACTTTTGCCAATCAGCTTCCTGATCACTGTAAAGCGTCTACATGGAGTCTTTAATTTAGGCTAGCAGTGCACCTGAGGTGACATATTTGCATATTATACTGTAGCAAACATAAACCAAAGCAGGTTAGTCAGGATCTATATCGGTCGTACCTCCACTGGGGTTTTTTTGGTTTGTAAAAACAAAGAGACTGTAGGGTGGTTTTATATTTGTAATAATGCGGGAACCAGTTTAAGACACACTTCTGGCATTAACATTTAGTTTAATAGATTGGTGCTGCTCCAAGTTGGTTAATATCATACATTAAAGTACATTGAAAGTATGTAGTTTGCTAATTATGTAAAAGTACATACTTTTGAGTGTGTATGCTCTTTTCGATCAGGGCACAAAACTGTCTTGCTACCCCTGAGCCTGTGGTTGCATGCAATTTGCATTTACATGTAAACGGTAAACTCATCTAAAAATGACTTACTACTTGAGTCATGAGTTTTACAAATCTCACGTGGGATTTACATTTAAAAACCACAGAGGAAGCTTTAGCCCTGCATGCCTACACACTTTTTGAGAAACTGATAAAGTCTGCAACAAAATTTAGCATTGCACTGGGGTGAGCTTGAGTCATACTTAAGACAAATTGGGACACGGGGTAAAAAAACCAGAGCAACATCCCTTACGCAATCGAATTTCCTTTAGCTGCAAAGCATCACAGTGCCAACTTCAGCTGATAGCCAAGCTTCCATCTGCGGTGATGGCCAATAGGGTGTCAGCTCAAGCATGAGGAGGCGGGGCAATGTGCCAGCACAGTAGAGTAGTAGTACCCAAGTATGGCCTCTCTCCAGATGGGCCAGAGGCGACAGACAGCCACTGTTTAGCACCCATACACACACACATGCATGCATCCACCCACCCACCAACCACCTAATTAGGATGTTGAGGGAATTATTGGATCATATAATGCCACATCTAAGGCGAGATCTTGGCCCGAAACAGACAAAGGAACAAAGCATGCACTCATTTAAACGGCTCTACTGGCACTCGCTTTTGGAACAAGACGGAGGGAAACACTGAGTTTAATGTGTCATTACAAACATAAAAACTAACTCCAAACATAGCCAGCAGATGTCTGAACACTTTTAAAGTGCTATGACACCACTAATTTCAAATGCAAGAAAAAACTAGCATGGGCCAAAATAGATGCTGTGGGTGTGTGTGGGCATCACTGCAACAGCAGTCCAATACCTGTAAACTGTATTCTCTTTAATGAAACAATGAATTATGAGTGTATTAATTATTATGCTGTAGTCTAATAGTACCCTGAGTGACAGGCTACTGGTTTCAAGAATTCATCTCCATAGGTTTTGGGAAGTATGCATCAAGAAGTAGTTCAGGTTGTAGCATTTGAAGGGATTCTTCCAAAAAAGTAATCTCACAAAGTTCATCAAAAGTAGTTTCTAAAGAGGAGCTCTTGGTGGAAACGTTGGATTACACTTTTACCACACCTTAAAGGTTTTGTCCTGGATGACCCAAACACTCTCCTGCTCTCCACAAGGCTTTAATCAGTACATTTATTGTCATGCCTCGGTATGCTGCACCACTCATTGAATGTATAAGTAAATCATATACTGCATATATTACGTATATATGATATTTCTCTCATGGAATTTTAGCAGGAGCGCGAAACGACTTGCAGAGGCAGGAGGGTGTTCCCCTGACAAAGCCTTTCCTGTGAAGAGTGTCAGAAAGCCAGCGGTTGATGATTAACACCAGCATAATAAAGGCGGCTCTCTCTCATCACTCTGAAGAGCCCACATAAGTGCCACAAGGTCAGCAAGCAGGCGATCGGCCAACTGTCCGGTCCTGCCGCAGCAGCGATCCAACAGCCTTAAAGAACACCGGCTAGCCCACCAGAATGGAGAGACGCAATCCCATAATTCACGTGGCAGGATCCCTCTTCCCTGGCAGATGCTCAGGCAGGCAAATCCTCCATGTGCTTCTTTGGCTTGCCGGGGTGGCCTTGGGCTTCAACAGTAACATGTGGTTTGGCTCCAGTGCTCAGTTTATATGGGCAATGGTGAGAGAAGGAACCGCTAAATGAATTTCAGATTCTGTTGTTCTAAAACCATAAACAATTTTACACAAAGCCTGGCATTAAGGAATGAGGCTTTGGCTCGAAGCAAGGAATGCTTCTAATAACAAACCTATTAGGCGAACAGCTTCATCTTCATCCTTCTGTAACCTGTGAATCACTCCTTAGAAAACTGGACAGAAAACTACTTCTACCCAAATGCCACTATACTGTAGATGTCAAGTAAAAACGGGGCTAATGGGCTAACATAAATTAAACTTGAGGACTTGTTGTGACTAAAATGCATTGGCTGTTTTCAAAATTATATATATTTAAACATTTAAAGAGATAAGTGGAAAATGCATCAATGTAAAAATGTAATATACTCAATATCTTTATTCACCATAGTTCTTCAGTAACGTCATAAATCAGGTTTTTGTCAGCAAGCATACGGAGATAGACAACTGACAAAGTGCAAACAGTGTCAAAAATGTTCAAATCACACTTTGACTACAATAAGAGTTACAGCAGGCATTCCTTCACAGTGTGGCAACGGCCGCCCTCCATTGCTTTAGGGGCTGGAATGCAAAAGGCCTTTGTGTGCGGTTCAGTTTTTTGGGGCAAGTTGCCAAAACACTAAAATGATATGAGGAACAATGTGCAGCTGTCATACAGCCTAATTCAGAAAAGGGCTGTTAATTCCCTTGCACCTACAAAGGTGGTATTCCTTAACAAACCACCCAGCAGTCACACACTGACGGACATAGCGGGAAAAGAGGCTGGAAAAGAAAGAAAAGGGAAGGCGTCAGGCAGTGTTGGGAGGCCTGAGATGTTAGTTCACGGTTTTTGTTCACTTGACCTCAAAAGGCAAGTTCACATGTTAATCGCATAAGAGCTCCTTTGTGTGATCAATGTAGCCTCCCCTTCATAAGAATGAAGTGGCGGACGGAGCTCTCAGTCCCAACACTCAGCTTTTCCAAGAGCCAGCTCAGGAATTTTCCGGCCGGCATTTTTTTTTCTTCTCCTGTTGTTTTTTCTTTCCTGCCACTTCCTCTGTTCTCCGCAACTGTCTGCTTGACCTAACTGTAAAGGACTTTGCACTCTACTTACAGCCAAACTTGCCACCTCCTCTTCTTTCCCACCTGCAGTTTTCGGTTTACTAGAAGTGCTGATCAATGGGTCAAGGATGAACATGTTGTCATAGCCCAACAAACAACAAAAGAAAGAGTGAGACCTCTTAGAGTTTTTTTAGGAGGTAGGATTCCAGGAAATAAGTGAAGAAAAGACAAGAGAAGGAAGTGGAAAAACACAACCCTGTTCTGTTACAGGTTATAGTTTGATCGAATCTAGTTTTTCATCACAGAGCCCCCACCTTCCGAAAGCACCCCCGAAAACATCCAGAAGTCCTTCACTATCTCTTTTTGAGACAACACACACATTGTTTTCATGTTTCTGTTGCACGTCGGGAAATCAGGACTCAAAGGCACGCCCCGTCTCGTCACATCCAGAAGAATGTTTAGGCCCAGAACGCTTTTAAGCTCTTTTTACGGGCCAGGTATGCTACCATCATGTGCATTAATTATTATTGCCTGCAGCAACTTTCCATCGTCTGAGGAAAAACCCTAGCTACATTTTTACTGGCCTTTTCTCCCTGCCCTGTATGGTGCTGCTATAAACGTTTGATCAGCAAGCTTTTCATTTTGTTGCGTGAACATCTATCGACATGGCCATTGCTGTCAGTTTTATTATCTTTTAACAATGCAACTGCTTTCTTTAGCAAATCGGCATCGTTTATAGTAGAGACCAACACATGTTCGTCTCGCAAGTAGTAACAATAACATGCTGTCAATGACAACGAAAATAAATTCTTTTACTCACCACTGGATGTGTTTTGCTAAATGTTCACCGAAATAGTCTGCCTAGTCTGGGGGCACTAATAAATCTAGGACCAAACTGGGAACGAACACATGTTTTAGACACTCCGCTTTAACTCACGATTCTCTTCAAATTTACAGTGTGTGGGAAAACGCTGCCCATTTGTTTTCATCCAATTAGGATCGCCTCTGCAAACGTAACTAGACTGAGCACCAACAATACAAAAATGTGTTTCTCCCACAATAAATCTTGCTTTACAACATTAGAGGCTAATGCTCAAATGATACTCCCCTAGTGCTGGGAGAGGCTTCCCCGCAGAGGCCGTAAAATGTTATCTGTGCTGGGCCTGGATGTGCCGTTGCATCATGGGAACTAGAGAGGATATCAAAGAGCCACCACTAGATCCGACATAGTTATCCACACTCTTGGCAAACTTCTCCCCAACCTTCAATACTAGAGGTGCTTTTCAAACGCTCCCTGGAAGTCAATCGTGTGATGGACACCAGTGGCAGGCATCACGCAGCAGGGCTTCGGCCACAGTCCCAGGCGGTTGGCAGAGGTGCTGCAGCATTTCCCTTCTGTGGCCGGGGCCCCAATCCAAGCCACTCGAGTTTGGCATACCTCACCTGAATTACCCTAGGCCTCCATTTGTAAACATTCACTATGGCAAACATGGGAGGCCATGGCGTCATACCGCAAAACGTACAGTAAAACACATCCTCAGCAAAACTAAAGCAGAGCCAGACGGAAAACGAGGGGGAGGGCCTTTATTTAAGCTATTCATGCTGAGCACACAAAGAACAGGGCATGCAAGGTGGGTTTTTTATCATTTGAAGGAATTATACAGATCGTATGTCGCCATATGGAATTCCTTTTACACATAATGCATTTCCTTCATGGAGACGGTCTGCGAGAGGCCGTATAGCATGTCTACAGGGAGCGCTTTTTTGGGACGGAGAAAAAACTTGAGTGACTTTCGGTGCACGTGGGGTGGGGGTGGGGGCCTCTGGCAGGGGCGGTCTCTCCGCGCTGAAGAGAAATATGCCATATGCACTCGTTGAACTAGGGGCCTGCGTGAGCTTCTCTCAAGGTTATTAAAAAATCCTGCACACCAAGAAGCCAGAGCAAAACAAACACGGCAGGAGAAAACTTTAAGCTCGGTTTTTCTCAAGTGCAAAATCAGGTAGAAAACAAAACATTTAAACTAACATTAAACTTTGCATTGAAGGAACTCACCTCGTAATGGGTCACTAACACTGTTACTATAGCAGTGATTGTCTCTGGCCCAGATAACAGAGCTGTTGCCTTTGACACAAAGCTTCCTTCCCTTTCAAAGCGGCAAGCGCCGGGGCCGTACATCCGCTGCCGCACCCCCAGGCCCTCGTCCACACAAAGGTAGGAAATGACAGCCACAGCCGTTCGCATTGTGGCCGGGTCTCTAAATCACATCTTGTTTCATGCGCCGCTTTTTAATGTTAAGAGTTTCACAAGAGGAAACTATAAACACAACAGCCGGCTGTAAAGGTATCTGCCCATAGCCATTAGAGTGCTCGGGACAAGCAGGCAACTAATTGAGTAACACCACGGCCTGTTGCGGTGGCGTTGAGTTACGGTGCGTCGTAAACAAAACCTGCACATCTACAGACAAAAGTCCCTGAAGAAAAGGGAAATGGATACTATCAGGCTAAGATAGCAGAATCAAAGGCAAGGTTCAGGTAGACCTACACAAACAGGGTGTGCTTCACCACCTGATAAAGTTTATTAAGGATTGTTCATTCCCTACAAAGGCACATCTAAAATGTCTTACTAAAAGCTCGGTATATATTAAACCAAAATATATTTTAGGAATGTGCCAAAGTAGAAATCTTTCAATGTCATTCCTAGTTATTGGTAAGCAGGAAAGTATATGAACTGCTAAGGGACTCCTGTCAGCCTGCTCTCATTAGGGGGTGCTTAACCTGTCAACATTCCTTCCATGGCCTGAATAGAGGTCTACCACGATAGGCAGTAAATAAACAAGCAGGTAAATGAATTGGTTCCTTTGCATTAACAGACCATTAGCACCTCGTAAAGAAGCTCTTTTCTGTTTTACTACAGATTAACCCTCGTCTTTATAAAACCAGATGAAGGGACTCATCTGCCGCAGGTATCGAACAACGTTAAGACCTCACAGTACGAAAAGGAGTCCCTGTTCACCAGACCAATAACTCCAGAACCCTAAAATCGGACATTAAGGGCCATTCATCATCACTCAATCATGACTCATGCCATTTCACCAGGCCGTAAATTCTTGGTCATACAAAGCGAGCGACTCCACTTCCTTAGTAAAGGGGTCTCCTCGGCTCACGTGGTCAGGAGCAGATAGCCGAAGGAGTAGCGTTTTATCAGGGCCTGTTTAACATAAGATAAACTAGGTCATAAACACACCAATGAAACGCAGCGGTGTGTCGATACAGCAAAGAAACCTCAGCCGCAACACAGGAGCGAGGTGGGTGGATCAGATGTCACTCTTGAATGTCGACTCAAACTGTTCAATTTCACCAGAGAGTCTTCATTCAAAGGGAAGCAGGGTGACGCTAACTCCTTGGATTAGCTTTGATTTTATTAGCTGTCGTCTCTGGCTGCTCTTTGACAAATCCGTCTTTGTTATTAAAAGGTCTTGAGTGCCTGAGCCGAGAGGGGAGGGCTGAAACAAAGGCAATAACTATCCTTTTTTATTGGAAGTTATCACTCCATTTGGCGGGCTGACTGATAAAGCGCCACCAGCAGAACTTACACAAACCTCCCAACTATCTAAAGCAGGCAGGCTTAATGTCAAACCAGCTAAACTTGATGGAACTCTCAACAGGTAAACAATTTGCCATCACCTTATTTAACCTTGGCAGCTGTGACTAAAACTCACCAGACAACGTCTGGAGAATTAACCCTTAGCGCACACAAGGTTAAGGTCTCGAGCTGCTGTGCACTCGTATCAGCACTTCATAAAACACTCGCCTGGGTCATGAGAATGTGCCGAGTGCAAACCAGTTTAATTTAAAAAACAGCATTTTAAAGAGTGATAATCAGATCTCCATATAACTGCTTTAAAGAGCTCTAGTTTTTGGAGTATGTGCAAATAGCAGGATAATGATTTTAGCAGATAAGTCACATCCCCAGAGCACACAAGGTACTGAACAGCCTCCACTTCTATACAAATGCCAATAAAGTGTTTTCTTAAGCTTGTGATATTTGTTCTGCAACATATTAACTGTTTCCTGTCATGCTGAAAAGTGACAGTGGTAGCATGCACGCTGTATACCGATCTGCTTATTTTAGACCTCACTGCTTCCCCTCTGCAGGCCCCTAACCGTACGCCTGCTCACAACTTACATACCTTTGTTTTCTTCTCAGTCGGGGCTGCTGCTATTAATTATAACTTACATCTTTCTCATAAGGGGTTCATGTAACTTTGGAGGTCCAAATAATTCAAGGTAACTACTTTGTTATTCAAAGTAACAACAATTTGTTATAACTTCTGGTTTTAAATGTACATTTATTTTTTTGCATTTAACTAACGCTTTTTACAAAGCGACTGAAAGTGTGTTAGTTTGTGTATTCCCTAGGGTTTGAACCCATGAGGTTTGTGTTTTTAGCACAATTCTCCACCAATTAAGTACAGATGAGAATATGACTTTATAAAAGTTATAAAAGTTATTTGTTACCCTGTTTGCAAAAGTCTCATGATCTAATTATGAGATTTGGAGCATCAAAGTTTGATTTCAGTTTTAACCTTTGACATGGTCGTACTCAGTTATTATGAAAGATATCAAGGGTAAAGTTTCATAGAAATGTTCTTTACAACAATATTACAGTAAATTACATTTGAGCTGGGTTTTCACAGACAGGTTTTCACATGTGGAATAATAAGGGCTGTCAAATAAAAAAATACTTAATGAAAGATTATTTACACAAATCTATTTTCACACAAAATAAATGATTAAGAAAACATTCAGTAAATACTTATATAAAGGTTGATAATTCAATTGGCATATCCTGTAATTTGATTACATGATTTTCATGACCACCAAGACAATAGTTTTGACAATAGCATAAATTCTGTACAGTCTTAGTTACAAAAAAAAACCACGAACGGACACAGACAGACTTCACTATAAGCAAGCACAGGAATGAAATCATTGTGCTCAGAGATAGAAACACAGGCCAAGGATAATATTAGGCTAGCATGCTAAGTGATATTAAGATAAGTGATACTAATAAGAATTGCTATTATTGGCGAAATATATCAGGTTAAATGATCCTCCGAAGCTGAAATAAACACAGAGGCTATTTTACACTCAACTAAGTCCACTAATTATATCACCGCTGTCTTTTCCTCAGTTAACCTGGAACAATGAAATCATTTCTTCGCTTTTCAATGTTCTGCTTTGTCCTCTATTGTTTCATTTAACTCAGCATGCCACAGAAAGTATCAAACAAAAACATTTCCTTATAGTACAGGGCTCAAAATTAACTTTTTTATTTGGTAGCACTGGTGCTCCCAACTTTAAAGAGTTAGGAGCACCAGCAAAAATCTTGGCGCATCCATCCAAAAATTAAAAAGCACCACAACTACAATGTATATGTTAATAGATTTATTTTATCTGCGGTCTTCATTAAACGCAAGAACTTAATGGTGAAATTTGATTGGTTATGTAACGTTGTAGAGAACACAGAACTTGGGACAGCAGCATGCAGCATCACAATCTTAATCAAGGCGCACCACAACAAAATGGGAAGTCGCAAAAATGCTCCCAGATATATTTTAAGGTTGCACAGATTAAATTTCGGTCGCATATGCAACCAAAATAGTCGCAATTTCGAGCCCTGTAGTACGCAAACAAACACAAGGTGCACTGTAAAAACATATTTGTTGGACAACTTTAAGTAAGTTACCTTGTTGCTATAAATTTGGAGTTAATTCAAATTAAAGGCGGGGTGCATGATGTCTAAAAAGCCAATGTTGATCTTTGAAATCACCAAACAAACACGCCCCTACCCCAATACAATCTGGACCTTCTTTTGATAGACCACACATACGCAACCCAGGCAACAATGTCAGTTAGTAGATACGCCCCTTACTGCTGATTGGCTACAAGTGTGTTTTGGCACTCGGCCTGACTCCCTTTTCCAAAGCATTTTTTAAAAATGATGCACCCTGCCTTTAACTCAAAAAAGTTGTGTAAAAATTGATGTCAACTAAACTTTATTTTTACAGTGCTGTAACACATACACAACTCACTTTCCAAATGTCAGTACAATAAGGTGATAAGAGCGGTGAAGATTAACAGTCAGCTAACTCTCAAAATGTGTCGATCAAGTCTGAGTAGGGCCAACTCTAATGGAGCACATGAAAGTCCTGGTGCTAGGCTTGGTTTACATTCAGTCTTAGTGGTTTCTACTGTGTGGAAACTGATAAGCATCAGCATGGCTTTATCTCTACAGCAGCACTCTGTAGAAGATATAAACATTTGTGTAATCAGGTCTTAGAAGCCCTACACTGGAAAATGGGTGGAAGCAAGCCATCAGGACAGAAGGTCAACATAGTAGACAATCTTCCAAGTCAATGAAGAGATGAAAAACTAGATAAATATTGTTATGGGTAATTGTAGGAGACATATTTAATTTGTTTATATAATGTTTCCTTGTTTTAGTTTAGTTTGTATTAGTTGATTCAGAGTTCTTTGGCAACATTGACATTTTTATACTCTGTAATTTACTGTTTTCTTTAATATTTACTGAGGCTACATTTGCATGAATGTATTTTCATTAATATGCATTACTTTTGCTACTGTTAAAGGGGACATTTAACTTTTTGTTTTCTTAAGATGTAAAATAAATCTTTGGTGTCCCCAGGATATGTATGTGAAGTTCTAGCTCAAAATACCATATAGATTATTTATTACAACATGTTAAAATTGCCATTTTGTCGGTGTGTGCAAAATTGTGCCGTTTTTGGGCGTGTCCTGTTAAATGCAAATGAGCTGATCTCTGCAGTAAATGGCAGTGTCGTGGTTGGATAGTGCAGATTAAGGAGCGATATTATCCCCTTCTGACATCACAAGGGGAGACAAATTTCAATGACCTAATTTTTCACATGCTTGCAGAGAATGGTTTACAAACACTAAGTTACCGGTAGAGCTGTGCAAAAATATCCATACAGTAAACTATCGTAATAAAATTTTCCACGATAGTGTATCGATATTTCAATTTCTAGTATCGGTATAAACAAAATAAACATCAAATCCCAAACGACCTCCACGCCGCCGTAGTTGTCGCTGTACAGTTGACTGTCATATACATCTATTCGGCCAATGTCTCTGAAGTTAGCGGGAGTGAGAAAATGGCAGATAATTTAAAAACGGCAGAAGCTTTCAAAGCCGACGTGTGGAAGCCCTATGGCTTTTTAAAAAAAAGGAAAAAATATTCAGCTATATTTTTTTACATTTTCGAAAAAGTATTGCAATGTACCGCAACATGCACTGTATAGTACCGTATTGCAATACACTGTATCGTGGTATGTATCGTATTATGAGGCCCTTGCCAATACCCAGGCCTAGTTACTATGTTGATCTTTTTCACATTTTCTAGGTTGATAAAAGCACTGGGGACCCAATTATAGCACTTAAACGTAGAAAAAGTCAGATTTTTATGACATATCCCCTTTAAGCCTGGCATCTACAGTACTCTAGAGTTTTCGATCCTGAAAAACTGAGACTTTTGTAAATGCTGCATGCCCTGTTTTAGTTACAGATCAATGTGATATCAATGACTGAAATCACACTCTAATGCTCTACATCTCATAGTTAGATTATGAAACTTGAGCCTGGATTTCACAGACACAAGAAATTCATATAAAACCAATATATGGCCTGTTTAAGTTTAGTTTTTTTTTCTTTTCATTCAGTTAACAAAATATTTTGCATATTTTTTTTAAAACAGATCCAACACTAATGCACGTTCACACTGACCTCTTTTGTCCACAGCATCAAAACAATGCCCAAAAACCCATCACAAGCCCACAAACACGCAAGTACGTGATTTCACGTCTTCTCCACAACAACCGCAGCTTTAATATGGCGGCCAATCCAAACTGATTAAGCATCGCAGAGCACAGACAATGCTTTCCCTGAAACTCTGGGAGCCTCTTTTAGGGAAAGGGGGAATGAAAGAGCTCTCTGTTATACCTGGCAGATGACAGACGTCTGCATGCAAGATATGTCTACTCATTCAAGCGCAGCACCCAGCACAACTCTCATGTAATGCCTATCACAGCGCAACTGTTCATGTAACTGTTGAACGCACCAGCAAGGCAGCGAGTCAGGCATGTGTGCTGGAGACAGCAGGGTGAGTTTTGGGACCAATACGTCAGTGGAGACTGGAGAAAGATCTTTTTTCACTAGATGTGGCCTCACCAAGCGAACTGGTATTGTGTCATGGACATGTCGTGTAACATACCCCGTTTAGCCAGCATAAACAATATCGAATCGCAACAAATTCTAACTTAAGACAGCAACAGTGCCTCGAATGGGGCTAAGCAAGTCACCATGCTTTCATTAACAGAGCAAACGCGGCCAAGAAACACATCACACACACTGTACTCAATGTAATGCAATAACTTGAACTAATAAGTTCAATGCATGCTATTCTTGCCGGGTCTTACAACTTACAATTGATAAGACGTCATGCAGGAAGGATAAAATAACATAAACTACAACAAAAGTAAAGACTTGCGTTATTGCAATGGGTATGTCTGTATAAAGTGTTACGAAATCGTCTTTGGCAGTACCTTGTGCTCCAAAAGACATCATGTCATGTACTTCAATCACCAAAATTACTGAATAATTACCAAAAAAAAATTACTATCCCTAATTTGTACACTCCTCCTTTAAACAAAACCAGTATAAAGGCCCTACCACAGCAGTGTAAACAGAGCGAGCAACTCTTTGCCGGCTAAATAAGTCTATAGTAGCTTGTCCCGAAAGGGAAAGACAAAGAGTTAAACTCTAAGAGTCTGTGAAGCTTGACAGTCGTGAATACAGTCCAGCTTACAGCTATTCAGCAGGTGACTCTCAACCCTACAGCCTGGTATGCAAGCTCATTTCCTCATTACAAGTACATGCAAGTGAAAAGCTTTCAGAGAAAGAAAGGTTGAGTGAGATGGTGGGAGAGCAATGTTTGGTTAGATTTCAATGCTTTAAAGGAACAGAAGCACCAACCCTTCTGGACACACATTCCAGCAAAGTCATTTAAATGCTTAGAACAAACATAACTTTTCCAATAGGTTTCTAATAGTCAAATATGGGTGTGTTATGTTTTTGCTTATGGGAAAACTACAACTCTCACTAAAGCAAAGAGACTGGACTCTAGGGCTGGACAAAATATGGCAAATGTGCATAGCGCAATAGTTTGCAATCTGCGCAATAGTTCGCAATAGTTTAAAATGAATGATATTACACTATTACATAAAATGCCGGGTTATTTTCAATAACACATAGATGGGTTAAAAGTTATCCAATGTAACATTATAAAACAATCGTTGCAGTAAAATTTGTGAGTACTTTCGAAGTTTTACACTCTAAAATATGCTGGGTTATTTTCAATAACACACAGATGGGTTAAAAGTTATCCAATGCAACAATATATAACAATCATTGCAGTAAAATTTGTGAGCACTTTTGAGGGATTACACAGTAAAATATGCTGTGTTGTTTTCAATAACACACAGATGGGTTAAAAGTTATGTAATGCAACATTATATAACAATCGTTGCAGCAAAATTTGTGAGCACTTGTAGTATTACTGTAAAATATGCTGTTTTTTTTATAACACACAGATGGGTTAAAAGTTATGCAATGCAACATTATATAACAATCGTTGCAGCAAAATTTGTGAGCACTTGTAGTATTACTGTAAAATATGCTGTTTTTTATAACACACAGATGGGTTAAAAGTTATGCAATGCAACATTATATAAAATCGTTGCAGTAAAATTTGTGAGCACTTTGAAGTATTACACTGTAAAATATGCTGGGTTTTCAATAACACACAGATGTGTTAAAAGTTATCCAATGCAACATTATATAACAATCGTTGCAATAAAATTGGTGAACACTTTTGAAGTATTACACTCTAAAATATACTTGGTTATTTTCAACCTAGCATTGGGTAATTTTTAACTCTTCAGTGTGTTGTGTTCTGTCCATTTATACCCAATGCTGGGTAGAAAATAACCACAAATAATCAAAAATCACAATCACAAATTTTACTGCAACAATTGTTATATAATGTTATATAATTTTCAGTTTTTCAATATATTTTAATGAAGTTAAAACTGAAATTACAAAAACTTTATCGTATCATGTATTGTGTATTGTATCATTTGTTCAATATTGTGCATTCCTACTGAACAAAAATATGATGTGCTTTCAAAACCTGTACCATAAAAACAGACCAGATACCTGCGTACATCCTTCTTGTATTAAAATTACAGGCACAATATCAGATTGTGCATCGTTTCAAACTACATCTATCCAAATCTCTGCTTTCAATTTGAAGTCTGGAGAGCCATAATGGCCACCGTGCTTTTGCGGTTGACTGACGCATATGGTGTGTGGTAGCGCTTGGGTTCCACGCTCGGGTGAGAGGAGGAGGTTGTGGGATTTATTTTTTTGCAAAGTTACAACAATAGCGCTGGTTTATATTAGTGCCTGATTTGAGTGGAACGGCCTCAGCCACCAGAACATAAGACACGAGTCACCCGCAGAAGGGTCAGATGTTTAACATCATGTCATCTGGTAAAAAATAATTGCAACTTTCACTCACTTTTATTGATTGTGCAGCCCGTAAAAATATAACCAAGTGTTCACAAACAGTTTAACCATTACTAGTTTGCCTATTACTTGGAATGCAAAAATATCCCATGTTTTTTATTCAATTCTTTTTTTGGCCATTCATCATTTCTTGGCAAAGCAATAAACTGTTGACTATAATGCTGTTTCTGATGTCACCGAAGTAAAAGATTATAATTACTAGCCTTAAAGCATAATCCAACCCTACACCCCTCTGAAAGCGCCTCTATATGTTCTCCACGCCATGTGTCTTTTTCACCTGTGTTCAGATTGTGCTCGACTGCTTGTAGAGTTTTCAGGTTGCTTTTGTTCGGCTTCTTTCTTATCAATGCCCCTCCTGAGCTAATCTCTCCTCACAAAGCTCTCCATTTTGTGTTTCTTTCTAGAGATACTGTTACACGTAGCCCAGACACAACTCACAGGGCCTGAAGGGGGTTGGGTAGGTGGTGACTGGTGGGAGAGCACAGGGCCGATTAGCGCACTTCCGTTCTCCCCAGTATGCGCTACATGTGCACTACTTTAACTCTCAGTGCGCGTTTTGTGCCGTACCACCGGAAGAGTGAGAGGAGATGATCTCACCTGGGGAGAATGCAGATGGCCAGACTACTGGAACATGGAGTCGCCTAGGGTGGACATAAGCTCTTGTGTGACTCAAAGTATAATTTATATTCCTGACCATCAGTGTATTTAATACTCCAAATACGGACATTTTCTCACATGCATAATGAGTGCTTGCTGCATAATTTGCAATATGAAAACACCAGCTTACAACTTAGACTAGAGTTACATGGCTGGTCTAGATGGACCAGCATATAGGTAGTCACACAGTTTACTGTTTGTATTTTAATAAACCAGTTTTACCAGAAAGAACATGCTGGTTCACCAGCATGGTGGTCCAGTAGGTTGACCAGGACTGGACATTTTAAAATCCATGCTTGTCTAAGCAGTTTGGTCTAAACTGTTGCTTTTGGTGATAAAGCTAGAAGCTAAGAAGCCTGATGGTGGAAACCAAAAAGAGCATCCAAGGCTGCAATTGGGCTAGCGTCAACAGAGTAGGTACAGAATAAAATGCAAAAACAGCATTCTTAGGTCTACTCTATAAGATCTTTTCATAGTTAAACATAGTTGAACATAGCCCATGTGACAGGGGAAAATCCAATAAGTGACATTTCCCATAAAAATAGTGTGTGTTTTTTGGCATGCATAATCTTTGTCAGATGTTTGAGAAGATTAGAAAAAGCATTTATTTGAGTACTTTATATACAGTAAGAGAAATGTCATACATCTACTTTCCTGCAAATGCAGCTCAATGCACGTGTGAAGTTCCAGTAGATGATTATCAAGAGGACTAAGGGGACCTATCGCAAACGCGATTGTGTTACGATCGTATCTGCCCTCTGTGTGTTGTTTCTCACTATTAACATGGAGGTCTGGAGTGAAGAGTGAGGGTTTGGAGTTCCCCTGCACCGATTATCTAGGAAAGTGAAACGAGCAAATGTGTTTGTGATGGTTGGGTTGCGCCAAGAGGCCTGACTTGATGCAACATTTCATAGCCCCCTCACACGCACCTCCAACGAGCCAATGTGTCTTTTTGGACATCTTAGGTGACCAAGGTTGTGGGGGTCATTCAGCATATGTCTTAATTTGTCCTTCTTGGAAAACGCGAAAATAAGAGGAATTTTCTCATATGGAAAAAAGGGAGGCATGAGAGACCCCCACACAGCAAGCTGGTATGGATGAGAGCGAGTGAGAGAGGGAAAGCTGACAGGATCTTTTCCTCAGAGGAACGGAGTAGTGATGGGTCCTGTGTTTACACAGGTGTTTTACGAGCTTGGCAGGTTGAGGCTTACGTTCCGCAGCATCTTACTATAAATATAGCACCACACAGACGTGTATTACATATCCACACCACTTAATGCATAGAACAACTTAATTTTTAGCAATTAAAGCACTCTGAACTTGCAAAATATACAACTACAAACCATTCTGTTGCTGAGGGAGTAATGGGCATTTCACACGGTACGCGGCAAGCGGCCAAATCGCAGCGCGGCTACAGCTTTTTTATGTAGTGGAAGAGTTTTGTGCAGTATTTAGTGCAAATATGTTTATCTATAACGACACCTGCCGTGAAGAGCCGTGTCCATGGAAAGGGCATGATTTTGGTTGCACGAGCAAGGCGTGCGGACCGTCTCTGCTTCACTTTTGTAACTGCCCCCGTTTTGCCACTTTCCACATGTCCACTATTGACAATGAACTAAACACTCGCGGCTGCCGCATACCATGTGAAACGGCCATTAATCGTAAAAAGGAGTAACTTTTTTGTCCGTTATCTTGTGGTATTATTTCATTCGCTAAGCCTTTGATAATCCTAATAGTCTATGCGTAACTACAAGTAGATGTGTTTTTGAGGGACAAGGAAGAAATGCTGTGCTAATGTTGTGGTTCGGACCAGACCCTCCTTGATGTAGGGCTATCCTTGCAGCTTAAATGACTGTGATTCTCACGAAACCATTGAAACACCACGGCACTAATGATTTTAGCTTTAAAATGTGTAATATAGTAACATTAAAAAGCATCAGAATTAACACAATACTGTGTTCTACCTTGCACAATGTGTGATTTCAACATAAGAATTTATAATTGTAAATTTTATCTCATTTTCTGCTGAAATTCTCAGTACCGCAATGTGTCCGGCTGTGTTTGAACATGCGTTATGTTGTAATTTAATCAAATGAACACAAAAATATTAAGAAAAAAAATAAATGGATGTTTTGCTAGACTACTTTAGATGACAGAAAAAATATTTACTGAATATTCATGTATAATAATAATGAAGAAAAATTAGGAAAATGATGTGTCCATGCCTGATGTTCTCATCCTCCGCAACACTTTTTGAGAACAGTTTAAGCACACATACAGAATTTTAATAAAGTTTGATTTTGAGTGACCAAGCACATGGACCAGTTACTTCAAGATGGCTACCAGGTAAGATCATTTTTTTACAGTTAATTTGAAATATTGTCTTGTCAGAATGCTTACACGACATTTTGATTATCATTACCGCAACAGATGCTTATTAAATGTTAATTTAATGAATAGAAGCATAATACTTTGATTTTAAATGCATGTGCAGAATCCCCAAATTATGTTCTTTCAGGTTTGTCATGTCATTTTGAAAATATGTCAGTGTTGATGTTTTCTGACTGTTGCGGTAATGAGATTTTTTGAGGACTAATTTTTTAAATCATGTTACAAAAAGTGTTAAATGATAAGTAAAAGTTTTTAAATTAATGTTCCCATTTACTCCAGACTTTGTTTTTCAATGTCTGGTGGGAAAAAAAGTAAATTTAAGCAATTTTTACATTTTCATGCTTGACATTTTTAAAACCAAGTTTTTGTGAGAATCACCCGACTATATATTAGGTTACTATATAATAAAAAAATACTATATAATAGATTACTACATAATAAAAGCAATAATAAAGCAGTAATTTTGCTATTTCTTAAAGGGATATTTCAAACCAAAAATGAAATTTCATTATTAACTCACCCCCTCATGTTGTTACAAACCTCTATAAATAAAAAAGGAGATATTTGTAATGAAGGAAACAGAAACGCCATTGACTTCCATAGTAGAAAAAAGACTACTATGGAAGTCAATGCTGCTCAAAAATGTTTGGTTGCAAACCTTGCTCAAAATATCTTCCTTGGTGTTCAGCAGAACAAAGAAATTTATACAGGTTTGTAATAACATGAGAGTGAGTAAATGATGACATAATTTCAATTTTTGGGTGAACTATCCCTGATAAAAATGTATGCCTTGTAATGCATTTTACTGCAATTCGCTTTGGATAAAAGCAAGACATAGGTATTAACTCTTGCTCTGTAGTATTGAAATGCCCTTGCAGTATACACAATCTGATACACGAGTACACAGAAAGTTTACTCCCCTTTTTATGTTCCCGCCATTTTGCGAAGCATTTTGTCAAGCACGGTTCACTTTACAGTCATTGGAATGCAGTCGTGGCTGCGCAGACGGTGCGATTATTCTGAAACTGAAGGCAGATACTGGCAGCGAGCAACTCGACCAGCAAGCCAAAACTACAGCTGTGAGTAAACTTGCTGAGGTAATTGTTTCAGTCACAAAGATTACAGGCAAATATAAAGTGCATGCCAAACACAACACATCCTTTAGACTGTAACTGGAGCGTGTGTGGAAAAAAAGTGTGTGTTTTGTGAATGATACATATCAAATTTCTAAATATTGTTGAGGTATATTGCCAGTTAAGGAAATAAACCTGTCACAGACAGTTTCCTTACAAGAAACATTAACACTACAAAGAAAACATATCAGGTATTACCTGTAAGCCATATCTCGGGGAAGGTATAAAGGTGTGAGTTGATAGTGAGGTTGGTTGGGTCTTCTGAGGTAAATGAAAAGATTTCAGGTCACTACTAAAATGTTTAAAAAGCTCATGTAATAGCTCTGTGTAATACGCAGGGGCCACGAGCAGGGTCTATGTCTCCTGTACATATTAAACAAGCACAGGCTTCAAAACACACAGTCATAACACTGATCCCACATCATAAATACACCAAGAATAGCTACAGTATAACAACCTGTATCGTAGATGTAGAAAGTGCACGCCTACAGGCACATTAACAAAGTATAGTACAAGACTTTTAAAAAAGTTTAAACCAATGCTAGAGCTAACCTGAGCTTATAAGGGCGGTTTCCCGGACAGGGCTTATCCTAGCTCCAAACTAAAATGCATGTTTGAGCTGCCTTAATTTTAAAAGAAAGAGCACTGACATTTCCTAAAGTGGACATATCATGAAAATCTGACTTTTTCCTTGTTTAAGTGCTATAATTGGGTCCCCAGTGCTTGTATCAACCTAGAAAATTTGAAATAGAACAACCCAGTAACTTGGCTCCCCCTGTGACGTCAGAAGGGGATAATACCGCCCTCTTAATCTGCACTATCCAACCACGCCACTGCCATTTAGTACTGAGATCAGCTCATTTGCATTTTAAAGGACACACAAAAAATGGCACATTTTTGCTCACACCTACAAAGTGGCAATTTTAACTTGATATAATAAATTATTGATATGATATTTTGAGCTAAAACTTCACATACATACTCTGGAGACACCAAAGATTTATGGTAAATCTTAAAAAAGTCTTGTGAAATGTCCCTTTAACATATATCAGTGCCACTGTTTTGTTTCAAGATACACACCAGTACTGTTTTTTGTATGGTTTGTTTGTAAAAACTACTGAAATGTCCAAATATAATTAAGGCCTAGTCCTGGCTTAATCTAAACCCTGCCTGGGAAACCGCCCCATAATTGTTTATCAAATGGTGTGGATTGGTCAACAGAGCTTTTCAACTTAGTTCAAATTAAACACTTGTGTACATAACTTTCGTGTATACATCTAAGCAGCATTCTTACTGTAGGTTCACACCAACAGCGTTTGAGGTATCAACATTGCGTCTACCGTGTCTAGTTTGCCGCTTGAACATTTTGAGTTTACACGCTTCATTCGCATTCTAGTCATTGAGACATTCATGCGGAAATTCACGTCATGGGAGGGGCTTCTGCGACTAAGCTCGCTTTCTGTAATCACGTCACTACTAGAGCAAGCTCCTGATTGGTTAACGCGGGCGTTTTTCCGCCAAAGTTCAAATTATTCAACTCACGAGTTTGCCACGACAACGATCAATTCGCGCGAACTAGACGTGCAAATGAGGCGGAATTGCATCTACCGTGGCGCGAATGAGGCTTTTAGTGCGAGACCTCCAGACGCGCGTCAACGCGTCTTCACATTGACTTAACATTGAAATCACTTGCGCTTGACGCCTCTACCGCGGCGGGTTTGAACGCAGCATGAAGGGTCAGCTATTACCTTGGTTAACATGTCAGCGACTATCTGACATCTAGCGCAGTGGTTCCCAACCTGGGGGGACGGGGGCTCAAAGTTTATAAAATATTAACTTTTTTTTAAATCATATGCTTACAATGCCAAGATAAGGTAGCTAAAATATTCTCTTGTGTAAAATAATTATTTTAATTTTGCTCGCTCCATCTCAATGTTACCGAGCCCCTAAGGTGACATTGGAGTAAAAAAATCTAAAGTTTAGTTTCATGTGCTCACGTGAAACTTTCATGTACTCACGCGAAACCTTCAAGTGCAGAATTTTTTTTAAAGGTTAGTTTTTCGCGTGCTCACGTGAAGCTATCGCGCGGGCACGTGAAAGCGAAAGTTTCACGCGCGAGCATGCGAAACTAAACTTTAAAAAAAAATCTCCACATGAAGGTTTTGCGTGAGCACATGAAAGTTTCACGTGAGCACATGAAACTAAACTTTAGATTTTTTTTACTCCAATGTCACCTTAGGGGCTCGGTACAATGTGCTTGTCAAAGTAGTGGTAAAGTCATACGGAAAGAAAGTTGGGAACCATTGTCTTAGGGAATAAGGTTAGCACTTCAAAGGATTGTTCACTCGAAAATAAAAACAACATCATTTATTCACCCTCATGTTGCTATAAACCCATGACTCTCATACCTCTGTGGAACGCAACTTCTGAAAATGAAAGCGTACGTGGCCATGGGAAATAAAAAGAAATCATGCAGGTTTGATACATCATGAGGGCGAGTAAATGAAGACAAAAGTTTCATTTAAGGGTGAACTAGCCTTTAAATAAATCGGTTTAATAAAATAAAGTCTCAACGAAAATTTGTGTGCTTAATATTTGTAATATTATTTGTTTATCAGCAACAATAAGGTGCTTCCGGCTGTGCTACTGTGCTATTGCCTTATTTTTTCTTAAATATTCTCATTCAGTATTTCCCTTTCTTTATCTCTTTGCAACACCGTGTTGAGTCATTTCAAATCACAGCTGGATCGCAGTTGTGCAGTTGATATAGAAAGTTATTTCTTTTTCAACATCTCTAATTTACTTTCTCTCCTCACACTCTTTTGTTGTTCTGCATACCTATAAGTACCAGCAGACAGACAGACATGTGCCTGGCACTCGAGCGGTTTCACATACACTCCGACTATAAACACTCTTTTTGGAGACGTGAGGCCCTGTGCAAACATGGCGAGCTTCTATTGAGCTCTCTGCTAAGAGGCCTGCAGAACAATAGCCGGCAAGAACATCTATCCGCAGATTTGTGTCTGTGTTTCTTGCAGACGGTGTGTGTAAAATCCAATTATCAAGGCCATGGCATTAACATTCCAACAGTCTGGCAGGTGATGGCAGAGGCTTTTCAGTCGGTAGGGCCGCCACACCCCGACAAAGGCTGTGCGATGAAGACGTATAGACGGGGAGCGGAGGTCTCGCCGGGGTGCGCTCGCAAACACAAGCCCATTCTTAGGGAATTCATTGCTTTTGTTGGTGGGGTACAACAGACTGTCTGTGTCATTTGACTGCATGGAGGCTCGGGGTGAGAGTTGTAGTTTCCCAGTGAAGACAGAGTGCACTAGACGGGGAAGAATTTTAACACTGGCGAGTCAGATTCCATGGCAAAAATAAACCCAATAGCAACCTGTAGGAAGAAAAACGTTTCTAAAATGACAGGGGTCTGATTTGCGTATTTGCTTACTAATAAAAAGACCCTACACTGTAAAATAAAATAAAAATCAGTAGAAATTACAATGTTATTGCAGCTGGGTTGCCGGTAATTTACCGTAGATTTACATTTATGTTATTTACTGGCACGAGTTTGTTCAAAGTTAAATACATTTTAAAAATGTACAAGTCTTTACCTTTACAGAATAAAACTATACAATAACAGCCTCATGCAAAGCATTCTGGGAACCAGAACTCATCATCAACCTTTTTCTGTTTTTTGATTCAGATTTTGTTTCCCAGAATGTTTTGCTTGATGCTGTTTTTTTTAGTTTTACTCTGTAAATACAAAGACTTTTGTAAATGTTTAATGTTTGTTTAACTTTGAACAAAATGTTGCCAGTAAATAACATAAATTTAAATCTACGGTAAGATACCGGCAAACCAGCTGCAATAACACTGTAATTTCTACTGATTTTTTTTACAGTGTACAAAGAGTTTTTGCAACAAAGCTTGCCAACATATGCAATGCAAAGTTGGAGATATTAAATATGAACAACAAAATTTCCTAAATAATTCTTAAGTTTACAGAGCTAAAAAAATAAAACTCTTCACAAAATTGTAGCGTTTGCGATTGAAAAGGTCCTAGAAATGTCACATTGTCTCAAAAGTTCAAGAAAAGATATCAACAATGTTTTCCAACATATGCAATGGAAAGGCCAGTCCTTCCAGGAAAACATCAAGTTTTTTGTAATTGTTGCGGGCAAAAATCCTTGATCTTGCGGCACGTTTTCTTAAAAAATGGGATGGAATATTTATGCAATTTTATGCGATGAAATTGCAGGAACTTGCAAAAACTGCAGGAACTTGCATAAACTATTTGCAGCTTTTGCAGCTTTTCAATGATGTCCAGGTCACAAAAACACGTCACTTCATAATGTTCCCATGGCAAGAGGGGACATGGCTGCGCTTGTGTGAAGTAAATGCAACATTTTTCAACTTTTTGCTAAGATATATGTGACTTTTTGAAATCATGCAAGCCCCTCATATTTTGTGCGCGGAAATCTGTTATTTATGTTGCGAAAGTGCGGTGAATTTGAAAAAAAATGGGCCCCCCCCCATTTATATGCGGACTTTGGCTGATTATGCATTGAATCATGCATTGCATGATCACGTTTTTCTGGAGGGACTGAAAGGCAGATATTGCAACATTAACTACAAAATTCCAAGTTTCTGGAGCAAAAAAAAAATATCTGGAAAAATGAGACTGAAAAACTCTATGAGACTGACTTTTTGAAGCGTCAGATGTCATTTTAGCAGACCAATTGGTCTTATATTCGGGACTATAACTGGGTGATTCTCACGAAACCATTGAAACACCACGGCACTAATGATTTCAGCTTTAAAATGTGTAATATAGTAACATTAAAAAGCATCAGAATTAACACAATACTGTGTTCTACCTTGCACAATGTGTGATTTCAACATAAGAATTTATAATTGTAAATTTTATCTCATTTTCTGCTGAAATTCTCATTACCGCAATGTGTCCGGCTGTGTTTGAACATGCATTATGTTGTCATTTAATCAAATTAACACAAAAATATTAAGAAAAAAAATAAATGGATGTTTTGCTAGACTACTTTAGGTGACAGAAAAAATATTTACTGAATATTCATGTATAATAATAATGAAGAATAATTAGAAAAATGATGTGTCCATGCCTGATGTTCTCATCCTCCGCAACACTTTTTGAGAACAGTTTAAGTACACATACAGAATTTTAATAAAGTTTGATTTTGAGTGACCAAGCACATGGACCAGTTACTTCAAGATGGCTACCAGGTAAGATCATTTTTTACAGTTAATTTGAAATATTGTCTTGTCAGAATGCTTACACGACATTTTGATTATCATTACCGCAACAGATGCTTATTAAATGTTAATTTAATTAATAGAAGCATAATACTTTGATTTTAAATGCATGTGCAGAATCTCCAAATTATGTTCTTTCATGTTTGTCATGTCATTTTGAAAATATGTCAGTGTTGATGTTTTCTGACCGTTGCGGTAATGAGATTTTTTTGACTAATTTTTTTAATTATGTTACAAAAAGTGTTAAATGATAAGTAAAAGTTTTTAAATTAATGTTCCCATTTACTCCAGACTTTGTTTTTCAATGTCTGGTGGGAAAAAAGTAAATTTAAGCAATTTTTACATTTTCATGTTTGACATTTTTAAAACCAAGTTTTCGTGAGAATCACCCAACTATTTATACCGTGACTTATACAAATTCTGCTAAGTTGAGGGTGTGCGTGACTAAAAGCATGTCACACGTTACATGCCAGTCTGTGTCCTGCCTTGAACCCAAGTGTATATATATACAGGATATATATAGAAATACTCACACACACACTCTGTCAGCAAGCATGGTCACTTAAGGGATATTTTTTGTCTTGCACATGCAAGCAATGCCCTGAAAGCTGTAATATCCTATGTGATTTATTATATAGCAGTGATGAAGGTGCTGACACAGGCTTTCACACATGCACACACACTCAGGGTGATGTGATCTCCTTGCGAGATGCCAGACAAGCACAGCAGCAGAATGATTGGCGGTGGCCCTTTGTACTTTGTGAATCCGCAGGTGCGGCAGAAGAGAGAGAGTGTGTGTGTGTGTGTTGTCACAAAGCCTTGTGCTGTTCTGCTCACTGCACTCGCACGACTCATCTAAGATCAGATACTCCTTTAAAAATACCACCCCGTACCAGCTTCCAGCCAAACCGCAGCATTAAACAGAGCTGTATGTTCAAATCCCACAAGATAACATGAGAAAACGTGAAAAAAAAACACAAGAGCTTTCCTCTCAAAGCTAAGGACTTTTCCATTTAGGAAAAATTGGCGCCTGCTCTTTTGACAAGGTCAATAAAATGAAAACGGAAGTCAGGAGATCCCTGTGCAAATGGTAGTCGAAGCTTTTCAGGTCCTTTTACTTATCCAACTTAACTGGATCACTTTTCGAAACAGAAGATTTTTACATTTTCTGAAGAAATGTGCGTTTGCTAGGGCAGTGGTTCCCAAACTTTTTCAACGTGCGGCCCCCCTTGTGTATGGTGCATTCCTTCGCGACCCCCCAAAGAAAATTTGTGACAAAAAAGGTTCTAAAACTCAATTTTAATTAAAAAAAAACATTAAATTATACAAAAAAGTAGTGCTTTTGGTTAGTAGCCTTATTTTTTTTTCATGATAAATTAATGTATTTCATAAAATGTCATAAAACTGTTTGAAAACCACTGTGCTAGGGTGTTGCAATGCAATGCAGCTGCTAAGGTCCTTTGAGTTGTTTATAAGTGCACCGCTATGCGGTTGCTAGGGTGTTACTAGTCCAAATAGCCCACCCCAAAGTAAGTCTACAAGATTTTTCCACCCATTTTATCCTTCACCAACGTTTTAAGTCTTACTGCTTATAATGTCTTACATTTTGAAAATTCTTCATGTGCATGGGTCATGCAGTGTAACACACATAAAATGCCAAAGTTTAATACTTAGGGGCTGTTTATACTTGGTATTAAAGAATTAGTCAATTTAGAAAAATCTAGATAATTTCCTCATTTTGTCATTCAAAATGTTGATGTCTTCCTTTGTTCAGTCGAGAAGAAATTATGTTTTTTGAGGAAAACATTCCAGGATTTTTCTTATTTTAATGGACCCCAACACGTAACAGTTTTAATGCAGTTTAAAATTGCAGTTTTAAAGCACTCTAAACAATCCCAAATGAAGCATAAGAGTCTTATCTAGCAAAACGATTGTCATGTTTGACAAGAAAAATAAAAAATGCACTTTTAAACCACAACTTCTCATCTATCTCCGGTCATGTGAAGCGCCAGCGCGACCTCACACAATACGTCATCACGTCAAGAGGTCACGGAGGACGTATGCGAAACTACGTCCCAGTGTTTACAAGTGTGTAGAAAGAGGACCGTTCCGACGTTGTTGTATGTTGAATGATACTAATTAATGTCTTTGTGTCAGTTTATTGCTTAAAATGGTCCACAAATGTGCGTTTCATATATGTAACACGTGACCTTTCCACGGAATTTCGCGAATTACGTGAGGTTGCGCTGGCGCGTCACAGGAATGGAGATAGACGAGAAGCTGTGGTTTAAAAGTGCATATTTTTATTTTTCTTGTCAACAATCTTTTCGCTAGATAAGACCATTATGCGTTTGGGATCGTTTAGAGTCCTTTGAAATTCAGTTGAAACTGCAATTTTAAACTGCATTAAAACTGTTACGTGTTGGTGTCCATTAAAGTCCATTAAAATGAGAAAAATCCTGGAATGTTTTCCTCAAAAAACATTTCTTCTTGACTGAATAAAGAAAGACATCAACATTTTGCATGACATTGTGGTGAGTAAATTATCTGGATTTTTTAAAGAAAATGGATGAATCCTTTAAGATGCGTTTGTCAATCGGATCACAAATGGATGAGAGAAACGCATTCCGTTTATACCTGGTATTTAAATCTGTCTCTTTTGTCTACTTTTGAAATGATTACTTTAAGGGGATGGTCTGATTTTGTGTAAATGCAAGCGGGAGAAAGGACGGGTTTAAAATTACATATATTTTGTCAGAATCCGCTGCTTGTGTTGCAAGTAAACATGCTGCACAGTGTTTTGTACGTGTATATGTAAGAGCTTTCTCTGATATTTTAGCACAAGTAATGAAATAAGATCGCGCAACTTTCACATGCGGAGGTCAGTCGATTTAGTTTTATCAATGAAAGCCTAAAGAAAGCGCTGTACACTGTGTGTGTTCGCGTTAGAAGTCAGAAAAGATGTCAAACATTGTGCTCAGTACCTCAGATTAGATAAATATGCGGAGAGTAGGCGATCTCGTGTGGCTGTTCGAAAACATTCGACCACATGCCTGTTTACACTACAAAAGCAATCCGATCGAAAGTGTTTTCAACTACCTCTAAATGTGGTCGAATTTGGACGAGCTCAAAACGAAGTGTACCAAGTGTAAACAGGGGTTCCTACAAATGAAGATGCTTGTCTTAGCTTGTCTATTCTTCACCCACCCAGTGCACTTCAATTCTAGGCAACAAGTGAATTTGTGTATGCTTAAAATTGTGCAGGCTAGCGAATTCAACTTCAGGAATAATCTTGTCACTGTTCTCCTACGTACAAGAAGGAACTTTTACATGCAACTTGCAAGAAAAACACACTATGCCTGCAAGCTCCCACAGGAAAAGGTGTGTGTGTGTGTGCTTTGGTGTGTGTATGGGAAGTCACGTTGGCTGTAGGCTCATAAGGTCTTCTGAGGTAAACATAACACAGTTTAGGCCATGTTTACCCATAATCTTTAAAAAAATAAAGAATTAAGCTTGAATCTACAAAAAGGCTTAAACATTAAAGTTAGGCGGAAATGGCTTAATGAATGAATCCTTTACTCTGTATGTGTTTCTGCACGATGGGGTTGGTCAGCACTCTTGTCATGCTTGGTTTCAACTCCCCCACATTCATCCAAACCTTCTCCCTCTTTCTTCAATAAGTCTGTGGCTTTGTCCACAGCCAGAGGGATTGAGCTTAATTATTCTCGGATGCAGAGCAGAAAAAAAAGTCAAGTCCTTTTCTCATTCAGTTGATTCATTCATGCCTGTTGCTTTACTTGGCCATTTCAAACCTGCCATCTCTACTTTATATCTTTTATCACTCAATTTTTTATATTTGCAGTCACAAAACCCTTCTGACCTTACTGTCCATGCATGGTTATACTATGTCTTTATATGCAGTATATGGCTACAAGGGGCTGCATTTTATGGGTATGATGGATAAAATGGCACCTAGATACTATAGGCACCTTACTAGGTTTTGAAAGCTTACTGTTTGAAACATGTATGTTTGCATACTAATATCTATTGTCATATATGCATGCATGCATCTAAACCAATGAAAATGTTTAACACGAATCTCACAAAGGGTGTGTATTCATTTAAGTGGGGTTCAGCTGAAAGTGACCACTGCAACACACACTTCATCACTACAAACCCAGTGGGAATGTAGTCCCTGACAAGCCACTTCCCGCCACACGTACACACAAGCCAAGCAGCTGTGTAAGTGTGCGTGCATGCACGAGCGTAGTTGTGCTGCATTAAAGTGACCTAAATACCTTAACTACTTCTATTCATAAACATTGTACATGTGCTAATGCTATATAATACAAAGGTACACTCGATTGACGTATGCAAGCCTGCGATTGACTGATCTGGAGCCGCTAAGCTAACGTCAACTCATGAAAACACGTCAAGCACTTTGAAACATTTCTCCGTACTTGCGCACACACATAGTAAGGTTGGTTAAACCAGCAGGAGAAGGGGCAGGTTGGCTAGCTGTGGATTATAGTCTGACAGTGGTCCATTGTTAATTGAATGCCATGTGTGAAAGCTACAGAGAGATTAGTTTGTACAGCTGCTGCCATTTGTCATAACTGCCCTTAACAAGACACACATGGTGGGTTGAGGTTCATGCCACAAGAGTCTTGACCTCACTCTTTTTCTCACTGACCATCCGTTAGCATCAGCATATGAAAATGTTTTAATAGCTAAACACAATGGATGTGCAAAACTGCACAGATTCTAAATCAACTAGTTGTTGGGTTGTCTGAAGGACAGGTCGACAAATCAGTTTTAAGGAAGCCTTTAAGGCTACGTTTACACAGCAATGATATAGCAAAAAATGAAAGCGTTCTTTGCGTTTTGAAAAATATTCACGTACACAACAATACTGTCAAAAAGATCCTGGTGTAGTAGGCAGTGCTCCGACACATAGCGTAGACGCGCTTTCGAGTCCCGGCTTGGCGTCCTTTGCCCAGTCGGGTTCCTCAGTTCTCCACCCAGTACTTTTCTGTCCTCTCCTTACTGTACTGTCAATTAAAAGTGATAAATGCCCCCAAAATATCTAAAAAATTTATAAATAAAGATCCATGTTTACATAGATGCATTAAAATGACTAAAACTGATGTATTACACGTGCAAGGCCAGTAGTAGGCATAGTTACTTTGTAAAGAAGCACTATACGCCCGCACACATAGTATGAATTTTTCTACAGTCAGAGCGATAAACACAAAGGATGAAGACGACAAAAGCATCAAGCAGTTTTGTTTAGACAGACGATGAGGTAGGTTTGTGACCCTGGACTATAAAGCGGCAAAATTTTGTACACTTTCTTTGGTAGGGATTAACTCACATTTAGGCCGCCATTGCTGTTTTGGTTATACTCGCACATGCCTATAGACTGAATTACCACATGTTAAAAAAGGTTATAAAAAATCAGGAATGGTTTAAAACTCGGTAGAAAACCTTGCTATGTAAACGGCCCCTAACTTAAATTCACACCAGACGCGGAAGAGGCGGCAAGCGCAAAAAATTTACACGTTTAGTCAATGCAAAGACGTAGACATCCTTCGGCGTGGGACAGATGGCACGTTCCACGTGAACTGGGCGTTGCCATGGGAAATGCGCAAGTTGAAAAATCTGAACTTTGGAGGATATTTGCCCTGCGTTAACCAATCAGCAGCTTGCTCTAGTAGTGACGTGATTACAGGAAGCGAGCAGAGTCG
This sequence comes from Misgurnus anguillicaudatus, assembly GCF_027580225.2. Taxonomy (NCBI): domain Eukaryota; kingdom Metazoa; phylum Chordata; class Actinopteri; order Cypriniformes; family Cobitidae; genus Misgurnus; species Misgurnus anguillicaudatus. Next base: position 49,715,259 of record NC_073357.2, on the reverse strand, counting down.
CAGAAGCCCCTCCCATGACACAAATTTCTGCGTGAATGTCTGGAATGACTAGAATTTATGCGCGAATGAAGCAAGTAAACTCAAAATGTTCAAACACCCAACTACGGGCGAATAGCGCGTTTTTGCCGCCTCTACCACGTCTGGTGTGAACGCACAGTAAGACAGCAAAAACCAGAGCAAGGTACAATTGCCTGTATAAATAAGTTTCATAATTTTAGCTTCTCACAGACTCATCAGTTCCCGCAAAACTGTAGTTTTCACCTTGCTTTGATTGAATTGGTCTTGATGGGTCTTGTACTGATAAAACAGCTTTGACCTGAGCACAGGCTACCGTCAGCATTTTCAGGATGAATCAATTACAACTAAGTGCATTAAAATGTGGCCGTATTTGTGGGCGTACTTTAGCATTACCAATAAAGTCTAATCTGCCATCTAAAGACCTGATCCCAATCTGAAGGAAGTTCTTTAAGCTGCCAACAGCACAGGATGACTCTCTTTGTCAACAGACGCAAATAGGAGACAACATTTGTTGTTCAATAATCTTTCTTTCTGTCAAACGCAAACGATTTCCCTTTCTCACATGCAAGCACACACAATTTAGAAACGCCAGTTTAGCAATCACGCATTTGTTAATGTAATGGGAAGGCTAAATACAACACATCCTCCCTGGAGAACAATGGTCAACTTTCCTCTAATCCCTTCTAACGTGGATTCAAAAGTACAGAGTCAGTATCTGAGCAAAGGTGGCATTGTTCTGGAACTCGGAAAAGACAATACAAACCATCACATGAATTGGAATGCATTCACACAGATGGCACATGAATGAGATGAAGGAAATTCCAGCTAGCAGTTATGGATTGGGATGTTTTGAGAGTCAGAGGTAACAGTAAAGCCAGGACTTGTTTGCAACCCAGTGGTTGAAAAGAAAAGTCTACTTTAAACAAATACAGTATCCCAGTCCTATGTGCCTCCTCCTTTACAGCCTATGACGTCGTCAAGCCAAACATCGAAATTGGTTCGTTTCTAAATGATCAAACATGTGAATCTTTGACCCAGCATAGATGAAGTAACTATGCTTTCTCTAGCACTGCAACTTTTATTGGACCGCATCATTACATTATTATTTTGGGAAAGAAACATAATGTAATTGTGGGTTCGGGGCCTATGCACATGTACCAGCCTTAATTACAAACTTCTGTGGCTGAACTTGGAACCCAATCCTAGCGCTTGCGCTCAAAAATACACTCGCGGTGCTGTCAAATGCCATGGCGAAGTTGTGGTTATCAAAGCTGTATGTCTGATTTTGTCTAAATACAGGCTTTAGGGACTAAAGTGTGGGCGAGCGTGTGCGTTTTTGTGAGTGTGTGCGAATATGCATACGGGTGGGTGGATGTTCTACAAAAGTCAGAGAGGCACACTGGGGTTGAAGGAGAACAGGGGAAAAAACAGCAGCAAGATTCCTGGGCCAAGCAGAAGACCAATTTGAAAAAAATGTCAGTAATCCAGAGCCAATGCGTATATCCTTTCAGTTCATGCTCTTGTAATGAGCCACATACGTAGCCGTTAAAGCCATGCATTCATTAGCCTGCCGTTACCGGCAGTGTGCGTTTAATCAACAACTGCCCGACTGCACCACACTATGTGTTTAACACATAAATTTCCCAGAAACCACAGCTCTGAGCTGTCATAGGATAGGGCAAATGACAAGAACAGACATCTTCAGAAATGTAGAGCAGCAGCAAGTCAGCAATTGGTGACAGGTGGATACACACACTACCTTATTTTCATTAATGGGCAAGCAATCAGGTTTAACAAGCACTAACAACCCACAATCAGTAACCTAATAGGACTCTATGACTATTTCTGTTCATCTGTAGAAAAGAAGTAATTCCTTAACTTAGTTTAGCTTGACAAACTGCTCACCATGCATTTTCACTGAATGTTCCACAGAAAACAACATATGGGGTTTGAAGGACACGAAGATAAGCAAAAGCCTTTTTTTGTGTAACTTACTGTCAATCATACTACATATAATGGAAAGAACATTCTGTGAAAATATAACCTTGATATCTTTAATATTGACTGAGTAAGGCCATGATTAAAATCAATGCAAAATCAATAAGTAAAATCCAAATTGAGATGCTTCTATTCTCAAAATTAAATTCTGAGACTTGGCCTTGATTTCACAGGCAGGGTTACATCTGACTACTGCTGGATCTATAAACTGAATGAACATCTTGCTTTCTCCAGACTTTTCTTTTTTTACCCCCAAAAACTCCCTTTATACAATGAAGGCGTGTGAAAACAGGATGCTATTATCGCTGGGGGAAAGCGACTGTACACGCGTGTTTTGACATCTGTCTTTCCCATGATTGCTGAGGGTTGGTTTTAATGTTGTTTTACCTCACAGGATGTCCACATGATCCTCGGAGCACACAGCTACAGGGAACTACAGCACTTGTGTGACTGTGTGGATGTACTGTATGTGAGGGACTACAACTTACAACATTGTGTGTTGAGCAAAGTCTACTCAATTTACAATATAACAATTGTTTACATTTGCTGTTAATGCTTTCCCTGGCAACTAAGTGTATGAGCTGTTATCTAGAGATAGAGGTAACTTTTTATTGCCTTTTCAGGGGAAATCTGACTAATAAATAAAAAGGGGCATGGCCATTCCTTAGCACAGTACACAACACACACCTGTCCTTGGTTGACAGCACTCATCGGTTTCTTAATAAAATCTGCAGTACGTAATACCCTGTTGGACAAAAGGTTTACGGCAGATACCTCCACAAAACATGTGATGTAGTAAGCTATGGATAACTCTACAGGAGAAACTGTAAACCCCCAAAAAGTCATTCACAAAGTGTTCATGACCCCATCACGACATCCCTCCCCTTCCACACGGTTACCTCTGTGTCGTCCGTCTCAGCGGCGGGAGGTACTGTACCAGACACACAAAAGAGGAGACGGCCATCACTCTGAATCCTGTCTGCCATGAAAAGACTTCAACTGTGGGCAGAAGGGGGGAAGAAGTCACTGTCTCCCATGGCAACCTCCTCGATTGTCTCTGGCCTTCTCCGGCAACTATTCATCGGGCCGTCCCCCTAATGAAGGACGCCTGTAAGCGTACAGACGTGAAAGAAACCGACTGTCCCACAACGGAGGAATCCAGACTCACTCTCTTTCTTTATGTCTGACTCTTGCCCTCTCCAGCTCCCCAGGTCTTGCCGTTTCAATATGGGTTCCTCCACTACCTTAACCCTAAACCCCCTCTGACTTTCTCTTTTGTCTGCTTCTCGCCGTCTGGAAGATCTCCATCGGCGCAGCTATGTGATAAGCATGCTGGATTGATGGAAGAGTGGAGAAGAGGCCATTATGGGGTGGTGTTGGTCCAGTCCTGGAATTGAGAGGAGGGGGGTGTTGGGGCAGGAGATCCAGACACCCCATACAGTGAGATACAGTAAGGGAGGATGGGGCCATCCATCTTCATTTAAAGAACACATAGAAGGAAAGGAGGGGTTTATGCTGGTTCCCTTGTCAAGAAGGCCCCAGGGAGCAGCAATGCATTATGGGCTCTCACAAAGACCCTGTCTGCACTGATGTGGGGTTTAGGAAAAGCAACTTTGAGTTACGCAAGTCATTGAGAGCAACACAGAAAAGTCTGCGAACCCTGAAAAGAATGCTATTTTTTGCTATTTTTTATGATGGTAGATTCTGGCATCCAGGTCAACATTAATGATAAGCTATGTGCTTCCACCACTTTTGATAAAGCACTCCAAAGGGAATATCCCTTTCTCCCGACCACACACTCGCATATACTAAAGTGAAGCGAAACCCACGCTGTTGCACAGACCTTTCGACACTCCTCGTACCCACAGAGATTTATGTACACATTACAGTGTGTGAAAGAAAGCGAAGGAGGTTATAGTGTGCTTAAGCCTGAGGGTATCAACAAAGAGTCCCGGAGATAACACAGCACCACAAATACACTCTCCAATGCACACACAAATTTGTTTGCACAAACTTATGAGATCGGTTTCTGAAACCTACAATGCATCTTGGAAGGGAGAGTGAAACCAGAAGGAAACAAAAAGAGGACATTAAAGTTGTGACACATACTATAAGATGGCTCAAAGGCAAAATGGGATAGTGAGAGAGAACACATGGAGACGGGTTTCCTTTGCGGCAGCATGTGGAGTAACACTACACCTCTGAATTTAACCAACAGCGGGGCAGATAGAAAGACACCGAGGACAAGAGAGAGTTTCAGAGGGAGGGGGAAATCAATAAGGGAGGCCTGAGAGCTGCAGGGAGCTCTAAATGGATTAGACTAAGGGAATGTGTTCGATAGGTTATGGCTTTTGCATGAGCTAGTCACCGCCGGCCATGCAGCATACTAATCAGCACTGCGGCCTCAGACTTCACTGCATGCTCAGCACAAAACCGTATCTCGCTCAACGCAGAGCCACCATGAGATCACAGCTGCATCTGTAGATTTGTACGCTAGATTTGTCCGCAGTACCGGAGCGGATCCGAATGTTTTCAGTTGCATTCCTGCGACGCTTACATCATAAAGTCTTTTCAGCGGGATGCGATCAGATGGCCTCTTACTGTTCGGTTGCTTTGAGCAGAAGATCAAGTTCCACCAAAGAAAACCAAATGGATGGCAGAGGTTAAATAAGGCCAGCACATGTCTGCCTTTATCTCTGCTCTGGCATTCAACAGCTTGCACGAGCCTCCCAACATTCATTCCGCTCTATACGCCGCTATAACGTTACAGCTTACGTACTTCAGAAAGCAGCAGCTAAAGAAAAGGCTTTTTCTCAAATCAAAACCTGTTTAATCCCTTTCTTTTATAAAAAAGGGAGGAAAAATACACAAATGTGTGTTTTACTCAATCGGGCTCTTTAATCGGAGGAAACTCGGCAGAGAAGCACTCACAACACCCACAGGCCACTAAGATTATCGTTTGGATTGAAGTCGTAGTGGCAAATCCTTTCACTGCTCCTTCACCGCCCCCTCTCTCCTTCTCTTTCCCTCTTTATGTTTAATGTGGCGGTACACCAGTGTACTAAAACATCAAACAGAAGCTATTGCCTTTCATTTCCACAACTGAAACCAAGTCGTGCATGTTGTAGTCCTTTTTTGAAAGCGAAGCACCAACAAATGCCTTGTTCATAAGAGACAGAGGAAGCAAAAAAGAGACCATCTGTAGCGATTTTTGGGAGCTAGTCAGTAGCCGCGGGCCATCGAGTGAATGTGCTGATCACTTTTTGTTTCTATCCAAAAAACAAACTTATGACCGCCTCTGCCACATGGGCTCGCTGGAAACGATTAGCAAATAAATAAATAACAAAAAAGCAAAACAAATGCTGTGGCTCTGTTCTATACGCTTGTGACGATTTTCCTAAAAGATTCGGTTTGGGCCTCAAATTGTCAAAGGGTTTGTGTGTGTGTTGCATCCCTGCCAGCTGTCCCTTAATTCTCATTATAGCACACTACAGTTTATACTGTACTGCATCAAAAAAAAAAATGCCAATAGGGAAGGTTCAGCGTGCTAACAAGGAGGGTTTGTGAAAGAGGGCAAAAGTTGAGAACATTTTTGATGCGATGCAATCTGACATAGGCATCCATTTACTAATGAAGTTTTCAGAGAGGCGAGTCCTATTACTTTCGGAAATCCACTATGTTTGCCATATTTCAAACCAACTCAATAATTACACAACCCTAGAATGAGTATCTAAAAAGATTCTAGTGCGAAAAATCAGGACCAGATAAGACACAGACAGACAGAAAAAAGTGAAAGCAGAGAAACCGCAAGTTGGACGTCACTGACAGGGGTCTTAACCTATAGGTCACGGTGGCTAGTCCTGGCTCTGCCGTATACTCAGCCAGCTGGAAAACTAGGAGCAAACAGCTCCTCTACAGAACACACACACAGGCTCTATGGGAACTCAGTGTGTGCGCGCGCGCATTTGCATGTTGGGGGTTTTGGCAAGTCGAGAGAGGGAGTTTGATGAATGACCAGCTCTTCTCAAGGAGCTGGCAACCGCTCTTCTGACCCAGACAACAACAGGTCACGAGTTAGCCGGGGGTCCAGGTGCCCCCCAAAACGACCCCCTGACCTGCTCCCACACGCCACCTTGTTTTCAAAGATCTGTTGTGCTCAATTAAACTTCACATGACACCTTCCATATCTTAAGCGGAGGTCCTGACACGGGGGCCAAAAGCTAAGTCCCGTAGTCGTAAAACAGAGCCCTCTTACATGGTCGAACAAATAAGATACAATTCACTCGACACCAGAAAATCAGCTAATAAAACACAGGCTAGTTCACAGGGGACCAAAATAAACATTCGTGACACCTTTACAATGTTATTGCCGTGTCAAGCTCTTGCGATTGTGTAACGCTGGTTCTGTTTTTTTAGTAACACGGGCTCTGTCTCTCCCAAAAAAGTGCTTGCGAGAGTAACATGGACCTACAATATTTTATTTGGAGGAGGTTGATAGAAACGAGTTTTTCTTTGGGGGACATACTGATTGGTAATTTCTTTGTTTCAGTTATATTGTTTATTAAAAATGAGAGTTAAATATTTGAAACAAACCAACTGTCAGACAAATGTAAACATTTATGTTAGGCTTGAAACTGCACTTAATTAAAACTGCTGTTTTGGCAGTTTTGTGTTTATTTAAATAAATTGTGTCACATGTTTAAAAAGAAAATCTAAACACTGAGCTAAACGTTACAACATATTCGAGAGTGAGACAGAATATCAATAGCATAGGCTAAATCAGAAAAAAAAATGGAACAAAAATTTTATATACAACCTCTTGGCTTCTTTCAAAATTAAAAAATGGTGAAAAAATGGTCCCTAGCTCTCATGGAGGCGGTACCCTTTCAAAAAGTACATCTAAAGAGCTCATATTAGTACCTCAAAGGTACATATTGGCACCAAAGAGTGCATATTAAAGGCGGGGTGCATGATTTTGTACAAAAACTTTGGAAAAAGGGAGTCGGGCCAAGTACCAAAACACGCTTGTAGCCAATCAGCAGTAAGGGGCTTGCCTACTAACCGGGTAGGGGTAGGGGCGTGTTTGTTAAGGTGATTTAAAATATCAACATTGGCTTTCAAAAAATCATGCACCCCACCTTTAATACCTTAAAAGGTACATATTAGAAAATATTGCTACATAACATTAGTAAATATAAATATCTGTACCTAAATGGTACAAATTAGGATCTTTTAAAAGGGTACTGCCCCACTGACAGCTTGAAACCATTTTTTCTGACAGTTTACATGTGCAGTCACTGTTCTGTCATATACTATAAATCCTAGCACAGTTTTTCTTAGCAGAGCTTAAAACAAACTAACACAACACATCTTCAACTATAACATTATTCACATACTTTATCTAAAATGTGGCCTGGTAAGTACGTGTTTTGATTTATGAGTAAAATGAGCATCACCTCACATGTTCAGACTTGACTTGCAAAGCTAGTAAGGAATTAAAAGAATTCCAATAGCTGAAATAATCCATGCAACATTTACCTAAATAGCTTCAAAGCGAAATTGTTTTTCAAAGCAAACAAGTATAAAACACTGTAACAGATCACACAAATGGAAGTGAGCCGATTGCACACAACGGATTTAATTTGAATGCATTCGCTCAGAAATGCTACATTAAAAATTCTGTTTAACTGAACAACTGTGATCTTGATAATGTTATAATCATTTTACGAGAGAATGAAGCTGAACAGCTCAGGCACAAGCACAATGGCATGGCCAGGCTTGGAGAAGCACAGAGGCAGGGCATGGCACGATGCCCACCGACAAGCCTGCCGCCCCTCATTCCTGTCCTCTCCACCACCTTTCAATGGGCATTTACTAAGGTGGTATTGCAAACACTGGCGAGTCTTCTAAGCCTTTGCCCATAAACCTGAGGCAAAGTGTCTGATGCCTCTACCGATGCCAGGTGCCGCGGTTAGCTTCGAAACACCTTCAAATTTAAACCAGATCATGAAACAAATTACCAAGCACACAACACTAGTTGTGTCTAGCTATGTTATTGGGAGAAGAGACACAATTGCTGTAAAGAAATTAAATGCTTGTTTGGTTGTCACCTTACGAAGTCCTTTTGGCATATACCAGCGTCAACAATCAGCTGACCCTGAGCGGAAAACTCGATTTAGTACTTTCAATTCACAGCCACAGACCACAAGCCACAATTTCCTTTATGATGTGGGTAAAGATTTCCTTTTGCTTTAAATATTATGTTTTTTTATTATTAGTTTTATTTTATGAATAAAGCGGCTGTCGATCCGCCACTGTCAGAAAACTTTCCTCGTGCCAACTGCATTGCGGATGCCAACTAACGAATCAAAGGCATGCAGCAAGCAGACAAAGAGGGTTTGATACCAACCGCCATCCTCAGTCACTGGCACTCTCCTGGCACAACGCTAACAAAATGGCCGCCCTGGGTACACTGGCACAATGCGAGGGCATTGTTTAGAGATGGGCACTGGATACTAGAAGCTTAACACGCTGAATTGCCACAGAGAGTCCCTAGCAGAAAACCCACTGTTTAGTTGCTCAATAGCCTCTAATATTTTGATTATATTAGATTAATAAAAAGAAAAACATTTATTTGAGGCGTTTAATATCAGTCAGCCACCAAGATCACACTATACACATATAAATGTTTAACATTAATACACTAATGTGAACAAACTATGAGTGTTTAAATGCTAAACATGTTATGATCCATCCAAGAAATTGCATAAGACAACAATGGCTAATTTGTATAAAATTAATTTAGCTCTATATGAGACTAAGCCTACAATGTGAGAGCTAAAAGGCGAATGCACGCCATTTTACAAAGACAAAAAGATGCCAACCATGATGCCAGTGGCAACCATTATTGTGTCCCTCCGCTCTGCCTTCTGCTTACCCTGGCACTTCAGTTTCACAAAATGGAGGTGCCATGCCTGACAATAGCCCAAGTGTTTTTGAAAACATTTACATACACGCTTAAATAGTGTGCCAAAAACATTATTTATGATACTAAAATAAATGCTGTTTTTAAAACATGGTATTAAAATAAGATATTAAAAATACTTTTCAAATAGAAAACATTCAAAATTATGGAAAAGTTTCGGTTGTAGCTATTTTTGTCTAGGGTTTGCTATATAAATAAATGTTAATAAATTGTAATAGTTATCCAAAGACATATTTTTGTTGTGTTAAAATACTAGCATGCTAGAGCATAATACAAAATAGTGTTGAAGACCGATAAAATTGGCTGGAACAGAAAAATCAATAACATCTAAAAGAAGGAAAGACATACAAAAAAATGCAATAAAAAATTTGATCTACTCTAAATTAGATTTACTTTTAAATTCTAATGTTCATTTTATGCCATGTACAATTCTTAAAAGGTGAAGAGAGAGCATTTCCAGAAAGGAAATTGTATTTACTTTCACATCTTTTATTTACAAACACATCTCCTGTAGATGCTGAATAAGTCTGCGAATGTAAAATTGTACTTTTAACTAAATGTACCCAAATAGACTGAATTAAAACTTTTTTCTGTTATTTGTATATAAAAAAAGAAATGTTCCCCCTTTCAAACGCTTACCTTGATCCTGGACATAGTATGCCAGAAACAAGTCCAGCTCTTTCACGGAGACGGTGATGTGATGGGGCTGAACGCAGAGCGCTGGGTTAGTGCAGTGCGGTGACTTGACCAACCGCTCCCCGTCCGTGCTCTCCAACGGAATCCCTTTAAACAGGATGACCATCACCAGGTCCAGCCGCCACACTTTGTCAGCCTGCCTCAGGCAGTCGATTCTCCTGATCTTGCCCTTCTGGTCGGGGTTGGAGAGTACGCAGCACGGGTGCTTTTTGCCCGTTACGCTGAGCACAAAGTCTTCCCGGTACTCCTGCCGGATGTCTTTGCGCAGCTTAGCCAAGAGACGGGATGCCCACTTTTGCTTGATTTCGGCCTTCTCGCTGAGCAGCTCGTCTTTCACAGCACGTTCTTCGTCCTTGGACATCCGCTTTTCGTGCTTCTTAAAGTACTTGCGTTTCCTTGCCTGCAGGTTGAACCAGGTGTAGGCTATGGCACGCACATGAGGGAGCAGCGCCTCGATGAAGGGATGAAACTCATCCTGTGGAAAGAGAGCAAGAGAGACGGAGAGAAAATGTTAAAAAAATTAGCAGGAGCAGAAGAGACCTTTTGGCATGAGTTCTTGCCTGAATTAGCCAAAGGGCCGTGCGGCCAAAAACAAAACAGAAAAAATATGTCTAGAAAGCAATGCGAACAAAAACTGTTTATAAGAGGCTAAAAAAAGTGACCACTTCACAAAAGCATGTATACAGTTGCAAATATCAATTACAAGAACACCATTTTAGCATTTAAACCAACTTTTAAGCACAAAAGTCTTTAAAAACAAGTTTCAAAAATGTCGATTAAAAATTTTCATCTACCATTTCCACTTCGAATGCAGGCTGCGTTGGCCTGCCTGCAGGTGTTGGAGGCGCACAGAAAAAGGATGCCACTGTTTACCGCGTCTGGCCGTGCCAGCAAAGAGCAGACAGTTACAGAATCACCAATCTCCCACTCCCTTCTATTTCTCACTCTCTTTGCCCCCCTTCCTTCGCTTGCTCCGTCTCTATCTACACTCAAAGCACCAGTCCGTGTGTTGGCACAGGAGAGCATGCACCCCCCATACTTCCAGATTTCTTATCAAAGCATCCAGCATTCCTGAAACAGACCGTACTACAGAGACGTGCAGAACCTCTGGGAGTCCTGGTATATGTTATAGAGAGTCACCAAATGCCTTTGACAAGGACAGCTGAGCGCATGACCATCAACCACACATGAAAAGACATCAAGACAAATGGAGACATGTCTTTTGTCTAAAATGAGAATATAAAGCTTCCCAAAGCCAGAAATAGGTTAAGGCTTTTAACTAAAATGGGAACAGTGAATAAAAGTAAAAATTGGGGAGAGGGGGTCAAGTTTACACCTTTAGCAAGAAGCTTTCAATCTTTTTACTTTAAGGAGGTGCTTGCGGTCCTTGGTAATTATTTAATTTGTAAGCATTAATACCGCAATTATTTTAAGCCCCTTCAAAATCAAACCAAGATGGACAATGAAAATGGCATCTTGGCACAAAAGACACATTCTTCGGTTCCAAGAGCCAGTTGGTAAAAGTGGCAATAAAAAAGCAAGAAAAAACTTAAGCAGTCTGACTCCTCGAATACGCTGGATGGTTAATTCAAACTTGTCATATTCAGCCTTTTTTGTCTTAATATGCCCCAACTTGTTATGTAGCATTACACTACAAATTGAGCAAATGCAGTTGCCAATTTTACAGACCACTGAGTACCATTTGCTCAATGTATTTCCACACATATAATCTCCTCATCACCCCAGCAAGAGAAAATTATATAAATTCAAAAATGATAAGAAATATCAGAATACACAATTTTTTTTTACAAAAATCACTGACAAGACAATGTAAAACTGATTAAAACTGTTTTTAAATTGATCAATATAATAAATAAAACCAGATCCTGCTCCTAGTCAAAAAGAGTGTGAAAAACAAATTTGCATAGAATAAGGGCATGTTTAAGAAAATAAGGTATAAAGATTTTAAAGAGTATGTGTGTGAAATATCTCATGATACTGACATCGAAGAGACACACTGTGAAAACATTTCTGTATGTTTCCACTGCTACACTGAAATATGAACAAGTACTGATATGAATGCATCGGGGCAAGCTAAACCACATATTGTTCTGCGTGCAGACGGGCGACAGCTTTTTGGAAAACCACAACAAGCACACCTGTATCTCTATGACAATCCCACACTATGACAATCCCACACACATAGCCCACACTCAACCACTTTATAAAAACCAAAAAAAGACACAACTTTGGAATGTTTGTGCAAACCTTCACTCAAAAATTTGCAATGGTGCGTGTTGCAGGTAAAAAATTCAACTCACCGAAGAGTGTGAGTTTTCTCAGTATGCCGTGTAGTCAATTTATTAAAAAAAACTTTCAACAAATAATTTTTTAACAAAACATCAGATTATTAATATTTACATATTACTGTTAGGTTATTTAAACAAGTTTAATTAAGATATTTAAATCTCTTATTCACTTTACACCCTAACACAACTTAAATTTGTTCATTATCACACAATTTCTCTGAACAAAACTATACACACATTAGGCAATATCCAATAAGCTCTATTCAATCAATTGTGTCCAATATACATTTAATAAACCAAATCAAAAAACTAAACTAAATGGACTATTATTAGCCTGATATTTGACTTCAAGAATGCTCAGTCATTTTAAATTACAATATTTAACTTATTATTTTAAAAATCTGTGATTTTGCTATATAAACATTTCTTGTTTCTAATATAATAAAAATAATAATAGATATATAAATATATATTATAATATATATCTAATATTAAAATTAAACGTCCTAACAGGCCTAAAAAAGAAATGTAAAATAAAACACAATCCACTTATCTGTTTTCATAATAATAACTGCATAATAATAAACTATATTTCCAATACACTTGTTAGGAATATCATTTAGGCCAATCTCATAAGATTTTTGATGTTAAAAGTTTGAAAAATACATATTAAAGGTGTAGGACAGCACAGTAGGCTGTGGGCCGCGCAGGATCGAGCTCTGCTCTGTATACTTACCATATCTCAGTCAATCACTCTCTCATGCCAAGTAAAATATAAACAGTAAAATTGTGTCAGCCAAACCCGGCGGACTCTGTCCAACCGCTGAATCAAACCTTATCATTGTTTTCATCTTAATTCACTCTGTAAGAGAAGCCTCCATGCAAGACAAACTAAAGCACGTAAAAACTGATGAGCTTCAGACAGTAAGTTTCTCGCACGATAAATTCAAACTCACTGTCTTTATTTTACCTTTGAAAAAGCGTATACATTAACATAATCCATAATTCATAAATACCAAAAACATTCATATAACTAATGACTTGTATCTCATTTTATCACACAGGTTGATTCTAAAATATCAATAAAGTTGGATTAGGTTTTGAATAAACTTTGGTCTGACGATAACGTTACAGCAGTTATTCAAATAAGCTTGTTTAACTGCACTTATATGCGATCTGTGTTGTGTCAAACAGTGCGCACTGGGTTCAATGCATTCACATAGCGTTTAATGCATAAAGTTAAAAACCACATATTAAACCAAAGCGCTTTTAAACGGACATCAACGGAATTCGGGTTGCAAGTTAAGTCTAACTAAATAGAATCCCTCGCGGCTTTATTTTGTACAAATATCGAATAAGTTGTTCAAATGCGACATTAAACTTTAATAAACGCGTATCTAAAATAAGATTTTTAAGCACATTGGAAAATGTACATAAGCTGTAACAAGTAAAAGCAATTCATTATTTAAAATATGAAATAAATTTAAAATAAATACCTGTGTTAAGCAAATCGGCGAATACATCATGTGTCCGCCAAAGCAAACGGATCGCGCGGTTATCAAAGTCCTGAAGGATATCGCAGACGATCGATATTATCGGTTCATTCTTCAGAGCTCGTGCTGCTCCGTGCACGTCTGAGTAAGACCTGATATCCTCATTCAAAAAACACACGGGCTTATCCGGCAATGGAGAAGAACTGGAGATCCCACACTGAGCATTGAACCGATCCGGACGACTATTTAAGAGCAGATTATAAAGCGAGTGGATCTAGACGCATCCACTGCGACTGATCTGAGATCGCAGCTGAACAAAAGGAGATAGTTTAAAAGATGAATCTTGAAAAAATACCGCACGTGCAATATGAAAACTTGAAGGCGCCTTATTTCTGATCTTATGTTTGCTTTTCAAACTTGACAAAATATGAGCCGGTAACACCCTCTAGTCTGCTGGAGCCTAACAAATCAGTCTGAAGATTTTCCCCCTTTAATTACACAGTCATACTCCTCCTCTTCCAGCAAACGCATATCCCATATCTCCAGCCCACCTCGACTGCACCTCAAAGCATAACATTGACAAAGATTCAAGCAATTTCCCACTTTTATCCGAAGTGCGATGATTATACGTGCACGAGGCGAGCATGTAAAACTATGTCAATGGGGCGCAGCGCAGAGTGCGAGCACAATACAGTACGGGACAAAGATTTTTGCTGACACCTTCAAATACAAATGAGAACAATTTGGGCTATTATTATTGGTTTTCAATGAAGATTAATAAACAAATACACAATGGTTATTCACTGACCATGTTTTTTATTATTTGATTGCATTATAACCTACATTAATGGGCATGTAAACGTTCAGGCAAAGATAAACTGCATTACTCATGAAACGTAAAGCTGTGGTATGACACAACACAAGAAAGCACAAAGGCTTATTTATGTTACGATTGCAAGTTTGGGCCTGCAGATTACACTATGCAAAATAACTCTAAACATTATACATTCTTGCAGCTTCGAGGATATTTAAAAAAAATCTCTCAGGAGAGATGAGCACAGGGCTGTTTTTTTTTTTTTTTGCAGGACAGATAATGATTCCCATAATGTTACACTTGTGTCAAAGTCAAAGCCCACCCCCTCTGTCCAAGTTTGAAACACACGAGCGTTTAACTATGACTTTATATAGGACATGAATCTAGCGGGGCAAAATAAAGTCTGACTCTGAATACTTTCATAAACAATAAAAAGGTTTATACGAGACTTAATAAAGTTGGAATATACTTAACAGAACAAAAAGTGATATTATTCGTGCACAATGTAGGCTATATATGCTCAAGTGTCATTAGTCTCATAAAAAACTTAATATACTTTGACAGAGAATGTCATTATGTAAAACCAGACACGCATTTCAATGAAGGAAGAACTGTGTGAAATGGTGACAAGAGTAAATATCAACACAGCTTGTTCAGGTATTCACGCTACTGCACCGTGCCAAAGTGCACTGCTTATTCAACAGAGGGAGAGTTTTAGCTAACGCAGGAATCATGCCAAGAGCGGATCTCCGTAGGCACAAACTCTGCCACCAACTTCTGACACAATGATATGACCCATATAGGACGCCTGCCAATACATGACATAAACAATCTAACATCTTTCATTTTCACCGAGCAGTTTAAGTGCCTCGTCCAGTCAGACTTGAAGGCTATACAAGCTATAGTGTTGAAGTTACGCACGCGCAACACAGTAACTCGAGAAACAATATTCACAAATGTTAGTAAGACAGTGTTTTCCATTATAACGTACCATTGCACTGTACTGCATGGAACTGAAGGGGTTTCCTGGAGGCCGGATGAAACTGAAGCCGGTACGTTCACATGTCTCAAGTTCAAAAATGTGTGCTTTTTTGTTTTTTTCTCTTTCCTTGTCTTTTCACGTTGTAGTGCTTACAAAAATGAACACCGGAAGAGAATTCTTGGCAGACAGGCGGCAAAATCAAGTCAGCGAGCACCTCTGATATTTTTTTCTCGTCCTTCCTCTGCAAGTCAGTCTTTTTGGATAGCTTTTTGGTGGTTGAGTTGAACGCGGTCCAGAATAGGCTGAGTTTTCAGAAGTGGGAAGGTCTGCGCTTTTACTTTCCCTCTGTCTGTCGTCGCTGTTGCTCGCAGCAGTCAAACGTAGCTGCGCATTTGGAATACATCCTCGTTTCTGATTGGTCGACGCTACGCTCTGCGTTCCATGCCCTGGGCCCCTCACTTCCGCTCGGCAGGCAGTGTCACTATTTGCATATTAACATTGACCAAGTCCCATCAAAGCAAGACCGACCGAAAAGAGATAGTGGCTGAAGTTAGGTCACATTCCTGATGTGTGCGTTTTGGTCTTGGCTACTAAATTTTTATGGAAGTTTATTATGGAAAACAAGATAGGCTATTTTTATTTTTGTCTTTGTAAAAGGGTGATATATAAATCGCTTCCTTTCCTCTAATGTTTCCGTGTGTCCTGGTTTTATTGCTTAAACTCTTGTTTAGCATGTAAACTCGTTTTGCATTAAAACAATAGTTTTCATAATAATGCCATATACATGCCATCTTTAATTCAGTGGATATATAGGCTATCTATGTTCTGAAACATTGTTAAGATTTTGTCAGTGCAAAGAAAGACAGCACTGTTAGAAAGCACAATGATGGCATTGATCCAGAACAGAGCACCACCGTTACATACACGAATTCAACACCATACGAGTCAAACGCACATTAATATGAGCATGTTTTCCATTTGGTTATAAGCAAACTGACACACAGGCAACAAGATAAATGAGGGTAATAATAAATACAGAATTTATGTCACATGCCGTCTTAATAAATAAAATGAAATAGTCTCTTTACCCATAAACACCTTAATAATGAATATCAATTATTTGTTATTTTGTGGAATTTATGATTATTGTTATATAAATGCTGCAGTATATATTAGTTTTATGTTACTCTTATTTCTATTAAGACACTCAAATGATTTTTTAGTTTACTTTGTCGGTCCCTTATAGGTGAATCAATCGATATGAGGCAGCCTGCTTATAAAACAAATTATGTAATTGTTGTTTATTGGTTCGGTATTTCGTTGTGTGCTTTTATTTACTGTAACTTAATTAAAATAACATGTCGCGGTTTATACTGTTATATTATGTTTTATATCAAGATGATACATACATCTTTTCACCTACATTGCAGCGTGCGCTTTGGACATCCACACAAGCTTGAGTTGTAATTTTGTAGCACATGCTCTACAAGATACAAGTTATCGGAGTATGAAGTTCATTTTGGTTTGTGACTGTCCGTAGTGGTGCCCAACACGAAACGGTAAAGTGAAAGACGCACGTCAGTTTTTGAAGATAAATGACTCTTACGAGTCTTGGTTTACAATATCACACTTGTAAAAACAAACACACGGCTTGTTGGAGCATTATATCGAGTAGGTGGAGTGTGATACGAAATGAAGCGAAAGGGGCTGCAAATTCTTATAGGCTTAAACTTTGGCAAGCTGAGACTGTAAATCACTATTAGCGCAAATATTTGTATGAATTAACCCATATGGATTGACGTACTTGTGGATATTTTTCTTTATTCCGTTCAATTGTGGCTGTCACGTTTTATGAGTTTGGATGTGTGTCGGGTGTGCGCAGAGAACCTCGATACTCCGACGTAAGTTCCCATTTTAAATACAGAAGTAGACTATCAAGGCATTTCAACGCCACACTTTCTAGTCATAAATCATCGATTTACCTGCACGTTATGCAAGTACTGAGGACAAACATCATGCGATATTCCGTAACAGAGGTTTTTAGAAATTATCAGTAAAATTCCGATTCTGTTTTGCCCAATGATGTAAAGAAAACCTGGACTCAGATAAAAGCACGAGTTTTCACAGGTTAGGAATGCTGGAATATTTCTCTTTAGTATCTCTCCCTCGAGTTCTTTAAGTGAATTATACGATCATTAATTGGCCTACATTAATATTCTATTTTTTATTGCACAAACATTGTTGCTCCCAACGTGCGTATTTATTAATAAAACTATCAACAGATCAGTTTTCTAAATGTTTTTATTCAATACAAAACGATGACGCATGCTGCTTTTTGACATATACCACGCATTAAAATGTTTCGCCATATAAATCGATAATAAATCTGTTAAACGCGCAACAATGGGGTGCACTGCTAATTTAATTAGGGCTTAAAGACGGGCAGTGCTTCATTTGCACGTCAGTTTTTCTCTCAGGAGTGCAAGAATGGGACAAAGTGATGAAAACCTTTGTATTTTATATTAGCCTTACGCATTCATTCTATAAATTGGTAGAATTTCTAAATTTGCCTATTTGATCACCAATTTTAAATGACTACAATTGCCTTAAACTGACGAATTTTAAAATGTACCACAATGCTTTTCAAAGTAATGAACAATTTAATTATGAATTAATTTATAGAGTTGTTTTTTAAGTTATTCGTCGCACACTGACAGAAAATGTCAAGGTAGCTTACATATAACACTGCTTCTCTTTGCAACCAGCCTAACCATTAAAAGCTGCAGTTCTGTGCATATGTGCAGCTGAGTTGGAAAAGATGGGTTTAACACCTGGGGGTTTTGCTATTCACAACTTTAGTCTACACACATTTGAATGTATTATTGGGAAATCATATCACTTCATTAAACATTACATCATTTGATAGCTTACATCATTTGACAGGTTATATTTAGCATTTTAATTAACAAGCCTGTGTAATGTCAAATGAAATTCACAGTAAAAATATTTTCAGATGCAATCTCAAAACACGTAAAGTGACCCTGCTGAAAAAAAAACAATAAAAGAATTACAGAAAATTCGAATGGTTTCCATTAAAATACCAATAGGAACCATTAGCTTTTACCATTAAAAACACTACACTGTAGTGTGTTTTGGGCCATATTCCATTAGAACCAATAGCCTACATATTCCATTAGAACCAATACATAGAACCAATAGAACCAATACATACCATTAGAGACCAACAAAAACAAAAACAAGTTTGTTTTGGGCCATATTCCATTAGAACCAATAAAACCATTAGAATTTTCTGTAATGGTTTTATTTTATTTTTTTCAGCAGGGGAGGTACGGTTGTTGATTTTTCATGAAATTCTTATTCATGTTAGGCTAATATAATATAATAGTGTTGTTGTTGTTATTATTATTATTATTAAGTAGTGTGATATATACATTTTCAGGTAACGTTAGGCCTAAATTAATTTTTCTTGCGCCACGAGGTCAAAGCACCATCTCAACCCCTGGCCAAAAAATAATTGTATAAGGAGGCCTCGACTGCAAACAGGCGATGATAATCAAATTAGTGTAGTGTGTACGGGTTGGGGTACTCGATTAAACCTCATCCAGAACCCACATAGACCTGCAGCCTTTTTAACAATTATGTTTGTGAGAGAACGGTAAACCCCCAGTGCAGCTCAAGCCAGTGACTCACTTTGGTTCAACTCATTCGCACCCTCGTCCCAAAAACCAAATAATCTAGATACCTACCTGTCAGTTTACCTCCAAACAACTATGAGCAATCCGTACATTACACGAGTTTCGTGCGTAAATATTAAACTGTTCAGTTTTGTAAGTTTAATAACAAGACCAGAATTTGATTCTGGTGAGTTCAGACCACCGATGATTGAAGCCAGTCGCTTTTCGTGACGTATGTCCACGCATTGCAATGAAACGCTGATAAAGTTTTTGAGAAAACTTTGACTTAACAAAAAGCCACCACGTGTCTTATTAAAGTATTTGTCAGCAGATTATTACCACACTCGCACCAAACGATACCATACTGTTTACAAATTAAAACTGAAAGAAATTAAGTAGTTGCACGATCAATATGATTAATGTTAGACTCCTGTGAATAGAGCGGTGACGCACAGCTGCTCAGATAGCTCGCCGTGATCGTATAGTGGTTAGTACTCTGCGTTGTGGCCGCAGCAACCCCGGTTCGAATCCGGGTCACGGCAGTGCATAAGATTAATGGTAAATAGCAGCTAATTTTGCATTGTTGCAATGCCATTTTAAAAAAAATTCATTTTTTCCGCAAGAAGTTTTGATGCTCGTGATTAAGCTGTAAATTAACTCTCAACTATGAACCAAGTCAATTAAAGCATTAACAAGAAAACTTCTTTAAGAGATCATAGAGTTTTAAGTGAAGTTCGCTTCAAATAATTATATTAAAATATAAAAGCACGAAACAGTTTATTGGACAGAAATTTAAGTGTCCCTCAGGTAGCTTAGATACAATGTATACAGTGATAGTTTTCTTTTCAGTCCACAAGGATGCGGTAGTGGTCTGTCTGACATAAACTTTGCTGTCAGTCTTTAAAAGTGACAAAACGTGTATCCAAGATATCACACGTTTAAGAAGACACGTGGTATCTTAAATCATTAATACACTGTAAATTCAAAAGACCACGCATTTTTCTTTACTTTTATTTTATGGAGTTACTTTTGTTTCAATTAATATTCTTGCAACTTTAAAACATTTGATTTTCGTTCCGTTCTACAATAACAACAGACATAAAACCACAAAAGGCCAATATATGTTTCAATGTTTTAGTGTTTATAAGCATTACATTGCAGTTTGCAACATATGATCTAAGCACCAGAGGGCAGCAAACTACTATGTTTAATCTATGGAAACATCTGTCTATAATGGATCACCATTAAATCAAAATTGTCAGCGATTAAGAAAAATTATAAATCTATTTTTGTTAGAGATGAGTTGTCACAACTTATAAAATATAGTTGAGAAGTCAACTTAATTTTATTAGTTATAAAAACTCACTTGTAGTTAAAACAACTAATTTTTAGTCAAGATAAATAATAGTAAGTTGAATTGACTTACTAAATAATTTTGAGATTACCTTTAGCAGTTTAGTAGACAATTCTGTTTTTGTGTTTTACTGTAATGGCAATGATTATTCAATGTAAAATGTTATTTGTTTAATAAAATTGTGTAAAATTCTTTATTAATGCATTTATTCATTTTTGCCAGAATGTCATTATTTAAATGAGCAAAACATGTATGCTACTTTGGTTGTTTGGTTCACTTACAGCTAAGAAGTATCGTGACATCCAATTAAAGTATAAAACATGCATTCATCTTCTCATGTGTCTTTTTTAAATATGTGAGTCATAGTTATTTTCCTATCATCATATCTAAAAAAAACTATACATGCACATAAGCAAAAACACAAACAAACACACATAGAGGGAGCTCTTCTGCAGCTGTTGCCAACCATAAATGGCCCTTCTTGTTTCTTGTTACCACAAACCCGCCATCAAGAACAAGAGCAACAATGAGACGCACGCTCAAATAAACAAGGAGAAAGCTTACAGTAAACATGGAATCTTGCCAAAACCACTGCATCTAATTCACACACACACACACACACACACACACACACACACACACACACACACACACACACGCATTGCAAATCCTTCAGCTATGAGAAAGAAGCAGCAGGTCCCCACAGAAGAGCCAGGCAAAACTGCTGTGTACTTGCTTTCTCTCTCTATGTGCGTCTGTCTCTCTTCTCTCTTCAATAGGTCTTGATTGACAGGACAAGCATGCACCTATGTCGCATGAAATGCGCATCCCTGCAGGCCTTTGTCTGCTTTCAGAACACATGTTCCTGTAACAATGTGCATCTTCATTAGTTACAACTGTGGAAGCATCACTGTCTAATGTTTGATCTTTGATTTGGACTAAACAAGGGGTTTCTTCCACTATAAACAAATACTAATAATACTAAAACTAAAAACAAACCCTAATAATAATTTCGTATCACTCAAAACACACATGAACCGGTTATGTACCATTAATATACACATGTAGAGTACCACAAATAGGATCACACAAGATTTTAGGCACACTAGAAAACATGCAGCATTTATATTTTGTGCTTTTTGAATTAAGTCAAACGCTCACACATTATTATTTGGTTACTTATTGCTAAAATTACTTTGGTAATGAGTGTTCACAAAATAAGGAATGAATTAGTTTGTAAATAGATCTTGAAGTATTGTGTGACCCCTCTTTGAGAATTCAGAGTAGCAGATTAATTGGCTATAGTACTGACTGTACAGTTAAAGCTACCACTGTGTTTCTCATCATCAACTTATTTGATCCCAGCAAACACACATACGCTGAACTTAAATGCACCGTAAGCCACTTTGGTTAAAAGTGTTTGCAAATGTGCCACACATTCAAGTATTATTCACCCCCAAAAATGATTTTGAAAAATAATTACTAAGAGGCGGTTTTCTGGACAGGGCTTATCCTAGTCCCAGACTAAAATGCATGTTTGAGCTGCCTTCATTTAAAAACATCTTGCCCTGACATATCTTACACTGTAAAAATATTCTTTAGAAATTACAGTAAGATACTGGCAAACAGCTGCCAGTTAAAAGTCTAAATAATACTTTTTACTGATTTAAATGTATGTTATTTACTAGCAACAGTTTGTTCAAAGATAAATGAAATTAACAAGTCTAAAAACACAAAAAGGTCGAGGATTTCTGGTTTCCAGAATGCCTTGCATGAAGCTATTATTTTATAGTTTTATTCTGTAAAGACAAAGACTTGTTAATGTTTAATGTTCATTTAAATAACATGAATATAAATCTACAGTAAGTTACTGACAAACAGCTGCATAACTACAGCTATATTTTTACAAGGTAACATATGTCAGTGCTGTTGTTTTGTCTTAAGATGCACACCAGTATTGTTTTTGTAAGGTTTGTTTGTAAAAAACTACAGTGTTTTCCATACATTGATTTATTTGTGGTGGCCCACCACAGAATCAACACTGGCCCCCACAAATAGAATTTTCCTGATTCCCATTTACATTTTTATTTCACTATTTAAAACAGCTTAATTCGGCTTAAAATATAATTTGATATATAATACAGATCAAATACAGATAAAGATCAAAGAGTAGAAGTGAAACATATTTCAGGTGCCAACACTAGATCAAACGCAAACACGAAATGACGATGTCACATATATGCTAATTAGCAGGTGACGTCATCACCACCACAGTCTCCTCAAAATCCTGTGGGAAACACTGAACTACTTAAATATCTTACAACAAATAAGGCCTAGTCCTGGCTTAACCTAAACCCTATCTGGGAAACTGCCCCTAAAAGTACACTGTGAAAAAAAATCCATATAAATTACAGTGTTACACTGTAAAAAAATTCCGTAGAAATTGCAGCTGGGTTGCCAGCAACCCACCGCAGATTCAAACTCATATCACTCACTGGCAACATTTTGTTCAAAGCTAAATGAACATTAAACATTTACAAGTCTTTGTCTTTACAGAGCAAAACTAAAATAACAGCATCAAGCGAAACATTCTGGGAAACAAAATCTGAAGCAAAAAACAGAAAAAGGTTGATGATGATTTCTGGTTCCCAGAATGCTTTGCATGAGGCTGTTATTGGATCGTTTTATTTTGTAAAGATAAAGACTTGTTAATATTTAAAATGTATTTAACTTTGAACAAACTCTTGCCAGTAAATAACATAAATGTAAATCTACGGTAAATTACCGGCGACCCAGCTGCAATAACATTGTAATTTCTACGGATTTTTTTTACAGTGTACTTGGAGCTTTAAATGTATGTTATTTATTGCATCATTTTGTTCAAAGTGAAATGAACATTAAACATTTACAAGTCTTTGTCTTTACAGAGTAAAACTATAACAGCATCAAGCAAAGCATTCTGGGAAACACAATGTGAAGCAAAAAACAGAAAAAGGTTGATGATGATTTCTGGTTCACAGAATGCTTTGCATGAGGCTGTTATTGAATAGTTTTATTCTGTAAAGATAAAATATTTAAAATGTATTTAACTTTGAACAAACTCTTGTAACATAAATACACTATAAAAAAAATCCGTAGAAATTACAACGTTGTTGCAGCTGGTTTACGGCAATTTACCGCAGATTCACATTTATGTTACCCAATGGCAAGAGTTTGTTCAAAGCTAAATAAATTCTAAATATCAACAAGTCTTGATCTTCACAGAATAAAACTATACAGTAACAGCCTCATGCAAAGCATTCTGGGAACCAGAAATCATCATCAACCTTTTTCTGTTTTTTGCTTCAGATTTTGTTTCCCAGAATGCTTTGCTTGATGCTGTTTTTTTAGTTTTACTCTGTAAAGACAAAGACCTGTAAACGTTTAATGTTCATTTAACTTTGAACAAAATGTTGCCAGTAAATAACATAAATTTTAATCTACGGTGAATTACCGGCAACCCAGCTGCAATTTCTACAGATTTTTTTTACAGTGAAATCTACAGCAAGTTACTGACAACCAGCTGCAAGTAACACTGTAATTTCTACAGATTTTTTTACAGTGTACTATCTAAAATATACTGTATATCAAGGTTGTGTTTGTATCACAGTAGCAGCAGTAAGATTGTCCTGACTTTTGGTGACTTTGTGTAAGTACAGCATTAGGCACTTAATAGTTTGTGCATGCGTGTATTTGTGAACATCAATAAACACTTCTTCATTATATTATTCTTCAACTTTATTATATTAGAACTTAATAAGTGAATATTTAGCTGTAAACGTAGTCAGTCATTTAACAGCAATGCTGCAGGTGAGCACTAAATAATATAATCATAATTTATTTATGTAATTTCTTACTGTGCCAAAGGCACCATGCCACTTTTGTTTGTATTTTGCAATTGTATAGTGACCATAATTATTTCTAAGTCTCTGTATGAAGTATTAAAAAGCTAAATAAAATGATAAGCTGTGTTTAGTGTGAGCTCCTCTTATATTTTGAGCAGTAGCATTGACCTGCAGGATCTCTTAAACCTAAATGAAATGACATCCTAATTTCTAATAAAAAAAGACTTCATGACTTCAGTCTCCTCAAGAGTTCAAGAATTGTTTAGTGCCAAGAGAGTTCAAACTAAATACTGAATTTTGCTTGAAGAAGGCTAAAATTTGTGGGGGTTTACAATTTGTGTACAAATCTGTATATTCTATTTGTGTCTTAATAAAAAAGAGCAAAAAAATAAATAAATATGGCTATTAAAACTTTGCTAAAACAACAAAGCTGGTGGTGACAAGACTTCTGCACAATACTGTATATGGCAACATTCATTAATTTTCAAATTTGTTAACAATTCTCTACTTAGATTGGAATAAAAAGCCTTCACACAATTTCATTATTGATCACATGTTATATACATGTTATATTTTTGCACTGCCATCGGTTACTATACTTGCGTATTTGCTATACACTTGCTTTTCGTCTATGCAGCACTTTTGGCTCATACCTTGACGCTTCCCCTTTTTTCTCTTTCTTACTCTTCTTTCTCATCGTCCCCTTATCGACCCCCCAACCCTGTTTAGAACAAAGAGGTCTTTTGTTTTCTAATTGCCCCAAGCAGATCTTCGTCAGGCATGGCTACACATCGCTGTAGCAGTTAAAGAACACTGTTCGATCATTCTCTTCAAAATTATCTCCATCTGACCTTTTAACTACTTAACATACTTCGTTTTTGCTCAAAAGTAGTTTTATTGTAAGCTATAAGTCAACAACTTTGGTTATTTTGGACAAAATTTTATATTATTTATTTTAATAAATAATGCATGATTATGTGGTTATTGCATTTTATTAATTGTGTCTAGCATTGTTGTCCTGTCCGTGATCCTTTCAGTACAGACCTGTTACCATACGGGACGCATTACATTAGAGAGCAGTTAGGGGAAGTTGAGATTGATCCCTGATCCCTATGATAAGGATCAAACGAACCCGAGGTGTGCCCAACAGCCGGAATAATTAACACTGTGATTATAGAGAGAGTTTAGCTTCCAGACAAACAATACCGTTTACTTAAAAGATCAGTTAGAGGATTTGAGTCAAAACCAAAAGTACGAAGGTGACCCATCTAAAACTCCAATGTCACTGTGCTGATAATGTCAGGTGACACTAATCCTATGTTTTGATCAAGTTACATGCTGGTCATTGTACGGTTAAAGATTTAACTCCTTAAGACTTTCCAACTCCTTTGAGTCCCTCACCATAAGAAATAAGAAAACGGCTTTATGCACATGTTAAATTATACATAAACAAATGGTCAAAAAATAGTCCTACTGTTTACCATTACACCTTTGGTACCAATATGTACCTTTGAGGCACTTATATAGGTTCTAATGTGTTCCTTATTTAAGGGAACCGTCCCAGATCCCTTGGGACCATTTTCTGACAGTGTAGTCAATCACAGAATATATTGACAACACCTGACACAAGACATGCATTCATTAGATTTAACAAGAGCATGCATTTGTTAAATCAACATAAGCAGTGCTGACTGATGTTCCCATCATCAGATCAACAGCCTTGAGCATCACAACCCATGGTCATGCGATCAATATCATAAACACAGTCGTCACTGAATTTCCTCATTTAGTTTTACCCCTACTGCTAATCATTTTAATTACTGCCTTACTCAATGCTAATGTTATTCACGATTAGTTGGTATTATGCTAATCTTCGACCCACATTCGGCAGGAGAGCAAAGCATCATCTGAAGGCCAGATTGCTGGGAGGCTGCATGCAGGCTGACATCGGTCTCCCAGCTGCACAAAGCAAGCCAGACAGAGGGACTCTCGCAGAAAAAGAAAGAGACCCTCAATAAACAAAAAGAGGGGGGGCAGTGTTGTGTACCTTAATGAACGACTGTTGGCCACAGGGATTAGCCATAAATACTGCTTTCCTCTCTGCACACCCCACCCCAGCATCTGCTGAAAGTTCGGAGATTTTCTACACCAGTTTCTTAGTTTGAAGTGTTTGAGCGTTTCAAACTGAACCATGTCTGGATTTGCCATTGGTTCAGATCATTTTGTACATCCATCGCAGGTGAGTGACTGCCAGATCGGAGATGTTTCATGGGAAATTGTGCAGCACTATTTTTTGTGATAGAAGTGTAAACAAGAACAATGTAAATATTGTGAAAATTACTT
Organism: Misgurnus anguillicaudatus; assembly: GCF_027580225.2. Classification (NCBI taxonomy): domain Eukaryota; kingdom Metazoa; phylum Chordata; class Actinopteri; order Cypriniformes; family Cobitidae; genus Misgurnus; species Misgurnus anguillicaudatus. The sequence continues at coordinate 49,688,688 of NC_073357.2, read as the reverse complement.
AAAATTAAAAGTTAAATTAAATTGGACACTACTTGAGAAGGATATGCACATTTTTTAAATCTCCAGTTAAATTGTCGACTGCTAACAGTTAATTAAGCCAAGAATGTATAAAATTTTAATTTCATTATTTTAAATAAATTATGAAGATATTACACACATGAGTGTTATAATAGATCTACAATATATGTTGTAAAGAAACTTGAAAATAAATAAATTCTGTCATTGCCTTTAAATTCAATATAACATTAAATAAATATCATCATCATCAACATTTTTATGGCATGAATAAAGATTTCAATACGAAAACACAAACAAATTATTACATTATTGACCACGTTATTATATTTTTATGTGTAACAGATAAAAATTTCAATTAATTAATTTCAATAATTTTTATCAAATTCATCAAGAATTCACCATTCAAAAGAAATTAATAAAAAAAGAAATCTACAATAATGTAACTTTACATTTTGTATGCTACTTATAAGTCATTTTTTTTCATTTCGAAGATTTCCAAAATTAATTTTTGTATACAGGAATAACACAAAAATGTTATATTTTATATAATTAATATATGTTATATTGAAATAGTTGTCTGGAGTTACAAAGGTTTTTATTTGGTTTTGTAATTTGGTTTTTCTACATTTATAGGTTGTCATCATAACATTTTTCATGAATAAAAATATTTAGACATTTATCTATCCCAGTCCTTATCGTTCATACGAAAAAAAAACAAATAACTGTATAACTCATAAGAGGGTGGCAAATAAATAAAAGTATGACTTTGATGCTAACTTTATATTCATAATGGACTGAGAACCAGCAGTCGCTTCATTGATAGCAAAAACCCAAACAAGAGCCTTTTGTCTTCTAGGAGGGAAAATATACAAACACAGAGAAAAATGCCAAGAAGTGCAGAGCAATAATACTTGGAAACAATTGCAGAAAATATCCTCTAAAATAACAACATAGCACCAATATTGTGCATGATCTCTTCTTCTTCTACTTTATTCTTTTATAATTATCTAAAGTGACCCTGACTGCACCAACTTTTGACAAACTTTTCAACTATCCAAAAACTGAGAATTGGGCAATTTAAACTTTGGATTAAAGGTACACTGAAACCTGAAATGTAGCGGTAAGCAAAGAGAAGAGGGTTTCTGAAAAAACTCTGACCTCCTGACACAAAGGTCTTGACCTCACCTGACATCAATGACATCACTATCCAACACGTCCAACATTTGGTAAAAAACAACATGTCAAGATTAGAATATCAGGATTAAAAAAGCAAGAAAGTATTTAAGAATAAGAAACACCAAAATAACGCCATAAAAAATACAAATAAATTTCTACTATTTTACAAATGTCACAGGTTTCTGGAAGTACAAACTTATGCAAACTTTTTCCATAAATAACATGATTGAAATTCCATTTAATGAATCATCTGCCAAACATTTTCTCTAAGATGTGCAGCGAATTACGTTGAAGGAGGAGTTACGTCATTCGGAAATTGGTGGGGAAAAAACCTGCCCACGAAAAAAAGCTCCAAAAAGCACCAAACTTACCATCCACCAGGTCCTGGCTGTCATGTCATAGCATAGCTGCCATTTGATGGAGCTGTCTGCTGTTTTCCCAGCCATTCTCCCGTCAGTAGCTTTCATCAGGAGCAGCTCAGGAGCAGATAACACACTAATCAAGCCTTCATCAGACGCCACTCTCTCAGACCCATGTAGGCCAATCCTTATCACACTGCATTATGGGAGAAAAGTGCACGCACACACACGCACATAGCCCTGCGCTCCAGCTATGACTCCAGCCTCCAGTGCTGCCTATAATGACGGGATCAGGATCTGAATCCCTCATACACACACACACACACACACAGACCCCCACCTCAGCTAGGACTTTAATTTTTTAAGCTGTGCAGAACAGGAGCAGGGATCTTTCTTGCATCTTACATGGGACAACAAGTGTGCAACCACCAGTGAGGTGCTTTTACGAGAGGATGCTTTGTTTTGATTCGATTCATATTGTTGATTTGTGGATTATGGAATTTCCCCCCTCTCAAACCCATAAATGCATACACTTCACCCCCCCACCCCTTTTCGAACACTCTTCACTCTAAGTCTATAAGGGGAGGCCCAAATGGGAATTATATTCCCTAAACAAAGACTGGGGAGTTTCATAGACATGAGAGCCGGGCACGGTTCAGATATCACAGACTCATACACCAAGTAAGAGAGAGAGAGGGGAGGAGCAGGGCATGGAGAAAAACACAGACGTAAACACAGACAGGTACTCAAGATCCATTTATTTATTAGGTACTAACTAAACTTTACCTGTCCTGCACGGCACAGGATAACACATGTAAGCATCTTCATTTAGAGAAACTGCAAGTTTACACTACTTGATACTTATACAGTTGCTTCTGTGAAGAAGATAAGACTTACTTAAATACAGCTGCTTGCTATGTCAATGTTCATAAAAATTATTTGGATGAAATTTGATTCTCTGGATTTACCCCCTAATGGAGTTTACGGTCTAATGTTTAGGTTTCATCATGTTTTAAATGTAAATCATAAAAGATGCCCCATCTCACATGAGGTTGCTGTTGAAATGTTGTTTAATATTCAAATATGTTAACTAAAATAATTTTTTGTGCATTGTAAATTGCATTAGAGATTGTCACAATGTATCATTATCAGGAAAATGTAACAAATCAACAGAAATAGATTTGCTAGCTCATTTAAAGATCAACTCAAAATTAATTTGTGAAACTAGTTTTATTTTGTCCAGTGAAATGTAATTTTATGTGTATTTAAAAATGTAAAATGTATAATGGCAAAATCTACAAATTTGTAATAAAATTGAAAGCAAGCAAAGTTTCATTTTTAAATCATCTTTTTTTGAAGTTTTAATTACAGTTGTTAAGACTTAAGGAATGTTTAAGCATCCCGCAACATTGAAGGATGAACCTTGAGATGATGAAGACAATGAGTGTATTGTTCAAGCATCCTATCATGAATAAAGATGTGGAGGGTGAGGGAGTAATACATTACTGAATGGTTTTCTGTTGAAGGTTAAGCAAAATTTTCATTTGTAACTGATAAACCAATTGAAGTGAGATTATGTAAAATGATACATTTACACCTTTCCAACTATATACACAAAAAAAGCATTTGAGGAAAAGTTTTGGGGTATGTTATAAAAACTAACACAAAATTACTTCTATTACTTAGTTAACATGTTTTCAGACTTTTTAATACTGGACTTTCATTTTAAATTTAATTAGGTTGAATTTGAAATTTTTAGGCCTTAAAAAAGTAAGCTTTTTAACATTACTGCTAAGTTTCTGTAAAACCTAGATTCTAAAAAAATATGATTTTATTCAGACTAAAGTTTGTGTTATAATAGGCCACATAAAAATGTATGTGTAACAGCATTAAAAGGGCCAGTTAAAACAAAACATAGCAAACAGTCACATTTGTGACCCTGAACCACAAATTCACTTATAAGGGTAATTTTTTATTGAAATAATCTAAAATCAGAATAAATAAGCTTTCAGCGATGTATGGTTTGTTCGGATAGGTCGGGTGATATTTGGCTGAGATACAACTATTTGATAATCTGGAATCTGAGGGTGTCAAAAAAAATCTAAATATTGAGAAAATCACCTTAAAAGTTGTCCAAAATAAAGTCTTTAGCAACACATGTTATCTCTTTCCCCGCCATTAACATGTTATCTTGTCAATTAAAAGAAAACATTTGACTAATAATAATTGTTCCTGATAAGGTTTTATGTTAATCTGTAATACCGCAATTATCCACTAGATGGCTAGATAGACACAATTTATAAAAAAAATGAAGCACTAATTTTAAACTCTGTGTATGTTTTGAGAATCATTCTGAATCTGATCTTTAAAAATATTCCTTCACAAAAATGCAATTATTTCAGCTTTTTGTTAAAAACATTTTTTTAAGAAAAATTCACATATTTAAGAGTTTATGCAGAGAAAAAATATAGATACACTGTAAAAAATACTTTGCCACCTTAAATTTTTTTGTTGAATCAACTCGGATTTACAAGTCATTTCGACTTACTATTATTTATCTGGACTAGAGATGAGTTGTTATAACAGGTGAGTTGTTATAACCTATAAAATTAAGTTGCATTTTCTCAACTATATTTTATAAGTTGTGACAACTCATCTCTGTTGACATGACTTGCAAATCCGAGCCAATTCAACAAACAATGTTAAGGCAGCAAAGTACCTTTTACAGTGTAGGATGAAACTTTTTTCCCCCCGTTTTGTTTGTTTGTTTGAAAGCAGAGGGTCTGTTCTTTCATTTAATATATTTGTTTATATATTTTTAGAAGAAAATTTTCCTGGAAGGAATTTTGTGAAACTTTTGTGAAAATCACAAAAAATGCTGGCAGGCAACTTTTCAAAATGGCTGGCGAGGGATGAGTTATTATGATAAATACATTTTTATATATTTACGGTAGGAAATTTACATTTATCTTTACTTAATATCCTAATGATTTTTGGCATAAAAATCGATCATTTACACCCATATAATGTATTGTTGGCTTTTACTACAAATATACCCTGACAAGGTATGACGTTTTGTGGTCTAGGTAGGGCAGTGGTTCTCAAACTGGGGGCCATGAGATGCTGCCAGGGGGCCCCAGTTTTATGACATTTTAATTTATATTAATTAATTTATCATAAATTCTGTGTAATGAAACCTCAGAAAAATAAGGCTACTAACCAACAGCAATACATTGTATAATATGTTTTGTTTAATTCAAATGATACATTTTAGAATGTTTTATGTCATACATTTTCTTTTGGGGGACAGCGAAGGGATGCACCGTACCCAAGGGGGGGAGGCGCATGCCGAAAAAGTTTGAGAACCACTGGTCTAGGGTCACATATGTGTGTGCATATTAGCACACAAGGTAGATTATATGGCAAAGTTGTTTTCAGCTTAGATACTTTAAACTATCAGGATTGCTCTGTTAACACAATCTTACTGCTGATCATCTTAGCAGGCAAAACATTTCATGTAAAACATAACGTGAAATGAATTTACACAGCTGTTAGAGCTAACAAGCCCCCAGAAGGCTGTCAAACAGTCAAGCTATAAGAAATTCACAAGAAACCAGTTTGGAAAACCTATATAGTGCATTAATAGCACGAACACGGCCTTGGCTGTTTAAAGCAATGCAAAGCAGACTCTGATGACATTAACCAATTATAGGGTTTCTCAAATAAATCTAACCGAAATCCAGTGTAAAGTGATTGATTTGCAGCTCTCATCCATGCTAAACAATTGGCTCATGTCTGAGTCCTGTAAAACAGCCTTGCATCCCACTCTTTCAGATTTACATTTAATACACATGCATGCAAACAAACCAAACAGTAGTCATGCCTCTGACATTTGCAAATTTACGCATCAACCTGACTCTCCGCAGCGTGTAGTGGGGTTTAATACTCAATGCCAGCTTTGTTCCATCTATGGGACTCTCTTTGTAACCTATCCAGGCCTTTTTCCCTCGGCAGCGCATTCCCAACCTCCACCTCCTCATAGAATGTCCCCGCCCGCAGCTGCTTCCCTACACGTGAATTGTGGGATTGTGTGAGAACGTCCCGCGAGTCAGAGAGCAGCGCGTCTGGCATTCAGGGGCCGAGGTGGCATTTCAGAAGAACCACGAGCAGAAGAATACCTTGAGTGTTGTTTATCCTCCTCGCATTTTGCTCTGTCTCTTTCTATTCATTTCCGAAACCTTTCCCACATTTCCACGCAGGGTCCACAAGAGATTATTATAGGTCCTAGACTGGGTTTCAAGGTCATGACATCCGTTAGATAGGCTCATCTGATGATTATATGATTAAATTGATTGGCAAAATGTAAAAAAAAACTATATGCACCTTAATGCTAACTAAAAAAGCTAAAGAATATTGCCATTGCTGTCACTTTTAGTCATTAGTTTTAACCTCATGAAAAATATTTATTTGACATTTCACTTTAATTTCACTGCAGATCAATGCATTTTCTTGCCTTGATTGGATTAGGATTACCTTTTTAGGCTTCTATGTTTTAATAGGATTTCTATTCTCTTTCAGACAAATATTTGTGTGATCTACATGAAAAATCAATAAGCAAATCAATAATTTGAGCGGCCTGGAAGTATGGATGGTGAAAATTATAGTGAACACCTGCTACTTTATAAATACAAGAATCCTTGTCGATATCTGTATGGAGCAATTATTTTTTTTTATATTTTCTACAAAAATTTGGAAAATAAAATCATTTCTATTGCACATTAATATTTCTATATATTCTGGTTATCAGTCCATTCACCTTTAATACTCTGTCAAAAAAGGTACATTTCGTTTCACATGGACCAACCTAAAGTTCAGGGTCATTTAAGGTTTATTCTTGTTGCTCAATGTACAGATCGGGACAGACTGGGGTACCGCTGACCCATATGGGTTTGCCAGTCAGACAATTAATAAAATACAGAATTAGTCTGTTACTAACTCATGACTAACAATATCCAGAGACAATTTTTAATCCCAGCACTGCTCCGCAGACACTGGGATTATAATCCTTCTAATCATATCCCATCCCAAATAGATGTGTAAAAAGAAATATCAGCCCACATATCACTCCTCTAGCGACTCTTATTAGATTTCATTGCCATAATTCCTTCTTTGTTTAAACAGATGTCCACTCGTACAACAATAACAGACAGTGAAGTAATCAGAAAAGATTAATCCTGGCTAATTGTTTAAAAATGACAAAATCCATTTCCACAATATACTTGAGTGTTTAATTCAATCACAAATGACCACCTGTTGTTCCACAGAAGCGAGCAATGTCTGCTTTGGGACAATGGAGAGAAATCAGGGTTAATTTATTTAAGTTAAAAGCCAAATGTGGGGATTTTCTAGGCATGTGGTTGCGCTTAAGAGCACAGGACAAAATTAGTTGCTAGTTACTGTAAAAATAAATCTGACAATTATTGGTCATGCTAGATAAAAATCACTCTTTGGGTGATTCTCACGAAACCATTGAAACACCACGGCACTAATGATTTTAGCTTTAAAATGTGTAATATAATAACATTAAAAAGCATCAGAATTAACACAATACTGTGTTCTACCTTGCACAATGTGTGATTTTAACATAAGAATTTATAATTGTAAATTTTATCTCATTTTCTGCTGAAATTCTCATTACCGCAATGTGTCCGGCTGTGTTTGAACATGCGTTATGTTGTAATTTAATCAAATTAACACAAAAATATTAAGAAAAAAAATAAATGGATGTTTTGCTAGACTACTTTAGATGACAGAAAAAATATTTACTGAATATTCATGTATAATAATAATGAAGAAAAGTTAGGAAAATGATGTGTCCATGCCTGATGTTCTCATCCTCCGCAACACTTTTTGAGAACAGTTTAAGCACACATACAGAATTTTAATAAAGTTTGATTTTGAGTGACCAAGCACATGGACCAGTTACTTCAAGATGGCTACCAGGTAAGATCATTTTTTTACAGTTAATTTGAAATATTGTCTTGTCAGAATGCTTACACGACATTTTGATTATCATTACCGCAACAGATGCTTATTAAATGTTAATTTAATTAATAGAAGCATAATACTTTGATTTTAAATGCATGTGCAGAATCTCCAAATTATGTTCTTTCAGGTTTGTCATGTCATTTTGAAAATATGTCAGTGTTGATGTTTTCTGACTGTTGTGGTAATGAGATTTTTTAGGACTAATTTTTTAAATTATGTTACAAAAAGTGTTAAATGAAAGTAAAAGTTTTTAAATTAATGTTCCCATTTACTCCATACTTTGTTTTTCAATGTCTGGTAGGAAAAAAAGTAAATTTAAGCAATTTTTACATTTTCATGCATGACATTTTTAAAACCAAGTTTTCGTGAGAATCACCCCTTTACAGTTTAGTTAACCGACTGTTAGACTATAAAAAAACAAAGTTAGACGAAATGAAATGTCACAGCTCTGATTTTCTGTCAAGTCTCATCTCTTAAACTGTAGGTCTGATTCTTGTTTGGTTCTCGTAATGTTTATGTACACTGTCAGAAAAATTGTAAAACTATGTACCACAACTGTACTGTGGTGGTACCATTTCAAAAAGTACAGATTTGCACATACAGAGTTCATATTACACTGTAAAAAGTAAAAGTTGGATCAACTTATCAAATCAAATTAATTTATTTGGTAATACATTTATAAACTTACATTTTCTCACTTTAAGTGAAAAATTACTTCAATTGATAACACCTAAAATATTTAAATATTTTCAACTTAATTAAGTGAAAATATTTGTAGGCATTACCAATTAAAGTAATTTTTAAAGTTGATCCAACTTTCAATTTTCAGTTTAAAGGTACCTAAGAGGTACCTCAAAGGTACATATTGGTACCAAATGTATACATTATGCTCTTGACTACTCATACAAAGGGCGTTACTTCAAAATAAGTGTTCGGAGTGTAATGTTTTTTTCAAAATATGTGTTTGTTGCATCATGTTAAACCATGTGCATCACGTGTTTTGTCAAAATAAGTGCCTGCTGCACACGCGTTAAAACAGTTTATGATAAAAAAGACGCTCACATTCACAAAATACACGCAAGACACTCCCTTAACGGTAAACTCTGATTACGCATGAGATTATGCGAGTATCTGGCAAATGCGAGCGTCTCTTTTATTATAAACCCTTTAGACGCGTCTGCAGCAGGCACTTATTTTGACACGCCGAACACATATTTTGAAAAAAGGAACCACACACATGACGGGCTACATACATGTTGTGACGAACTTAACATCGACCACCCTCGAAAAAAGAAGTCACCGGCCGCCACTGCTAATGGCACATATTTGGACTTTTTAATGACAGCTGGGGCACATGTTCCATTTTTATTCATTAGTTAAAGGACATGAATAGGTAATAGATATCAAGTTATCCTCCCTTAAGAAGGCCTGCAATAAAAAGTAAAAAAATCTAAAACATAACCGCCACCTATCAAAGGACAATAATGGAAGCTACTTCCAGTGGAGTTGCCCATGCACAAGATGTGTTGGAGATTAATTTTGGCTGAGTGGAGCAACGCCGGCAAACACTCGCTCAGAGGTCATGACTCAGTCTCTCAGTGCGAGAGCGACATTAAAGAGTCCCAGCCAAGGCTTTTTTTCCCTGTGGGTTGAGGTGGTCCCGCCGTCACACAGGCGATCTTTTAGGGTGATTCAAGGGAGGTACTATCTACTGTCACTCAAGTGAAGAATGCCAAACCCCGGGGAGCCAGTCGGTGCTGACAGGGGCCGTCATTCACACCACCGCACAGTGCAGGACACACGCGGGGCCAATCAACAGAGGCCCCTACTGGGAATGGACAGCATCGGGGCGAGAGGCATCCGACCGTGGCAGGGAGAGAGAGAGAGGGTGGGATCTTCTGGGGCAATGCCAAAGCTTTACAAGAGTTAATGGAGGCAACTAAACAACCATTACGGGTTAAGATACAGATGAGGTAAATTCAAGGCCTTGACATCACGAGTATGCAGAATTATAATTTCTTTATTAAATCTGACAAAAGTTAGTTATGCTCGTAGACTACATACATTTACGTTTATCCAAAGCGATGTATTAAATGTAACTTGAATAAACCAGAAACTGAATCAAAGGTGCAGGAAATGAGAAGGCAGAACTGAGTTCAAACAAGGTGGCCACCAGTCTCACTGCCAATCTGCGTCTTTCTGGCCCAGACGCCACCTTTCAGCAGGGCACAACATATGCATACGCACACATTTCACCGGTCCAATGAATTGTTCTTTATCCTGAACACCAGCTCTCTCTCTCTTTAAAAGACGTCTCCTCGCAACCGTCCCCTATGCCACAGTATTAGACTTGCCAACCTAGAGGAAGTACATAAGGAGCTCTTTGTTAGGTTAAACTGGAGGGACATTGTGTAAAATACAGTGGCTGCCCGAGATAAAAGGCTTGACTTTCCTCTCATCTGAGCTAAGTTTATCCTCCCTGAAGTCTCTCATTTCTGCTCCGCAGACAAAGGGATGGCTTCAGTTTTAGATCCAGCTACCTATCAAAATGTTCATCGTTTCAAGTCAAATTGAACGGGGGGAATCACATGTAAACTACCCCGAAAAGGCAAAAAGCCCCTTTCGAAAGTACTTTGAAGTTTTTGTCTTATCTAACGGATAACTGTTTTGCTCATTTGTTTATGCCGGACAACACCCTTTCATAATGATCTCGTTGCAGGTAAATTCTTCACGGGATTAGACTCTTGTGAATTGAGTCTTGGCTATCAGGTGGTCTGTGGAGAGCAGTTGGAAGAAGTCGGCCGGTTCATGACTCAGGTAACAGAGTTTTTGGTGTGACACTGAATGCCGAAAGGGAAGGGCAACGGAAAACAGGATACACACTGTACGTTACCATGGCAACAAACTTTGGATACGGATCACAAAGAGCTGGAAACTGCCCCACTCATGGAATTATATCAAAAAACAGCAATTGATCATTTATTTATATATTTTCGTATATTCGGCCAGGTCTGTGAAAAGCGTCTTTTTTGTGATTTACTGTTTGCTATACACAAAATTATTCTACATAAAAGAAGATTCTGTAAGCATTTAACCTTAATATATCTTTTAATATTGACTAAGTAAGGTCGTAAAAGATTAAAATTAATGTTTAGGAAGCCAATTTTACATATTTGGCAAAATAATAAAACTGTGTTAATAAAATCCATTTTAGTAGTATTAAAAAATGAAAATGTGTGTACTGTATAACAATAATATAAGTGGGTGATTCTCATGAAAACTTGGTTTTAAAAATGTCAAGCATGAAAATGTAAAAATTGCTTAAATTTACTTTTTTTCCCACCAGACATTGAAAAACAAAGTCTGGAGTAAATGGGAACATTAATTTAAAAACTTTTACTTATCATTTAACACTTTTTGTAACATAATTTAAAAAATTAGTCCTAAAAAATCTCATTACCGCAACAGTCAGAAAACATCAACACTGACATATTTTCAAAATGACATGACAAACCTGAAAGAACATAATTTGGAGATTCTGCACATGCATTTAAAATCAAAGTATTATGCTTCTATTAATTAAATTAACATTTAATAAGCATCTGTTGCGGTAATGATAATCAAAATGTCGTGTAAGCATTCTGACAAGACAATATTTCAAATTAACTGTAAAAAAAATGATCTTACCTGGTAGCCATCTTGAAGTAACTGGTCCATGTGCTTGGTCACTCAAAATCAAACTTTATTAAAATTCTGTATGTGTGCTTAAACTGTTCTCAAAAAGTGTTGCGGAGGATGAGAACATCAGGCATGGACACATAATTTTCCTAATTTTTCTTCATTATTATTACACATGAATATTCAGTAAATATTTTTTCTGTCATCTAAAGTAGTCTAGCAAAACATCCATTTATTTTTTTCCTAATATTTTTGTGTTAATTTGATTAAATTACAACATAACGCATGTTCAAACACAGCCGGACACATTGCGGTAATGAGAATTTCAGCAGAAAATGAGATAAAATTTCCAATTAAAAATTCTTATGTTGAAATCAAACATTGTTCAAGGTAGAACACAGTATTGTGTTAATTCTGATGCTTTTTAATGTTACTATATTACACATTTTAAAGCTAAAATCATTAGTGCCGTGGTGTTTCAATGGTTTCGTGAGAATCACCCAAGTATTTATAAGTAGGAAAATAAGTATTTAAACACCCTGCTATTTTGCAAGTTCTCCCACTTAGCACTCATGGAGGGGTCTGAAATTGTCGTAGGTGCATATCCCCTGTGAGAGACTTAATCTAAAAAAAATCCAGAAATCACAATGTATGATTTTTTTTAACTATTTATTTGTATGATACAGCTGCAAATACGTATTTGAACACCTGTCTATCAGCTAGATAAATTGGATGCACCTGTTTGAGGTCGTTAGCTGCATAAAGACACCTGTCCACCCCATACAATCAGTAAGTATCCAACTATTTTTGTCACTGTATACAATCCCAAATCAGAAAAAAATTGGGACACTGTAGAAATTGTGAGTAAAAAAGTAATGGAATAATTTACAAATCTCATAAACTTAAATTGTATTCACAGTAGAATATAGATAACATATCAAATGTTGAAAGTGATACATTTTGAAATGACATGCCAAATATTGGCTCATTTTGGATTTCATGAGAGCTACACCTTCCAAAAAAAGTTGAGACAGGTAGCAATAAGAGGCCAGAAAAGTTAAATGTACATATAAGGAACAGCTGGAGGAGGACCAATTTTTAGGAATAGGAATGTTGTCCTATTCTTGTCTTAGGTCCTCTTTGTCGCATCGTCCTCTTTATGATGCAACAAATGTTTTCTATGGGTGAAAGATCTGGACTGCATGCTGGCCATTTCAGTACCCGGATCCTTCTTCTATGCAGCCATGATGTTGTAATTGATGCAGTATGTGGTCTCGGATTGTCATGTTGGAAAATGCAAGGTCTTCCCTGAAAGAGACGACATCTGAATGGGATCATATGTATCTAGAACTTGGATAAAACTTTCAGCATTGATGGCGCCTTTCCAGATGTGTAAGCTGCCCATGCCACACGCACTCATGCAACCCCAAACCATCAGAGATGCAGGTTTCTGAAATGAGCGCTAATAACAACTTGGGTTGTCACTGTCCTCTTTAGTCCAGATGAAATGGCGTCCCAGTTTTCCAAAAAGAACTTCAAATTTTGATTCGTCGGACCTCAGAACAGTTTTTCACTTTGCCAAAGTCCATTTTAAATTACCCTTGCCCAGGGAAAATGCCTGCGCTTCTGGATCATGTTTAGATATGGCTTCTTTTTTGACCTATAGAGTTTTAGCTGGCAACGGCGAATGACACGGTGGATTGTGTTCACCGACAATGTTTTCTTGAAGTATTCCTGAGCCCATGTCATGATTTCCATTACAGTAGCATTCCTGTATGTGATGCAGTGCCGTCTAAGAGCCCGAAAATCACGGGCATCCAGTATGGTTTTTCAGCCTTGACCCTTACGCACAGAGATTGTTCCAGATTCTCTGAATCTTTGAATGATATTATGCACTGTAGATGATGATAACTTCAAACTCTTTGCAATTTTTCTCTGAGAAACTCAGAAAACTATTTTTCGCGGCAGCATTGGGGGAATTGGTGATTCTTTGCCCATCTTGACTTCTGAAAGACACTGCCACTCTGACAGGCTTTTTTATACCCAATCATGTTGCCAATTGACCTAATAAGTTGCAAATTGGTGCTTCAACTGTTCCTTATATGTATATTTACATTTTCTGGCCTCTTATTGCTACCTGACCCAACTTTTTTTGGAATGTGTAGCTCTCATGAAACCCAAAATGAGCCAATATTTGGCATGACATTTCAAAATATCTTACTTTCAACATTTGATATGTTATCTATATTCTACTGTGAATTGCATTACTTTTTAACTCTACAGTTTTTAATTTCTACAGTGTCCCAACTTTTTCTGATTTGGGGTTGTATATACCCTGGACCACAAAACCATTCATAAGTAGCAGGTATATTTGTAGCAAAAGCCAACAATGCATTGTATGGGTCAAAATTATAGATTGTTGTCTGGCAAAAATCATTAGGATATTAAGATAAGATCATGTTCCAAGAAGATCCTTTGTACATTTCCTATCATAATTACATATATTTTTTTTAAAAAATATTTAGCATTAGTAATGTGTTGCTAAGAACTTCATCTGCACAACTTTAAATGTGATTTTTTTAATATTTAGATTTTTTGCCCCTTCAAATTGATATCTTGGCTAAATATCGCTCTAACAACATCATCATGGATAGCATATTATTCAGCTTTTAGGTTATGTATAAGTCTCAATTTTAAAAAAAATTATCCTCTGGTTTTGTCGTCCAGGGTTAATTTTTACCTTCGAGAGACAAAAATGTTTTTACAACATCAGTGTGAAGAACCCTTTCAGAACCTTTATAAACATTTTAAGTGTATTTCAACATGCGTTAAGATCTCTTAAGCTCCATATAGATTTACATCTAGATATTACCAGATACTTTTATCCAGAGTGACTTACAAAAGTGAGGAAAAAAGCAGAGCAATGTTTTTATTGTTTTTTTAACATGCAAAGTTTTTAACATTGTCCCTTTCAAGCAGTTATGTAGTGGTGCCTACTGCCACTTTATAAAACAGCCCAACTAAGGTGATATAAACAGTAACATGCATACTCCAACATGTGCCAGTATTGTCACTCCTTCTGCTTGACTTCTCAGCGAAAGGATAATTATGAAATGTATATTATTTATTCATATTTAGAATGTAGAAGTGGGTATACCCCATGCCATCTAATAAAGAAGTGGGTATACTCCGTATACCCTGCACTACACCACTGCTGTCAAGTATTCACAAGAATGTTTGAAGATTTTGTTTCTTTAATGTTGTGAGGGAGGCGGCTGACTGGACAGAGCTTAGAAAAATGTCCCACAAGCAAAAAATAGCAGACTGATCTCACTAAAGTCAGTGTTATAGTCACGCAAAAATTTATTTATTTGTGTCCATGGCACAAAATTAACCTTTTTTCGTGCCTTGAGCATGAATGTCTTTTTCGTAAATTTCTATAAATAGTTTTTTGTGTCTGTTGCACGAATTTCTTTTTCATTTCATTTTATGTATTGTTTTCTCATAGTTTCTTACCATTGTCGCTTGGGGTTAGAATCACTTTTGTTATTTTTAGACATCCTTAACTAAATCCCAATTCTAACCCCACCACTAGGCAAGAATAGTTTTAAAAACGGAGGAAAAACATGTAGAAACCAATACATAAAAGTACATCCTAACCCAAACCTCAAATCTAACCCCAAGCAATAATGATTTTTAAAAAATAGAAGAAAAAAAACAATACATGAAAAGAAAGTCGTGCCACGGACAAGAAAAACTATTTATAGAAATTTGTGATAGGAAAAAAACGATCATGCTCAAGGCACGAAAAAAGCTGAATTTCGTGCCATTGGACACAAATAAATTAATCAACTTTTTAATGACTATAACTCGATTTTCCGTGAGATCATGTTGAAAAATAGTGAAGGTAAATGAATGGCAAAGTGATTTTGTACATATATGATAAATGATGCAAGAAACTACATCTAAACTCCATGTATTAATTATATATACAAAAAGAAAATCACAATAATGGAAAAAGTAGTTATTTGAAGCCAAAAGTAAGTATTATGGTAATGGTTTCATGT
Organism: Misgurnus anguillicaudatus; assembly: GCF_027580225.2. Taxonomy (NCBI): domain Eukaryota; kingdom Metazoa; phylum Chordata; class Actinopteri; order Cypriniformes; family Cobitidae; genus Misgurnus; species Misgurnus anguillicaudatus. The sequence continues at coordinate 49,673,342 of NC_073357.2, read as the reverse complement.
CAAAGCTCTTGAGAACACAAACCTAATCCGACAGACCTTGTATGTTTTTCAGCCACTGGTTAGAGAGATACTGGCCATAAGTATGCCCGTGTTGCCAGGGCCTCCAACTGGAACCCCAAACTGGCATTAACTGTCACTGTGACCGTGTGTGGAACAGCGCCTATCACCAGAGAGACCCTGGCACACACCAGGACATGAGACAGAGAGACAGGCAGAGAGGGCATTGGGCATCTGGCCAGGCACATAGAGGGCTGCTGGGAGGCAAAGCACCACTGCCATTGCCAAAAATCTTGCCAAAACAACACACCCAAAACAAAACCTTTTAACAGCCAAATGAAAGGTTGTTCTACATACATATTTTCTCTACGTGTAAAACTAAACAAAACGGATGCACCTTGAACCTTGTAAACCCGGATTTGTTTTCATGGTAGACCACTGTACAATATTTTCCTTTCTCTATAGAGTGCCTCTTGTTTTTTTTAAAGGCTTAAGGTCTGTCTTTACTATTAGGTGTGTTCGACTTCATGCGGCGCTGCGCAGACCGATCGGCGGCTGACTTGAAGCAGTGCATTCCGGTTAGTATTTTTGTCCGACTTCAGCTGGCGCTGCAGGCACGTGACTGCGCCATACGGCTCTAAAGAACCGCGAGAGCGACTCGAGATCAGCCGCCTGTCAGCCAACGCAGTTCGCGAAGAGGAGCTGCACGGGCTGTAATGAAGACACAGCTGTTTCACGACTGGTCGGATTCACCACATGACAACAATCACGTGTGTTTCGTGTTTATTTTCACAAATGCTCACAAATCTGTATTTTTATAACAGTTCAACTTTTCATGTAGTCGCGATGTTATATTGTGTCATGTTCATCAAAATAAAATGGATAAAAAACGTAGACCCCACTACATTGGTATTTAAATCATATCTGCTTATCATGAACTTTATTCTTGTAAAAACAGATGCTGTAGCCTCTACAGTTCCACTCATGCTCATACACGGACATTCAAAACAGTATAATTCACTTTTTATGAAGTTTACATCTTACAAATCATGTTTAATGCGATTAAGCAAGCAAACGGCACGTGATCAGCCATGCCTGACGTAAATGCAGCAAACTACGGGAACCACAGCGCGTCCGACTTCACGTCTCCGTTTTCAGCTCCTCCCCGCCTGCACGCGGCTAATCTCGCCGATCGGTTACATCCAGCCACAGCCGATGTCGAACACACCTATAAACAGGTGGGGAATCAGCTGACAACTCTGATCGTGTCAATCATTAGTTAAAGTAGCCCAAGGTGTACAAAACGTCAGCTGCTGTAATCTCATCCACAGGCCTAAGAGCTAATTGTTTAACTGTCTCAAGAAAAGCTTTTGACGCAAAGGCCAAACGCGAAGGTTTGAAGAGAGCAAATCCAGCTTTACAAAGCTTCAGCCAAAACGATCAAGTCTGTGGCTGTGATGCGGTATGAATAAAAACGCATGTGCATGCATGAACACTAATGCATTTGATGAAAATGGGAAGGTTGTTGGTTCACAACCAAGTAGAATTGTAAATGTATTTGATGACACTAGACCACAAAACTACTCATAAGGGTTTTTGAGAATTTAGATTTATACATCACCACCAAAGCTTAATAGTCTAAGCTTTCCATTGATGCATGTAAGTGTAAAACAATATTTTTAGTTTTATTTATGGCAAAAAAAAATCATTAAAACAAACTCCCTTTCTAATTATGCACATTTTTGTCATTAAATCTGTCTATAAACAAAAAGTAGACAAACTGGTAGTGTTATTAGTCAGAAGGATGAATGTTTTATGAACTTTTATAATAAAACTCATCCGAGTTAACCCAAACTGGTCATTTGTGATCAACTCCCCCTAGTTGTGAATCGTCGGATCTTCGAAACGTTTCGAAACAGTTATGACGTAATGAAGCCTCGTTTGCTAAAATCACGTGACTTTGGACAGTTTGAAACAAGCTCCGAACCAATGATTCGAAACAAAAAATTCTTAAATGTTTCTACGCCTCATGAACCGTACTTCGAAATCGTCCACCACAGATGTCCACATCTCATGTCTCATTTACCAGTGAGAAAACTTTGCAGTACAAAGCGAATAACATTACCAAAATAGACAACAGGTTTACATCAGAATTAGTTAAAGCACACTTTCGGTTGTGTACACGTAGTAACTATATCGTTATGCTAATCCGTAAACGAACACAAATTTTACAAGCAACACAATGTTTTATCAAAGTAGAATATCTGAATCCATCTCAATACAAACATATCGCGTACCTACCTTATCAAAATAAACAGTGCAACGACCCTTTCAGACCCGTTGCCTCCTGCAGCTTTGCATCTTGTGGTAAAGCAGTAAAGTTACTGATGTTAATTAGGGTTTTTGCTCTTAGATCCAGGCAGTTTTTGCTGTTGTTGTTATAAAACATGTGTTTCGTTTTGTGGCTCCTGTGCAGGTTGTCAATTCAGCAAAAAAGTTTGCTATTCTCCTCTTACAGACGGGATGTGAGCGCACGCGAATGCGCCGATGACTGTGGTGTCTGCGTGAAAAAGCGGTGGCATTCAAATCACGCTTACGGATGAGGGACAAAAAAGGCAACGTTAGTTCGAGCCGAGATCTATAATTGGTTGAACATTTTTTGGTCGTACGCCTTTTTACAGATGACATAAATTTCTACAAATACATTTAAAAATTTAACATAGTGATTGCTATCAGGATGTGAGGAGACTTTTAACCAGCATAACTAAAACTGTTTCTGGATCAAATTAGATGCCCTTAATGAACTGATACGTGGATGTTGGAAACTACAAATGAGCAGCAGTAAATAAACTGTCAGCAATGATCACAAAGGTTTTAAATGCGGTGTAAGGTGATGTTGTAATACGAGTCTTTATTTACCCAAGCATAAAATTTAACAACCGAGGGGCCACAGAGAAAAGTGCACACAAAAAATTACACCAAACACCAGGCCAAAATCTTTTATTAAAAAAAAAAACAAGGCTGCATAAATAATTTCTCTCTGATATACTTCAAATGCCAATGATTACAAAATAAACACTTTGACTGACACCACAAATAAACAAAAAATATAAACACCGTGACCAATATCATTCCAATATCAATCAATCCTGAAGAGTCACTTTTTTTAAATAGCATAAGTAGTTTCAATATTAATGAGTAAATTGAAATAATGTTCAGTGATCTACTGTAGCTATACATACAATAGTAGTATTTGCTATAAGTGAATAAATTCTATTGCTTTATGATGGAGATACAGATATATGAATATGAGGTATACCTACAATGAGTAATAATCTTATATAAGCTCTCTTAATAATTTATATAAGGCTAATATAAGAATGTCAGAGTGCCGTAATGTTTAACATATTACATAAATTTCATTAGTCATATGAGTCAGGTATTGAAATCAAATAGTTTCTGCGCTGTACCGTTTACTAAAATGACAATAATCAGATTACCCATAAAAAGATCCTTAAAATGTCTTCATGTAAAAAACAAAACAAATAAAAGGCAACAAAAAAAGCTCAAGCATTTTTCAAATATTAGAAAACAGTGAAGATGAACTCCCTTAAACAATCCAAAAACCCAGCCAGTAGTACTTTTATAGCCATATTACATGATAATATAAATATCAAAAATATAAAAAATAACAAGAAAAAATCTTTTGTGAAGAAGTTACTGTTGAGAAATAAATATGTCTGCTTTAAATTGTTGTAACACAAAATAAGTAGCAATTTTATAACATTAATTTTTTGGAGTGTTTCGCAAAATAAATTAAATAAGGAACTAATGTCCAATTGCCAAATACAAAATAATTTAGACTAGGATATTAGTGTCCATTTTTGTAATGAAACCACTACACATGATTTTCTTCCTCATAATGTCAGAACAAAATGTCAGCATTCATTCATACCAGCTACTGACCTTTCAAGCACAACTGTGACCACAACCAACAAGTTTATAACATTAACAAAGACCTATTAGGCAAAATTGTTTTTCATAAATATGAAAGTATGGATCATTATTCTGTATTCAGGTGAAACAAACTGGAAAAGTAAACGTGATCCAAACAGTTGTGGTGGTACAATCATGTGCACTTCATACAAAGTCAGTTATTGTAACGGCTGTTCATTTGAATAAATTTAGTAAAAACTGCATGTTTAGAGGCACTTCAGATAATAGATGATTCGCTCCTAGATTTCGGCGTTGATCTGAAATGGGTACAAAAGTACACTTTTAGAAATAAAAGTACAAAAGAGATCACTAGGGCGCTACCCTTTCAAAAAGTAGGCTACACCTTTGTACCTAAAGAGTGCATATTACTAGATAGGCACATATTTGTACCTAAATGATACATATTAGGACCTTTTTAAAAGGGTAGCGTCCCAGTGACAGCTTTCATACTTTTATTTCTGACAGTGTAAGAAAGTCAATTTAAAGGAACAGTATGTAGGATTGTGGCCAAAACTGGTATTGCAATCACACAACTGGTGGCCAATACACAAAATGACAACATAAACATCAGTTGAGGGCTGCAACTCCAATTTTTAAATGACAATATCCTGGCCAGACCACTGTTGTCAATGATATAAGTATTTGAAATGAAAATGATTTCTTAATGTCTAGTGACATATCAGGGCCATTTTATGATTAATTGATATAAATTTCTTACATACTGTTCCTTTAATGACACAACTCTAATTTAGTAATGGGCCTCAGTGCAATAACATTGTTTTAAAACTGGCCAAAAATAATAAACAATAAAAAATAATATGTTGTTAAATCATGTTTCCCCCTTCCCCAATTTGATTTACAAAAGTAAATGAACATCAGTAAAGCAAATAAATGTATCTATATATTAAAGTTGATATTGTTTGCTTGTAACTTTGACTTTTTTGAGTATTACAACAATACTATTATCACAAACAAAACTGTATAAATTATTATTATGATTGGTTTAAATGCTCCCTCAAAGACATCAAAAATTAACTTTTTTTAAGAGACTTAAAAAATGTGATCTAAATGTAAACAAATACTTAAAAAAACACAATAAGTTAAAAACCTTTGGATTTTAAAAAGGCACAAATACGAAAATGATAAATTGAAATAAAATTTAAAAATGCTATAGTAGTCGAATGTTCAGTAGTGGCATTAGCAGTGCTTGGTGAGGTATGCGTACTTATATGCAAGATAGTAAACCATGTTTCTATTTGTTATTGTGTGTGTGTGTGTGTGTGTGTGTGTGTGTGTGTGTGTGTGTGTGTGTGTGTGTGTGTGTGTGTGTGTTGTTAGGCATTTGGACTTCAGCAGTGTCTTTCACTCATGCCAGAGGTCACGCCTCACCTCAAGAGCCATCAACCATTAGGGCCATTAAACCAGACAACAGACTCCGCCCACTCCGCTTCTCTCTTGCATGACAACTTCTCACATGATCCAGACATAGATCTAAACAAATAAGGGTTGTCCTGGAAACAACAAAACCTCAACTTGTTTCATCATTAATCCTTACATCTACATTTTCAACATGACACTGATTGTACAGCAGTATTCTGTTTGATGTATCTATATCAATAGTCAGGTCAGTTTTTTATGAAGAACCTGAAGGAGTTTGATCCATTAGAGCTGAGAGTCTAAGCCATTGTGAAGACGTTTTAACTGAGAACAAGAGAAGAGAGAGAGAGAGGGCAGAGGTTGACCTTCACCACTGGATTGATGTGCGAGTCTCTGTCTGTCTGTCTATACATGAGAACGGGAGGTCAGGTTGAGCTTTAGAGGCCGTCTGCTCCTGAACGGCAGGAACCAAAGGATCTTCCAGCGAGTGCCAAACACCTCAGCCATCGCTTGTTGCCACGACCGCCCTGGGCCACTGGGAGAGCAGAATAAATTAAATTACATGTCGCTGGTTCATGTGAAATTATAATATATAAGATAGACAGAGATGCTACAAGCATTATGGGTAATGAGATGATACATTTCATTAGTACTAAAGAGCAGTCTGCGGTCAGTCTGTAAAACAATTTTCCAGGGAAATTAATATGGATGAAAAGCATTTAGTATCTACTCACCTATGTCAATATACTATCCATGTCCAGAAAGGCAATAAAAACATCATCAAAGTAGTCCATGCGACACCAGTGGGTCAGTTAGAATGTGTTGAACCATCGAAAATACATTTTGGTCCAAAAATAAAAAAAATACGACTTTATTCAGCATTGTCTTCTCTTCCGCGTCTGTTGTGAAGAGCCTGCGCGAGACTAAAGTCACGTGACTGCATTGACGCGGATGACGTGTTATCTGGTGCGCCCCAGCCGTTTTTTTTGTTTTGTTTTTTGTGCACCCGGGCTTTGTTTACAGTCTGAGGGAGACACACGCTGTAAATTAAAAAAAAAAAAACTTCACAAACATGTCTGAGGATAACACATCATCTGCGTCACTGCAGTCACGTGACTTTAATGCGCTTCACAATGCGGAAGAGAAGACAATGCTGAATAAAGCCGTAATTTTTGGACCAAAATGTACTTTCGATGCTTCAACACACTCCAACCGACCCACCGATATCACATGGTCTACTTTGATGATGTTTTTATTACTTGCCTGGACATGGACAGTACACCGTACGTAGATTTTCAACGAAGGGTCAACAAGCTCTCGGACTTAAACTGTGTTCTGAAGATGAACGGAGGTCTTACGAGTTTGGAACGACATGAGGGTGAGTCATTAATGACATTATTTTCATTTTTGGGTGAACTATCCTTTTAAGTAAAGCTGAAACCGATTTAAAATAATAAAGATACCTCCAACAATGACTGGTTTTAATACAGAAGGGGGCGAAATTCCTTTCATTTCTCTTTTTCAAACACATTTTCAAATCAAATCAAATGTTACTTGTATATCCATCCTGATTGGTTGATTTAAACGGCAAAAGACCGTTTAGTCTTGCATGCTTCGCTTGATGTGATATTACGTGAAAATATAATTAAAATAAAACACATCTTCATACATCACATGCCATCTGTAAGAGGACCACCACTGCTGACCGACTGTAAGATGTAGCAAGTTTAGATACTCACACATCTTCCATCATGTGGGACATCTTCTCTATAGTAGTCGTGTCCTGTAGTGGAAAACATGAAAGATGTTGATATCACTACTGATGTATGATTTCTTATAAATGTAAAAAACAACACAGCATCGATTCACGAAAATATCTGACATCGAGCCAGTGGATGCGAGTTGGATCTGTTTTTGATCTTTCCCACGCTGAGAGTAAAAGCGCTACAGCATACACAGAGACAAAAGAGAGACAGTGAAGCTGACAACAGCAAGACTCCCTTGGTGCCCTCCTCACCTTGCCAAGTTGGCACGGGGGCAAAAGGGCATCTGCCTGCGGACAATAGGCCTGCGTGCATAGGGATGCTAAAATCCCCCCTGCTTGCCAGGTGAAGAGACGTGGCAAAACAGACAAAAAATATGTAAATAAGGCTGGATTAACAGAGGCGAGACTGAGGGGACTGGTAGTGGTGAAAGCGTGATTGACACTGGGTTCCTCAAACAATCTGTGCTTTGTGTATGTACCAGCAGAGAAACATATAAACAAGGCTAGTGTCCAAGCAGTCATCAGGTGTTATGTAAGGATTCCTGTAAGTTGTAAAGGTTGAGGATTTTGCGTTAGCAATGAAGTCAGATCCTAAACCGCTACTGGACACGCTCTTGGCCATGGGCGGCCAGCGGCGTGCCAATCCGACCTGGCTGAGAATCAGGCTGGCCTCAAAGAGGATGTGTGAGGAAAGGATCTTAGCAGGGATGAGTGCTTTAGTCTGTTAGTTCAATTGCTATGACTGGCACAGAGCGACGGGCTAACCACCCCGTCAGCCGTTAAATCTTGTAGCACATCGCGCCATGGGATGGTAGGCGAGGGAGCAGGTTTATGGATAAGTAGAGGGTTAAAGGAGAGCACAGGACATGAGATAAGGCAGCTTAACATGGACTCTTAGCAACACAAGTTAGATTAGTGCTGTAAAAGTGTCCTGCAAGTTAGTAAGCATCAAAGCTCAAGTAATATACAGGCCAATGAGAAACGTACCAGCAGATTGAGATTCATAAATGAAATTGTATATCCGTGGTGGCGCAACATTTTCAAAACTGTGTGGGAATATGACTCCCAAGAGTATCAGTAATGTTGTATGTGTTACTCAATAATAATTTTATAGGTTAGGTTATGTCTGAGCTTGGTGAAAAAGGTGTAAGCTAAAAAGAGATCAGCTAAAAAGTGAAAAAGACTTACTGCAAGGATTCCAGTGACCTGCGAGTAGAAAAGGCCGCTCATTCCCCCAAACATGAGCAAGCCCATGAAACAGGACACACGTATTAGAGCTAATTCGTGACGTACTGCAAACTCCCCCTAAGGAGAAAGAAAGGGTTACAGACATATGGTCTATGCATTCAGATCCAAATCACAGCACCTCACTACCGGCGGCTGTGTGAAGTGATGTGACACCTAATGTTTGTTTCCTTTGCTGAAGGCTTTTCTGTTCCTAGTTACACCAAATACAGACAAATACACAGAATCCAATATTTTGGTTGTTGTTGTGATGAAGTTAAGCTATTACAAGAGATAACACCACTATCTCTCACACACAGCCGTTGCTGTACACATTTAAATCACCGCTTACTTCTCAATTGCATCTGTTTATTTACACACAATGCATCATAGAATAAACAAAAAAAGAAAATTGTCCAATGACAGCTCAGCTGGTCTAGTGTTACTGTGAATTCAAGCTGAAATAACGCTACTGTCAATTTTAACATTTTCACAGAAACACTTAAGATTTCTGCTAGTAGTAAATAATGAAACTGCAAAGACGCTTGTACAATAAAACACACTTGTGATGATTTCCTGATGAACGAATGTTGTTGTTTATTTGCATGTGCAATTTGTGTTCTTTGCAAATCAATATGTAGATGGAGTGGCATTTACTACATAAAGCCAAAGTTCTTGGAGAAGCTCTGCAAAATCGCGTTCATAATCGAGGAAAATCTACTCCGAAAATCTATGCGATTTTGCCGAGCTTCTCTGTGAACTATGGCTCTGTGTAGTAAACGCCACTCCATCTGAAAGCAGCTGATGGCGATTTACTTCTAATGAACCGGCTTTACTGATAAAACACGCATGAGAATCGCAGGCAATTTTTTGCACAGCCCTAACTTAAAGGTTTGCAATAAAAGATTGTGAATAAGGTACTGTGTTTTATAGCACCGCTAAATAAATGCAATTCCAGAAACATTAATCTGCTTTTTATAAAGCTGAAAGTATATCTATGCCAGGTTATAATACTTCATCATTTTGTTATGACCATCAGAAAATGTATGTGTCATTTAAAGCATTTAACACTTTGGTTTGGGCATATGGTATCAAGTGAAGTCTAGCACTGACTGATCAACATGCACAAAAAAAATGCATCTGGTGTTAAAGGAATATTCCATTTTCGTAAAAGAAAAATCCAGATAATTTACTCACCACCATGTCATCCAAAATGTTGATGTCTTTCTTTGTTCAGTGGAGAAGAAATTATGTTTTTTGAGGAAAATATTCCAGGATTTTTCTCGTTTTAATGGACTTTAATAGAGCCCAACATTTAATACTTAACTCAACACTTAACAGTTTTTTTCAACGGAGTTTCAAAATACTGTAGACGGTCCCAAGCGAGGCGTGGGGGTCTTGTCTAGCGAAACGATTGTCTTTTTTGACAAGAAAAATAAAAAATATCCACTTTTAAACCACAACTTCTCGTCTAAATCCGGTCGTGATGCGATAGCGCGACCCCACGCAATACGTCATGACGTCAAGAGGTCACAGAGGACGAACGCGAAACTCCGCCCCAGTGTTTACAAGTGTGTTGAAAGAGGACCGTTCCGACGTTGCTGGTTGTCGAATGATAATAATTAATGTCTTTGTGTCAGTTTATTGTTTACAATGGTCCGCAAATGTGCGTTTTATATATGTAACACGTGACCTCCCTACGTCACTACGCATTTACGTTAGGTCGCACTGGACCGGACCCAGACGAAAAGCTGTGGTTTAAAAGAGCATATTCTTTTATTGTTCTTGTAAAAAATGACAATCGTTTCGCTAGATAAGACCCTAATGCCTCGTTTGGGATCGTTTATAGACCTTTGAAACTCCGTTGAAAAAACTGTTAAGTGTTGAGTTAAGTATTAAATGTTGGGCTCTATTAAAGTCCATTAAAATGAGAAAAATCCTGGAATGCTTTCCTCAAAAAACACAACCTCCCCTCGACCGAACAAAGAAAGACATCAACAACCTGGATGACATGGTGGTGAGCAAACCATCTGGACCCTTCCCCCAAGAAAATGGAATATTCCTTTAAGTTCAGTTTCTCTCATTCAAATTAGCAGCATTCAGCACTTTGCAGTAATGTTAATGCCACCCCTAATCTCAGTTAACAAGTGTAAATCCAGTGCTAATTATCATCCATTGAGAAGATTCTGCTAAACCACAAAATAAGCTATAGCAGATAAATTAAAAATGACATATATGTACTATTTCTGCATTAGTATAAAAAGTGTGCACAGTTTGCATGTATAGGACAATAATGCACACATGACTTGACCTTCAAATAAACTGTAAATTACTGTAATTATTCCTGATTTAGGATTGCTTTGAAAAATGTTACATAATTTTAGCAAAAACTTTAATTTAACTTAAAATTTATTTATTTATTTAAAGGGGTCATAGTGTAAAAATCTGACTTTTTTCATGTTTAAGTGCTATAATTGGGTCCCCAGTGCTTCTTTCAACCCAGAAAACATGAAAAAGAACAACCCAGTAACTAAGTTTTGGTAAACCATTCTGTACAAGCATGTGAAAATTAGGTAGTTCAGTTTTCGCCTGTTTTGTGAGGTAGGTAGCAAGGCCAATTACAATAATACTGCCCCTTAATCTCAACTATCCAACCACAGCACTGCCATTTAGTGCAGAAAGAAAAAAATTGACAGCACAATTGAGTTTCAATTTCAACAAACAAATCATTGTGATCAGTGTTTGCATTTCAAAGGCTCATTTGCATTTTAAAGGAACAGCACATTTTTGCTCAAATGGATACAAAGTGGCAATTTTAACATGCTATAATAAATTATCTGTGGGGTATTTCAAGCTAAAACTTCACATATGTACCCTGGAGACACCAAAGACTCATTTTACATCTTAAAAAAATTTCATAATATGACCCCTTTAAAACTGCTCTCACACACCACTTTAAAAAAGCACTTTTTAGTAAGAGTTGCTAAAAAAATTTATTTTATCACTTGTATGTTAGACTTTATGTAATGTTTTACCATATTACTGCCCATATGTATCGTGCTTGCGTAAAACAATGTGCACATTCAAGAAAATGTGGAGGCTCCACCCGTATCGTGAAGTATCTAGCTGTTCATTAAAATGGTCATTAATTGAGTTAAAACTATAAAACGTTCAGCGCTTGGAACAATAAAACAGAGGTGTGTTTTTGTATGCTGGCCCTACCCGGTCCACCGAGGACAGTGGCTGGAAGTAGTAATACTGGCAAAAGTCCAACACGAGCGTGTAAAGACTCAGAACCTGAGTGTAAAAACACAGCTGCAAAAAGAGCCAGTGGTTATCCTCCCCAACACAATTATTAATCCTGCACAGAGAGACAGAGAGAAAGAGAGAGAGAGAGAGAGAGAGAGAGAGAAAGAAAATGAGAGTATGTAAATTTCAAAATAAAAGTTATTTCAATGTCTAAACTAATAGGCTAGTAAAAACAACCAAATAATTGAGTAAGTATTTTTAGGTAAACTCTTTCTTTAAAGGAAAGTTCAGAAGCACCAAAATAAGAAATATGAGCAAGGCAAAACGGTTGAGAAGGGCCAAGAAAGAAAGCAGAGCGTGCCAGGTCAAACCGTTATTCAAACGAAGACGGAAATTGATACGGGCACATTTTTTTCCTGTTCTTCTTTTTGCCATTACAGGCGATGACAGGGAGTCACGATTTACTGAATCCAGACAGACAGCAGCCTTCTTCAGCTGTACTGTAGGACCGGACTTAAAGCGAGTTGCTCTGGTCACTCGATATGGCTTCTCCCTCCGTTTTACCTCTCTACGGAGATCTCATTAAACTTTCTCCATAAAAAACCCCACCAGGAATGTAAAGCTGTCTAAGGTACAGGGTCTTTTAAGGTTATACTGTGACCTTAGGTCAACAGGCCTCGTTCCAATTTGTATCTTAATTTGCTATCAAACCTTGTCAACATTTCATATAACCTAACTGAGATTTTAAGTCACTTTCTGAATAATAACGAAAACTGTTTGTATGAAAGTAAGTGACATTGAGGTTTTCTTTACCAGGGACAGTGGTGGTCCATGCGACGCACACAGTGGCCGCAGCGGCTGCAATGGTGTGACCTCTTTGGCCTCATCATGTTGCATTTATTGCAGAGTTCCCAATCGTCTCTCTCTGCAACAACAAGGCAGGAAAAAATTATATGATGAACCAACAATAAATCTACATGCAAAAAGGTCTTGATCACCATCTAGTGGTATATTGAAATGATTTTTAATTTGCAGAATGAGTGTGAAAACACATTAATAAAGGAAAAACAACAAATACACTATATGTATTATTGATTATGCATTGATACGTGACTTTTATACTTAGTTCATTGATAAGTACATATTGCTTCAACACAAATTGAAATAATGTATGGCATTTCTGTACCACTAGCATCACCAAATTAAAGTCTAATGCAACGAATATCCATATTGCCTTTGTGCCAGATAAATGCTGCTTAAAAATAAATTTAATAATTTGAAAGTTATGATTGATAGATTAGGTGTTAAAGGGACACTCCATTGAAAATAGGCTCATTTTCCAGCTCCCCTAAAGTTAAACATTTGATTTTTACCTAGTGGTGGTACCACTTACAGCTTAGGATAATCCATTGAATCTGATTTAGCATCAGGCTAACCAAAGAGCTTTGATCTTTTTCATATTTAAAACCTGACTCTTCTGTAAATACATAGTTTACTAAGACCAACGGTAGGGATAGGGATGTAGGGATATTACGCACTGCGTAAAATCATTGCGCCTGCTGCAGCCATGTTACGGCAGCAAAGTGCTTGATTATTACACCAGAATGAGAGTATAGTTCCTACCAAATCTGCCTAGAAAATCCCAACTTTTAATTTTCCATCGGTCTTACACGATGTAACTACAGAAGAGTCAAGTTTTAAAAAGGAAAAGATATCAAAACTCTTTGGTTATTTTTAGCATGATGCTAACGGTCTAATCAGATTCAATGGATTATGCTAAGCTATGCTAAAAGTGGTACCGCCAGACCCAGAGATCAGCTGAATGGATTTCAAAACTGTAAAAATCAAATGTTTAACTCTAGGGGAGCTGGAAAATGAGCATATTTTCAAAAAAGTGGAGTGTCCCTTTAACTAAAACAGTAAGTGTAGCTAACCACATTTTTAAACTATAGTTTATCAACTTCCGATTATGGGTAGCATGTGATGTAGCTACATCAACACTGGTAGCTACAAAATATTAAGGGCCAACACAGTTGCTCACCAACACATTCATATTTGAGACTTTGGGCGTATCACCTGCATCATCACGAAAAACACAGGCATAATGTGTGCATAAAAATCTTTATAGGCCAATAGAACATCATTGCACATCATAACACTATGAAAACTTTTGTAAGTAAAATTATATTGCACCAATTGGTGGGCTCTACTGCCCTCTTCTGGTTGAGCGGGATTTATAAAGTGAACATCTGCTCTCTGCCAAGATTCTGCTCATTTAAAAGACATATGAACACATTCCTAGTGTACATAACTCTCACAATCTGCCAGTATTTACAGTTAAAAAACAAAGTCGTCTATGAGGCAGTTAGTATTTCGATTAACTTTAAACTACAATTCAACTATATCATGCACTATACAACGGTTCCAATCCTTGATTCTGATTGGTCAATAGCTGTGTTTTATATATGATAAAACACAGCTATGACGCTGCACCCAACGATTTTGTGTATCACTGCGCAGCCCACCACCCTTATCAATGCAACCATATGTGAAACATTCAGCTGCTGTTCACAGTCGATCAGGGACTATTTTTTCTAGTGGAAGGAATGTTTTTAATGATTATACTTCATGAAAGTTGGTTTGATACATATTCTATTGCTTTTATTTGTGTAAAACTTCATTAAAAACGTCCTCAGCCATGACTTATTCACAATACAGCACAGCCTCTCATACCTTACTGCGTACAAAAACTCTAAATTGATGCCTTCTGCTGGAGCATTCCAGGGCAGGAAGGCATCAAGGGCAAGGCATGTCCGAATCCAATGTTAGGTTAACTTTCTGACTCCTGAGATCTTGTCCCAAAATTCTATGCCTGTGCACGCATGGGAATGTGATTGGTCGAGCCTGGTCGAGTTCGAAAAAATAAAATGGCAACCAAGAAAGCGGCTGGAGCACAAATTTATGCTAAATAAATGTATATTTTCAATTTTTAATTGCATTTCTAGTAGTGCTGCACAATTAATCGCATCGCAATCGTAATCACGATGTCAGCCTGTGCGATTATATGACAGCAAAATGTTGCAATTATATTAAATAAATAAATGTGTGGACTTGTAGGTTGACAGTGATCTGGTAGCTAAAAAAAACTCTATGTCTGTTGTATGGCGGTATTTTGGATTCAGGATTACTGACACTGAGCAGTTGCTACATCACGTGGCAATACGAAAACATTTCTAGTTTTACAAATACACATTTTAGCTAAACTGGGTGTGGATTTTCCTTAAAACCCATCAAGTTGACTCATGATACCATCTAGCATAATCGCAATCGCACGTCGCAATATTAGCATTAATAATCGCAATGGGAAAAATTACCCAAATCGTGCAGCCCTAATTTCTAGCAAGAAATTTGTATTGTAGTTTTCAAATATGTGATTAGTTATCACAAAAACGCTCTCCGTTTATATTTCAAACACGTTGCCTTTGAAGTGTGTCCGAAAGCGTTTCTCTTAGCTGCCTTCATGCCTCTGAAGTCATTGCCTCATGAGGCAGACAGGCAACAAGTCAGCTGCCTAAGTTTTCGGATGCAGCCAACATCTCAATACATTATAAATATTACAGATCACGACAAAACTCATTTGTTGTTCCTTTCTCTATTTTGTGGTTTTGTGTGGACACTTGTCTTTCACAATTGCTATTATGCTAATATTGCATCCTAACTTAGTTTCAAAGGTGCAAAGTCCATTTATTGCTATTAAAAAATTATAATAATCAGGGCAAAGACTTGTTTTTAGATTTTAAGAAAGAATTAAAAATCAAACGTTTTGCTTTTCACCTGCAATTGGAATTTTGGGATCCTGAGCAAGTCTTCCAGGGTCTGCAGTGGAAGCCCTGAGCAGTGCTGAGACACACAGCAGCGATGCTAGATAGTAACCTAAAGTCAAAAATTAAGAGTGTTTTAACCACAATATTTCTCAAACTTTCTGTTCAAAGCAAATTCTATGTCCCAAACCTTAAGTATTACTCTTCTGCAATACAAATTGACTTCATTCAATTTTCTTATATATATATATAATTTTAGTTTTAGATCATGTAAACTAAGGTAAACTGTAACTAATTTCATAATATTGACATTGCTATTGCCTTTTCAATGGTGGTTGGTGTTTTGGGTCTGTTTTGCATATATTAAATCATTATTAGTAGTCTAGTAGCAAAAAAGAGCGGAAACAAGATGTGAGCTAGGATAACAGGGGTTCTAAATGAACACTATTGTAAAAGAGAACTAGGTTTGTAATTTAACATTTCACGCGAGGAAGTGTAAAAAACCTGTTTTGCAACTCTGTTATCAACTAACCCACATTATCTAAATGTACTGCTCTGTTCTGAGAGGAATTCCGGTTGACTCATATTAATGTACTGCACAGACCAGACTGTGGAAGGACGAGGTTTCAGCGAAACTATTCTACTGATGCCAACACGTGATAGGAGCTGTTATCAGAAGAACATGGTCAAAGTATTTTTTTCTATAGTAACTTACAGACCACTAGTGCAGCAGGTATGTGCCCCTCTGCATAGTGTGGCAACAGCACCAGCTTGGGAATGAGAAGGGTGTTGTAAAACCAGATAAACAGCACCGTGCTTATGCAGAACCAGCCCATGGGGTCCACCACGAAATGCAGACGTAGCTTCATCTTTTCCGGATAGCGTACGTGGCAGGATAACTGATGCAGCTCCTTAACACAGGCAGAATGTAGCCAAAAATACCGTTTAATATGGAAAATATTGATTTGTTCGTAACCAAAACAGGATATGAAAAATGAAGCGGCTGGTCTTTATTACTAAATCATTCACACTTTAAAGTCAATGTCAGAGGATGCTTCTATACCAGCTCGATTGCATGCTGTTATTCAAATAAAAAATGCAGACATACAACAAGTGCTAAATAAAATACTGAGAATTTCTGAAATTAATAATTTTATGAGAATGTTTATGTCAATAATACAATTTTTCATAAAAAATACATCTAGCAGAAATAGAAAAACGCTAAACAAAAGCACTTTTAGTAGTAGTCTTAAACTTTTAATTCTTACTTTATACTAATAGCTTTCAATTTTGCTACATGACTATAAAACATGCACTGTTTATTGTATGCTTTAGTGTTGAAACTTGGTTCAACAGACTGTAGTATCACTTGAATGTAAGTAAACATGTGAAGCTAGAGGGTTTTGGTAATATAAGAACTTGCAAATGAAGTAAACAAAGCAGGTGAATAAACCTTAACATCAGTGAGTATTGTGCCTCTTTAATGGCTTCAGTCCACAGAAAGCACCAGCGTGGTCTTAGCCATGACAACCTAAAAAAACACAAAAATTAATTGTTTGATCTTGATATGCAATAAACCATTTATTTTTTAAACAGATGTCTGGAGAGTTGCATAACCTCATGCTGTGAAAAGAAAACCACTGACTTTTTGAAACTTACCATTAAAACAATAATACCCTTTTCTTTTTTGTATGCACATTTTAGGTGTGTCTAGAATAGATTATCAGAAAATGCGATACTTTGGGTGATTGATGAAGTCACGCGAGAGACATACTGGGCTGCACTAGCTTTGTTCATGTTCACGCCCAGGATCTTGCGAAATACAAGCATTTTATTAAATTGATATCATTGTTAAAATGGATAAAACCTAAACATAATAGCATTATTAAATTACCACACCGTCCTTCTTAAAACGCCTATGTTTTCATAACAGATACAGAGTGACAGTTATCTTCTTCTTGACAGAAGAACCACAGTTTAAGGATAAATTTGTTGATTTCATAAACGGCTAATTTAAATAACAACTCACGTGTCTGTATTTTGTGTTACTGCTGTGCATTTTATGTCTATAAGTTGTAAACATGTACTCAGTAGTAGCATAGCAATACCTTAGTGATGCCCACGAGGATGATACACAAACCCACCTGGTAAACAGCTGAAGAAATATCTCGAAATACAAACGCACACAATGAGAAAATAAACGTTACGTCAAATAACCCGACTTAAAATCATATTTACCAATGTACTTATGCGCTGAGCTCAGTTACGTGTGGAGTTTTTGACGTTGGTTTCTAAAGATTGGAAGATATCACCTCTTCCTGGACTGTGATTGTACGGAAGCCGCGAGGTGTGAAAAGAGACATTCGTGCGGTCTGTATGTGAGAATTCCAACCATCTTTAAGGTTGTTTTTGTTTTTTAAGTTTTCAAAATAAAGATAAAAATCCAGTTATACCATACGGTTTTTGTTGTTGCTTTAGATTTAATTGAAATAAAGTTACACGTGTTTTTCTTTATTTTATTTTGTTTTGTTTTATTCTCATATTATTCTGTAAACCCTGATATTTTTGCCAGTGTGTTTTTATCTATTTGTATGTTTGATTATTTGTGTGTTTGTTAAGTGTTAAGTAAAAAAAAAATATGTGGGGAAAAAACGTTCTGCTGTTGACGTGCTGTTGACAGTAACAAATAAATCGAAATCCTTCCACAAACACACACGCACGCATTTGAGCTATGATATTTTATATGATATTTTCCATCCCAAAAATCATACCCCATGATGCGATCCTACCCTAAAGTTTTAATTATAATTTTTATTTATTTATTATTCACTCTGATATTTTTCGGTGTGGCCTTTCTATGTAGGTAGGTCGTCGAGATCAGTGACTTTTATTTTGAAGGATTTTCGGTCTCACTGTTATTTTTTATTTGCAGTTACGCTCCGACTACTTTATTCAGATATTTGGTACCAGATTCATACCATGAATTCTCCTGCCAAAAGCAACGAGGGGGATCATGTTATATCCAATGTGTCGAGATGTGTAGAAAATGCGCTTGAAGTGGCTCTGCGCGGCGCGTTTGAAGTCGCGCTGGAGATCGCGGTGAATGAAATAAAAAGCAGTTTGATGACTCAAGCGCTGCGCGATCAGATAAATGAAACCCAACAGGAGAACATCACTCTGAAACTACGACTACAGCAGGTCCATGCTGAACAAGGCAACCCAAAACAACTCACTGCTGATCCGAACCAGAGCATAATCAAAGCGGGGAACCTGTGTGAAAAACAGGAGTCTGATGAATGTGTTGTTAACAGTGCAAAAAAGAAAAGTGAGCGGCTAAATGGACGTCCATGTGAAAATAACACACATAACGATAACTCAGACCCAGAAAATGAGTTTAAAAAGAATCACATACAACATATGGTGTATGAGGCAAGTGATCAAGACCGATCATCATTTCAGTCTGTGTTTGAACAGGTTCAGGTAAAGAATGAAAAGCCAGAACCAGTCTTGGATGGCAGCTCAGGATATGTTTCTGATGTTAGACCGGACTACTGTTTTGTCCAGAAGTCTAATAAGGAGCTTGGCCTTAATAAAATAGCGTTAGCCCAGTCTAAACTGTTAGAAGATTGGATTCCTAATGCAGAGCAGCAACACAGTGAAACATGGCCCAGCCTTGATATTTCATACTATAATATATACCAATCCAAAACTGTTCCCATAATTATTGTTTTCTTTGCATATATATCCTCTTATTAATATATTTTTGTTTCCACATTTCATAGATATTTCTTTAGGTACCCCAGCAATCAGTTTGTTTTCCAGTGATTGTGTATCTCCATTCTCCACCCCATTTGATGGCCTCCACCAATCATCAGACAAGACCTCCCTCACCCTGCCGCCCCAAAACTGTAGAGACAAGTTGAGGAGAAATGTCCAGTCCAGCCTGTATGTTTGTAAATTCTGTGGTCATGCCTTTCACAGTGAAAGTGATCTACATAATCATCATGTTCAATATCACAAGACTGTATTGAAGAAAGTGAGGAAAGGTGCCAGTGCAGCCAAGCAAAAAAAGCAGAAACGCCAACGTTTCCCTCCTGGGTCCAGCAAAATTTACTGCACTGTGTGTAACCAGGTCTTTAAACGCATGGAGAACTTGAAGACTCATTTGCGGATACACACTGGCGAGCGTCCTTACGCCTGTTCAGTATGTGGGGCACGGTTTCGCCACGCTGGGGTGCTGACACGGCATTTTCGCATTCACACAGGGGAAAAACCTTACATATGCTCAGAGTGTGGAAGAAGTTTTAGGAACTGCGGAGGTCTACGCATCCACCAGAAATCACAGTCACACAGTAGAGAAGTGCATTCATTGAACAAATGATGCTGCAGAAGGTTTTTTATTGAAGAGATTAAAAACTGAACAGCTAACAGCCCCTTAAGATTCAGTATTCAGTACTTTACACACAGACCCACACATATTCATGCACAAACATTTTGGGAATATTTCATAGACCAGGAATACTCATCTTGGCTACTGGGGGCCACTGTCCTGCATACATAAGCTCCAAGCCAATCAAAGTTTTTAGGTTGGAAATAAACTCTGCTGGTTAACTAAATAAAAAAATAAAATTGATATAGACTAAAACTAACGCACACCCCAAGACTAATGAAAATATTTTTGCTTAAAAGAAAATTATTTTATTTATTTTTTTTACAAATTAGGACACCTCAAATGTCCCCAATGGGAAATTTAATTAGATTTAGCCAATGTAGATAAGTATCTGTAAACACATTAAAATGCATATGAAAATTCTTAAATAATAGTAGGTCATCACATTTATTTATCATGGTAAATGGGATAAATATTTAATCATAAATACATTTAGCAATCTAAAATTTTTATAAGAAAGTGCGTGTAGGAACTCTCACAGTGTGTTATTTATTTATTTATGATCTTATCATTTTTGTTAAATATATATTAGTGCTGGGCAAAGATTAATCGCGATTAATCACATACAAAATAAAAGTGATTATTGGTATAATATATGAGTGTGTGCTGTGTCTAATTATTATGTATAAATATATACACACACATTCATGTATGTATTAAAGAAACATTTATATGTTTATATATATTTATTTATATTTTTATATAATCTATATTAAATATAAATTTAAAAAATGATATATAAATAAAACAATTTTGAAATGAATATATGAATGTGTGTGTGGTTAAATATACATAATAATTAGACACAGTACACGCACATATATTATGCAAAAAAAAATCACATTTATTTTGTATGCGATTAATCTTTGCCCAGCACTAATATATATACTTTATTCAGCACCTATTAACATTAAGTGGCTTGGCATATCCGAACTAGGGTTGAAAAATTCTGGGAATTTTGGAAACTTTCCATGGAAATTATTACACATGAAATATGAAAATAGTGGGACACATAAAGATAAGTCAAAATGTAGAGAAAGATAATGTTTGTTTTGTGATACAGTTTGTATAAAAAATGTATCTTAAATTGCAACAGAAAGCTCGTTGAGTTCAGTGACTTTAATTTTGAAAGATTTCCGGTTTCCAGATAAACCCGTTCCTTCAGCAGCTAGTAGAGATACGCTGCCAATAATGTTTAAATTTACTTTTAACCTTTAAATATATGGTACCAGATTAAAGACTAAGTATTTTTGATGATCATGGATCATCGTGTCAAAGGCATCGAGGAGGATCATGTGATATCAGCGGTGTCAAGGTGTGTAGAAGATGCGTTTGAGGTCGCGCTGGAGATCGCAGTGAATGAAATCAGCAGACTGATGGTTCAAGCGATGCAAGATGTCCGCAAGCAAATACATGAAACCCAACAAGAGAACATCACCCTCAAACTACGACTACAGCAGATCCACGCTGAACAAGACAACCCAAAACAACTCGCTGCTGATCCGAACCTTTACAGAGTCGACTCGGACAATTTAGGTGCAGATACATCTGTGAATGTGTGTGAAAAGGAGTCAGAGGAACCAGATGAATATGCGAGCTGCGAGAAGCTGCGTCAATCTTTTCATGATAAAGAGGATGATGGTTATTTACGCTCAAATGAAACACACGAATCAGACAATAATGGTGCGTTTCTTTCAGGTCCTAACCAAAGATATAATAAATCTCTTCTAAAGCAAAACCATGGATTTGTATAGAAATAATATTTCAAAGTTTGTTTAAGTTCAGGAGGAGCATGTCATGTAATCCAACCAATCAGTGAGAAGAGTTATAGCAGTGCCTCACCTCTGTCACGTGACAGTTTTTGCAGCATCCTTTCTCCATCAGCTCACTTGGACGTGTCAAATATGCCTTGTTATCATATTTGATTACACATTAATGGTATAGTTCACCCAAAAAAAAAACTTTTGTCATCATTTACTCACCCTCATGTTGTTGAAAACCTGTATCAATTTCTTTTTATGACGAAAACAAAGGAAGATAACCAAACTGATCAGAATCCCCATAGTATTTTTTTTCCTATTATGGATGTCAATGGTTCTTCTGATAGGTTTGGTTGCAAATTATGACAGAATTTTTATTTTTGGGTGAACTATTCCTTTAATGCCAACCCTGTGAATGAGCTGTAAACTTTTACTTCCAGGTAACGGTTGTATGCACATTCACAAAAATCAAGTTTTGATTTAAGCGTCACGTAAAATATTTCATTTTGGGGTGAACTATTCCTTTAAAGTTTAAGCTGTTGTTACATTCTTTACATTTTTTAAATGCCAATTTTGTGTCTTGATGTGATTTATGTCTTTACAGAAAATGATACCCCAGACCTAAAAATGGAGTTTAAAACCGATCACATGCAACATATGGAGCCAAGCGATCAGGACCCATCATTATTTCAGCCCACGTTTGAGCAGGTTCAGGTGAAGAATGAAAAGCCAGAACCAGAGGAACCAGTCTTGGATGTCAGCTCTGGGTGTGATTCTGATGTTGAACCAGACTGTTGCTTTGACCAGAGATCTAATGAGGAGTTAGGACTAGACAGAATAGCCATGGCCCAGTCTAAACTGTTAGAGGATTGGAGACCTGATTTACAGCAGCAACACAGTGAGACCGCACCACTGGATCAAAGACCCAGCCTTGGTAATACTTAATACTATAAACAAGTTTCACTATAATAAAATATTTAAATCTTGTAATGAGTTTATGTTTTGTTCTGTATTTTCATAGATATTTCTTTAGGTACTTCAGAAATCAGTTTGTCATCCACTGGCTGTGCACCTGCGTTTTCCAACCCATTTGATGGCATCCACCAGTCAGCAGACGAGACTTCCCCAATCCAGCCTCCCCAAAACTGTAGAGACCATTTGAGGACAAATGTCCAGTCCAGACTGTATGTTTGCAAATCCTGTGATCATGCATTCCATAGTGAAAGTGGTTTACATAGTCATCAAATTCAACACCACAGCAGTGTATTAAAGACAGTGAGTAAAGGTGCCCATGAAACCAGGCCAAAAAAACAAAAACAGCAACTTTTCCCACCTGGCTGCAGCCCGTATCATTGCACTGTGTGCAATCGGGACTTCAATCGCCTGGAGAACTTGAAGACCCACTTGCGGATACACACTGGCGAGCGTCCGTACGCCTGTTCAGTATGTGACGTACGGTTTCGCCATGCAGGGGCACTGACGCGGCATTTCCGCATTCACACTGGGGAAAAACCTTACGTATGCTCAGAGTGTGGAAAACGTTTTAGGAACTGTGGAGGTCTACGTTTCCACCAGAAATCACACAGTCCATCAGTACATACAGTGAGCAAATAATACTGCAGAAGGTGGTGATATATGCTATTTTGCCTTTTTATTAAAGATATTTATTAAAAAATGTAAGATACAACACCTCTCTTAAGTTTTTGTGTCTTTTTCACACATATCATAGACCAGGGGTCTCATTTATAAAGCGTGCGTACACACAAAACGGGGATGAAAACATGCATATGCCAGTTTCCACACAAAGGTTGTAATTTATAAAAAACAAACTGAGGATGATTCATGTATGCACACTTGCAGGTGATCTTTGATTTATAAATGGAACATTCATTTGTTTTGTTAAGTTTTAATTTTTTTGGCGTATGCCATTTTCAGCTTTTGTGCATACGTATACTTTTAGTAAGTTTTATAAATGAGACCCCAGGACTAGTCAGCTTGGCTTTTGAATGGTCACTGTAGTAGCAGCGTCATTAACATATATTGATTTTATATACAGCTAATTGCTGACTAATCCACACTTCAACACTAGCAGAAGTTTTTTGGATTTATTTATTTAATTTTTTACACCTCAGATGTCACTTATTGAAGATTATGAGAGACAAGTATCTGTGCACAAACGAAAAATACATAATATCATGGTAAATGTTTGGAGTAAATAATTAATACATAATACACAGAACAGTGTAGCTATTTTTAAATGAGTAGGCCTGTAGTAAAACATTAATAAGATAATATTTCTTTAAATTGTTAGGTTTTTTATTGTAAGGTTTTTATTAATCGTGTGGAAAACAGGAAGCTCGTATGCTGAGTTCAGTGACTTTTATTTTGAAGGATTTCCGGTCGCCAGATTCACTGTTTATCTGCAGGTTGAAATGGTTACGCTTCTAATACTTTTGAAACAGGCTTTAAACCCTTAGTTGTTTGTCACCAGTTACCAGATAAAAACTATTTTACACAATGAATCCTCGTGATAACGGCATTGGGGAGGATAATGTGATTGCACGGTGTCTAGAAGACGCGCTGAAAGTGGCTCTGCGCGGCGCGTTTGAAGTCGCGACGGAGATCGCAGTGACGGAAACCAGCAAACTGATGGCTCAAGTGCTGCAGGATGTGCGCGGTCAAATACATGAAACCCAACAGGAGAACATCAACCTCAAACTACGACTACAGCAGATCCATGCTGAACAAGACAACCCGAACCAGAGCAGAATCAACTCGGACCCAGAAAGGGAGATCAAAACAGAAATTATAAAACACACAGAACAAAGTGATCAGGACCAATCATCATTTCAGACAGTGTTTACACAGGTCTTGGTGAAAAATGTAAAGCCAGAACCAGAGGATCCAGTTTTAGATGGCAGATCTGGTTCTGATGCTAGACCAGACTTTCTGAAGTCTAATGAGGAATGTGGGCTAGACAGAATATCTATGACCCAGTCTAAAATGTTTTGGAGACTTGATTCAGAGCAGCTACACAGTGAGACAGGATCACTGGATGAAGAAGCCAGCCTTGGTAATGGTAAAAACTAATAGTCCCAACATGTTAAATAAATAGTCATTGTTTGGATTTTTTAATAGCCATTTTGTTGTGTTTGTGAATGTTCTCTATTAATACATTTGTATTCTTTGTACATTTAGGTTCCTCTGAAAATACTTTGTCATTCAATGGTGGTCTATCTTCTTTATCCACACCATTTGATGGCCTTTATCAATCAGAAGACAAGACTTCCATCCTACAGACCATGCAAAACTGTAAAGACCAACTGGGAACAAATGTCCAATCCAGCCTGTATGTTTGTAAATTCTGTGGTCGTTCATTTCAAAGTGAACGTAATCGACATAATCATCACATTAGATACCACAATGCTATATTAAAGACAGTGGTGACGGATGCCCATGAAACCAGACCAAGAAAGAAAAAACTGCTAGTTTTTGCACCTGGCTCCAACCCGTATCACTGCAGTGTGTGCAACCAGAACTTCAGTTGCCAGAAAAGCTTAAGGACTCACACACAGATACATACTGGTGAGCATTCATACACTTGTACCTTATGTAGTGTACAGTTTTGCAATGTGGAGGAACTGATACGTCATTTCCGCGTTCACATTAAAAAAAACCCTTTTGTATGTTTAGAGTGTGGAAAAAGATTTGTGAAATGTACAGGTTTAAAATTCCACATGATATCACACAGACTTGCGGTGGATACATTGAGCAAATGATGCTGCAGAAGATGCAAAATGTCATCTTTGTTTCCTTGAGGTTTTACACAGGAGAGTTTTTCCACTAGATGCAATAACACGTACAGTCAAATGTTTTATTTCAAAAAGTGTATCATGGTTTATTTTGTATTGGTTCAACTTTCCACTAAACCATTAACATTGTTTATGGAATTCTGCTTTTGTATTTTGCCGGTTACCATTAAAGCAAACTATATTACACATAGACAGCAGATATCTGCACTTGTTTTGGATAAAAACAGAATCCATTAAACCTTGAAATGTTTTTTTCTGTAATTGTGTTATGATCACAAACAACCTGAAGAACAGCTGTATGTTTGTGTTGTTACAGTTTTATGAATTGCAGTCCCAATGGACATTGTGCATATAACCTCATATACGTTGAGGGGTGGTTTCCCAAACAGGGCTTATCATAGTCCCAGACTAAAATGCATGTTTAGGCTCCCTTAATTTAAAACATTTTTTCATATATCAGTGCCACTGTTTTGACTCATCATGCACACCAGTATTCTTTTTGTAAGGTTTGTTTGTAAAAACTACATAAATGTTCTATTATAACTAAGGCCTAGTCATGGATTAATCTAAACCCTGTACAGGAAACCACCCCTGAAAGTATATGAGTAAGTAACTAACAGAAAGTAAATCTCTGACTCTTAAGAGAATGCTGTTTGTATGTGAGAATTCCAACCATCTTTAAGGATGTTTTTTTTAAGTCTTCAAAATATAGAGATAAAAATCTAGTTATACGGTTGTTGTTGTTGTTGTCAGGCTAGTTTTTTTTTTTTTTTTTTTACAAATGTGGAAACCTCAGAAGTCACTAATGGAAGATTATGGAAGATAAGTATCGATGCACAAACGAAAAAGGCATAATAAATATTCTTAATCATTAGTCGTCACTGCAGGAATCATGGTAAATGTTTGGAGTAAATAATTAATAAAAAAATACACAGAACAGTGGGAGTATTTCTATATGAGTATGCCTGTAGTAAAAATTAATAAGATATTAATATAAATTGTTAGGTTTTTATTATTCGTGTGAAAAACAGGAAGCTCGTTCATTGACTTTTATTTTAAAGGATTTCCGGTCTCCAAAATCACTGTTATCATCCTGCAAGGATTTCTATAGCACCGTGTTGGGAAAAAGAGAAGAAAGAAATAGAAAGTTTTGGTTGGGTAGTGCCTAAAGTATTAAAAGAAATGGAAATAGAAGAAACTCCAATAAGTCCAACAGTTCCATGGGCTACAATAACATTGTGGTTACTTTTACAGCCTACAGTAGATATTATATGACATTATTAGATAAAGGGAATGAGGAAGGAATTAAACCAAGTGCACAAACAACAAATGAGTATACAAGATAATTATTTTGGTTACATACATATTTGGATTCTTCAAAATACAAGGATGATAAGGTAGGAGTGGCTTTTATAGTAACGGAGTTTGATGTAAAGTCAACAAAAGAATTTCAGATAACATGTTGGTATACACTGGTGAAATGTTGGCAATTTATTTGCATTACAGTGGGTAGAAGATAATAGACCTTTAAGGACACTTATATGCTCTGACTCAAGTTCAAGTTTAATATCTGTGAGAACAAGTCATTCAGAAAGTAGAAAAGATATTCTGATTGAGATTCTTCAACCCATTTACAGAATTCAGAGGATGGGTATAATTGTGGTATTTTGTTGGGTGCCAGATGTGGGTGTAATAGTTGGCAGATGAATATGCAAAGGAAGCAACAAAGAAAATAGATATAGATATAAAATATAGCAAGAGTGAAATGAAATATATAATCAAACAACATGTGAGGAGTAAATGGCAAAAACTATGGAAAGGGGAAAGATCAGGATGTTGGTATTAATTCAAAGAATAGTTTGTAAATATAGAACAGCTGGGAATAACAGGCGGGAATAAATTCTGATATCAAGACTTAGAGACACACTGGACTTAATGAAACTCTGAATAGAATGGGGAGACATCAAATGGGAAAATGTGAACATTGTAGTCAGTTGGAAAATTTGCAACATGTTATAACAGCATGTCCTAAATATGTTGATGAGAGAAAGAGTTTGATATCTAGCCTTATTGAAAAGAGAGATCAAATGGATTTGATTAGCATTTTGGGGGAAAGGGGAAGTCATACAGGACTATTTATATTCTGATCCACACTCCTAACCAGTCGGTGGCGGTAATGCGCCTAGAAGTTGTCTACCAACCGCCAATGAAACCACAGAGGAAGAATTCACTGTTTATCTGCAGATATGAATGGTTAGGCTTCTAATACTTTTGAAACAGACTTTAAACCTGTAGTTATTTGTCATCCGTTGCCAGATAAAAACTATTTTATACCATGAATCCTCGTGAGAACGGCATTGGGGAGGATAATGTGATTGCATGGTGTCTAGAAGACGCGCTGAAAGTGGCTCTGCGCGGCGCGTTTGAGGTCGCGATGGAGATCGCAGTAAAGGAAACGAGCAAACTGATGGCTCAAGTGCTGCAGGATGTGCGCGGTCAAATACATGAAACCCAACAGGAGAACATCAACCTCAAACTACGACTACAGCAGATCCATGCTGAACAAGACAACCCGAAACCACTCACTGCTGACCCGAACCAGAGCAGTACCAACTCGGACCCAGAAAGGGAGTTTAAAACAGAAATCATAGAACAACACACAGAACCAAGTGATCAGGATCTATCATCATGTCAGTCTGTATTTACACAGGTCTTGGTGAAAAATGTAAAGCCAGAACCAGAGGATCCAGTCTTAGATGGCAGCTCTGGATCTGATGCTAGACCAGACTGTTTTGACCAGATGTCTAATGAGGAATGTGGGCTAGACAAAATATCTATGGCCCAGTCTAAACTGTTTTGTAGATTTGATTCAGAGCAGCTACACAGTGAGACAGGATCACTGGATGAAGCAGCCAGCCTTGGTAATGGTTAACTAATAGTCCCACTATGCTAAATAGTCATTTTTGGGATTTTTTTAATAGTTATTTTGTTGTGTTTGGCAATGTACTCCATTGATACATTTTTATTCCTTGTACATTTAGGTAACTCAGAAAATACTTTGTCATTCGATGGCGGTCTATCTTCTTTATCCACACCATTTGATGGCCTTCATCAATCAGAAGATGAGACTTCCATCCCACAGACGCTGCAAAACTGTAAAGACCAACTGGGAACAAATGTCCAATCCAGCCTGTATGTTTGTATATTCTGTGGTCGTTCATATTATAGTGAAAGTAATCTACATAATCATCACATTAGATACCACAATACTATATTAAAGACAGTGGTGACGGATACCCACGAAACCAGGCCAAGAAAGAAAAGACTGGAGGTTTTTGCACCCGGCTCCAGCCCGTATCACTGCAGTGTGTGCAACCAGAACTTCAGTTGCCAGCAAAGCTTAAGGACTCACACACAGATACATACTGGTGAGCATTCATACACTTGTACCTTATGTAGTGTACAGTTTTCCGATGTGGAGGAACTGATACGTCATTTCCATGTTCACATAAACAAAACCCTTTTGCGTGTTTAGAGTGTGGGAAAAGATTTCTGAAATGTACAGGTTAAAAATTACACATGATATCACACAAACCTGCGGTGGATACATTGAGCAAATGATGCTGCAGAAGATACACAAAAGAGTTTTTCCACTAGATACAATAACACATACAATCAAATTGTTTTATTTTATAAAGTGTATCATGGTTTTCCTATTTTGTATTGGTTTCCACTAAACCATTAACATTGTTTATGGAATTGTGATTTTTATTTTTGCATTATCATTAAAGCAAACTATTATTAAACAAAGACAACAGATATCAGGTATCTGTTCCAGATTTGGTCTTTCCCTCTTTCTTTATTTTCTAGGCATGCACAAGAATTATGCCTCTTTGATATGGTGGTAAAAATATAAGAATACATTTTGATTGTGATCTATAAGTTACATGTTGCTTATGTGTGAGGTCAAGAAATTTGCCTTGTTTTGGATAAAAACAGAAACCCTTAAACCTTGAAATGTTTTTCTACCAAAGTAACATTAAAATGACAGAAAATTAGGTTAAAAGGAATCATAATAACATTATAAAATTTATATATATATATATATATATATATATATATATATATGAATTAGGGCTAGGCATAGATTAATCTCGTACAAAATAAAAGCAACTTCCTGCATAACATTTAAGTTTCAGCCGTGTGCAAATATTTTATGTATATTTAAACACATACATATATATACATTTAAGAAATGTATTTTAAATTATTTTATATCTTTTTTATTTATATATAATATATAAATAAATAAATATATATACATATACACATGTAAATATTTCTTAAATACATACATGAATGTGTGTGTATTTATATATACATAATAATTACACACAGCATAAACTCATATGTTATGCAAAAAATTACTTTTATTTTGTAAGAGATTAATCTAGATTATATCTAGATTTTATATATATATATATATATATATACATATATATATATATATATATATATATATAATATTAGCTTCTTACTTATAAAAACTGACCTTTTCAGTGTGCCCAGAAAGTTTCTTTATTGTCAGGATTTCAACGGTACCTTATAGAGTACACAATGTATTACAGTTACATTACCTTTAATTTGCATGAGATTTTTTCATCAAGTGACAATAAAATTCATAAATACAAAACATTTAATTTTCCTTACATTGGTAGAATTTGGGCAGCTAAGATGGAAATACACTAGTCAACATTTGAAGTGTATAAAAACCTTTCATAAAAGTTGTCTTAAAGGGATAGTTCACCCAAAAACCAAAACTCTGACATAATTTACTCACTCTTATGTTGTTACATGTTGTGTTCATCAGAACAAAGAAATTTATGCAGGTTTGTAACAATATGAAAGTGAGTAAATGATGACAGACCCTCCATTTCCGGGTGAACTATCCCTTTAAAAATTTACACAATACCCCTTCTTGTCTCAAGATCACTTTGATTGATCTACTTCAAATGTTGACTAGTGTATTAACCTACTAATAGAGGATTAAGTCACTTAAGTATGTGTATCACTGTGCTTTCTGTTTCTCCCACTGCTCTGGTGTCAACGTTTTCTGCTCAAACGCATGGATCTCTTTCAACTCCTCAGCAAGGCAATTATTCACCATCCTAAAACAAACAAGCACAGATATTTATAAAAATGACCAGTGCATGAGGTCGTAAAGTTCATTCAGTCCAGCATGCTTGTTCCTCACAGCTTGACTACACAGCTCCATCCTCTATAGATAATACTCTTCCACAGGAGTTGGCCCTGTAAAAGGATCCGGTTCATTCAGATTGCACATCTGTGCATTTTAAAGACTCTTTTTGCCAGCTGGGACTCTCGTTTCACAACCCTCTCCACTGCATCATTGACTCTATCAAAGCTTATCTCTTTCCCTTCCATTTTCAAATGTTCATTACTTGGCTAAAACAGAATTCCTGTTTAATTCAATGACAATAGCAACGACTATTGATTCGGATATGAAATGATAACTGCTTGTAGCATAACATTAAGACATTGATTATCATAAAACCCGGGTGATTGTCCAACAAACATGGTTACTAAAGAAAAATTACATAGGCAAAACAAAAAAATATATTATTATATATTAATAAATATTTAAAAGAAGAAACTATGTTCCCAACTAATCCAGATATATTAAACTTCTATTTTTCCCCCACTTTATCCTTATAATATTTTTATAATAAAAACATTCAGAATGCTATTATTTTTTATTAGGGTGGCATTATGATTAATAGTGAGTAATCTATTGCAGAATAAAGGTTTTTGTTTACATCATATATGTGTGTGTATGTGTATCTTTCAGAAATGTTTAAATGTGTACATACATTAGTATATTTATGCGTAAGTTATATATAAATACTTAATATATAAATATTTTTTTCCTAAAATGTACATGCATGTGTGCATATTTATATATACATAATTATTATTCACAGTTCTCACAAATATATGACGTAAACAAAAACTTTAATTCTGTAATAGATTAATCGTTATGCAACCCTATTTTATATACATTAATAATAACATTTTGAGAAGTTGCCTCAGACTTTTGGACCACACTGTATATGCAGCATAACTTACTCACTAGTGAGAAAAATGTGTGTAAGAATTTATTTTCACTGATCCACTCTTAACTTACCTGTGCCTCTGCAACAAAGGTTTTCCTTCAAACTGAGGTGATACAACAAGAACTTTAAAACTAGCAGCACATCTGTTAGGTGACGTGTCTTCTACATCCTGAAAAATACAGAACAATCAGAACAAAGAAATGTATGCAGGTTTGTAACAATATGAAAGTGAGTAAATGATGACAGATTTTTCATTTTTGGGTGAACTATCCCTTTAAAAATTTACACAATACCCCTTCTTGTCTCAAGATCACTTTGATTGATCTACTTCAAATGTTGACTAGTGTATTAACCTACTAATAGAGGATTAAGTCACTTAAGTATGTGTATCACTGTGCTTTCTGTTTCTCCCACTGCTCTGGTGTCAACGTTTTCTGCTCAAACGCATGGATCTCTTTCAACTCCTCAGCAAGGCAATTATTCACCATCCTAAAACAAACAAGCACAGATATTTATAAAAATGACCAGTGCATGAGGTCGTAAAGTTCATTCAGTCCAGCATGCTTGTTCCTCACAGCTTGACTACACAGCTCCATCCTCTATAGATAATACTCTTCCACATGAGTTGACCCTGTAAAAGGATCCGGTTCATTCAGATTGCACATCTGTGCATTTTAAAGACTCTTTTTGCCAGCTGGGACTCTTGTTTCACAACCCTCTCCACTGCATCATTGACTCTATCAAAGCTTATCTCTTTCCCTTCCATTTTCAAATGTTCATTACTTGGCTAAAACAGAATTCCTGTTTAATTCAATGACAATAGCAATGACTATTGATTCGGATATGAAATAATAACTGCTTGTAGCATACATTAAGACATTGATTATCATAAAACCCGGGTGATTGTCCAACAAACATGGTTACTAAAGAAAAATTACATAGGCAAAACAAAAAAATATATTATTATATATTAATAAATATTTAAAAGAAGAAACTATGTTCCCAACTAATCCAGATATATTAAACTTCTATTTTTCCCCCACTTTATCCTTATAATATTTTTATAATAAAAACATTCAGAATGCTATTATTTTTTATTAGGGTGGCATTATGATTAATAGTGAGTAATCTATTGCAGAATAAAGGTTTTTGTTTACATCATATATGTGTGTGTATGTGTATCTTTCAGAAATGTTTAAATGTGTACATACATTAGTATATTTATGCGTAAGTTATATATAAATACTTAATATATAAATATTTTTTTCCTAAAATGTACATGCATGTGTGCATATTTATATATACATAATTATTATTCACAGTTCTCACAAATATATGACGTAAACAAAAACTTTAATTCTGTAATAGATTAATCGTTATGCAACCCTATTTTATATACATTAATAATAACATTTTGAGAAGTTGCCTCAGACTTTTGGACCACACTGTATATGCAGCATAACTTACTCACTAGTGAGAAAAATGTGTGTAAGAATTTATTTTCACTGATCCACTCTTAACTTACCTGTGCCTCTGCAACAAAGGTTTTCCTTCAAACTGAGGTGATACAACAAGAACTTTAAAACTAGCAGCACATCTGTTAGGTGACGTGTCTTCTACATCCTGAAAAATAAGCGCAACGAAGCACTGAACGTAATGTTTTAAAGTAAGTAGAAATGAAAAATGACCCACTCCGTGTTTCATTCACGTCCTAATTCCACATTCTAGTGTTAGCTACATCCACGTGTATCGCACCAATCTCCGCTATGAGTTTGTCTCGGATCAGATCTTGGGTGACTGACATAGCTCCCGAGGCAAAGTACACTTTATTGGGACGAAGACTTTTTTAATAAACACTGGGGTGAGTATTTCTTATCACAGAAGAGTCTAAATTATCTGTTAACTACCGGTATGCTTTAAAGAGGGCGG
Organism: Misgurnus anguillicaudatus; assembly: GCF_027580225.2. Taxonomy (NCBI): domain Eukaryota; kingdom Metazoa; phylum Chordata; class Actinopteri; order Cypriniformes; family Cobitidae; genus Misgurnus; species Misgurnus anguillicaudatus. The sequence continues at coordinate 49,639,828 of NC_073357.2, read as the reverse complement.
GTTATTGCACAAAACCACCCAATTGGGGTTAGATCTTCAAACAAGCCACACCTCTGAAATTCACTAGCGACCAATCAGATTAAAAGTTTGTCGACCCAAGAATCTGAAACGGACCAATGATAGCATAGAATGCGAGGCCCTCGTTTACTTTGCTGCTTTCTTAATTTGCCATATAGAAAAAGTTAAAAGTCAGAGTTTAAACTCACTAAATATTTTTTAACTCAGAGATTATTATTGTATTAACATGAACATTGATAAATCGTTTACATTGAGATATTTATGGACTCAATACATTAATACACTTTATTATATTTTTGCGCAGGCGATAACCGAACACCTTTAACGGGATAGTTTGAAACGAGAGGGCTTACATAGCAAAAACAAATTAGTATTTTGAATTCAGTTCACAAAATGCAAAAGAGTTACAGTAATTTACATGTTTTAATAAGCTTAAATATAGTAATATTATGATTTATATATTATGGTTTACATCGCGTCGCCAGGAAATCGTTAAATATGCTATTTAAACATGTGCAGTATACTTTATTAATCAATCAGTCATGAAGTAATGCAGCAGTGCTTTAAATTAATACAAACCCTAACTTACAGTTGGTAAGGAGGTAAGTGTTTACGTCTGTAACTGACTAGTTCAACAACTGTCGTTATTACTACGATGGTGGTGGAAGTGGAGAGCTTTTACGGAGTGTATATGCTGTATTGCACTAACCCTAAATTTAAGGGTCGAATATACATCGGCTTTACGGTGAACCCAGAGCGCCGCATCGGTCAACACAACGCAGGGCGACACAAAGGAGGAGCCAAGAGAACGAGTGGCAGAGGACCATGGGAGATATCAGCTAAAGTTTTTACGTTTAATGACCAGATCTCTAATTTCTAAATAAAGTCACTGTTAACACAATTATTATTTTAAAGGGAGATGGTTCTTATCATACACGGCTTTCCATCTGATATTGCAGCGCTTCGGGTAAATCACCTTTTCTGTTTCCTTTGGTTCTTTCATTTACCTGTCCTGCAAAAATAAAAGCATTAGCTAACATGAACTGTCAATGAGTGATGTATTTGCACAACAACATTTATTAATCTTTATTAATGTTAAATACGTCATCTATGAACATGATTTCTGAGTCCTGTCCAATCAATTCTTGTTGCACACTCTTTTAAGGGGATAGTTCACCCAAAAATGAAAATTCTGTCATCATTTTCTCACCCTCATGTTGTAACAAACCTGTATACATTTCGTTGTTCTGATGAAAACAAAGGAATATGTTTTAAGAAATGTTTGTAACCAAACCGTTCGTGGACCCCATTCACTTACATAGTTTATTCCTACTATAGAAGTGAATGGGGTCCACTAACGGTTTGGTTACAAACATTTCTCAAAATATTTTCCTTTGTGATCATCAGAACAAAGGCATTTATACAGGTTTGTAACAACATGAGGGTGAGAAAATGATGACAGAATTTTCATTTTTGGGTGAACTATCCCTTTAACAGTATCGTCAAGCTACACCGTTGCTGTTGTTTAGCGACCTCTAGCGGCAAACATTATTGTGCCTTCAAAGAATGCTGTTAATTGTTAGTTCATGTTAACTAATGTAGTTAATGTATGCTAAGAAATGAAACCTTATTTTAAAGTGTTATTATCAATTCATTTAATGATGCATTTTTATTTATAAAGCTTGAGACCTAGTATGTACCTTTACCTTTATTTGTCTACCCTACACTAGTTTGAATGGGCGTGGCAGCATCCGCACATCTCTCGTCGACTGTCCCATGTTACCCGACGCAGCCGTAAAGAGTCCAGTTTGCAATTTCACTGGCGTGTGGTGTCAAACATGCTACGGGTCGCACCATGGGGTCGACTCCCCCTCACTGTGCGCTGGCTGAAGCAGGAGTATCGAATGGACTTTGCTCCTGAGCTGCAACCTCCTTTGCACATCCCTCTGGCTTTTGGTTGTGTTCGTGCTAAAAAGAAACCACAGCAGGAGTGCAAGGAGCAAGAGGAGGGACGGGTGGAGTGGTGTGCATTGTGTAAGGAGCTTGTTAAGGTTGGTTGTACTCTAGTTTTTAAATCGTTTTAGCTCTTAATCCTGATCGCAATAGGTGTGCCCTTATAGGTGTTTCTTTTTCTTGTGATTTCAGTTTGAAGATAGGCTGTCTTGTATTCACCCTTCCTGTCAAATCGTTTGCCATTTGATATGTCTGGCCAAACATTTTCTGAAGTCAGACCCTAACCACCTGCTTCCCGTGGAGGCACAGTGTCCTGGCTGCAAGCATTCAGTGCTATGGGGGAGTTTGATCCGACACAAAAACGGCTGTTATGGTGATTTAGAAGAAATAACCTCATCGTTGTCTCAGGTCAGTTGTTATGCGTTTGAATTGTTTTCTTACAGTCATGTGATTTTGATGACATTCTGAGTCTGTGGGTGTGTTTCAATTGGCTCCCGAGGGCGTGAAACTTTCCAAATACCCAAACTTGCGGTCTTTGCACTTGACCACTTGATGTGTTGTTGTGTGATGACCAGTGGTGGCCGGTGACTTCTCTTACAAGGTGCGCAAATTCAAAATATGTGTTCGGAGTGTCATGTGCATTATGCGTCTTGTCAAAATACGTGCCTGCTGCACATGCTTCGAAAGGGTTTATGATAAAGAGACGCTCACATTCATAAAATGCTCGCAAGACACTGACTTAACACTAAACTTTGATTACACATGATATTAAGCGAGTATCTGGGAAACGCAAGCGTCTCTTTTATCATAAACCTTTTTAAAGCGTCTGAACCAAGGTCCTATTTTGACATCATGTGTGATGCACAAAAGTTTACATGAAAATATGTGTCATATGAACACATATTTTGAAATGATGAGCCACACACATAATGGGCTCATACATGTTGTAAGTGACGCATTGTGCGCCCTCGAAAAAGAAGTCACCGGCCGACACTGGTGATGGCTAGACTCAAAGTCTGTAAAAACTCACTAAATATGTTTAAATGTTTATTTTTATTACATTTTCTTTTATATAGAATCATTGGACAGATGAACTACAGTTATGACGACAACTTCATGCAGCTGTTTTGTCAGTATTTATTGGACCGAACTCTTAAACAGACAGATTAGGGTCAAAGGAAGAAGCTTCACATCTTTTTGGAAATAACAAGGGTATAAAACATTTAACTCAAGACTAAGATAAGTATAGCTATGTAATAAAGCTAAACCGAGTCATTGCACTAAAAATATAATGTTTTTATAGCACATTTTAATGCAGTGATAAAAAATGAACATTATGTATAAGCTTGGTAAGGACCAGAGTAATGTCTGAATAGTATTTTTGTAAGTAACTGTTTTAAAATGTTAATGTAAAAACCATGTGTGGTCAAATGTATTGAACAATAAATCAGTGGTATTTTTATTACTTGTTTTTTACTTTTTTTATGTGTTCCTTTAATGTCAAAGTAAATGAATAGTACATACTCATCTATATTTGTTTAGAATAGAGTTATGCTGTAAAAAGTGTACAGTTTGGGGTGAATATTTGTGCAGCTGTTTATCAAAATCTCTTTATGTGTGTTCAACAGAATTAAGAAACACAAGTATAGATGAACATGAGGGTGACTAAATGCTCTCCGTTTAGGGTAAATTATCCCTTTGAGGCCGGGGTGGGCAAACTTTTCTTACATGAGGGCCACATCAGGTTTTAAAATACAGGTGAAGGGCCACATACTATGTGAACAACAAATTTAGCTTTATTTATTCAAAATCAACACTCTGTTACTACTGTACTTAATTCTGCAGAATCTGGATATCATCGTTTGTAAAGAGATTTGTTTAAAAGTGAACATCCAACAGCGTGCTTAAATGTAGGTGTCTCTTACACACACATATTTTGGAGGGACATATTATAGACCAGAACTAGTCAGCTTGGCTTTTGGGGGGCCACTGTCCTGTCAATAGTTCACCAGTAGTGTCATTAAAGGGGCCATGGCATGAAAATCTGACTTTTTCCATGTTTAAGTGCTATGATTGGGTCCCCAGTGCTTCTATCAACCTAAAAAATGTGAAAAAGATCAACACAGTAACTTAGTTTTGGTAAACCATTCTCTACAAGCACATGAAAAAATAGGTTGTTGAAATTTGGCTCTCCTTATGATGTCATAAGGAGCTCTTATTGTAATAATACCACCCCTTAATCTGCACTATCCAATCACAGCACTGCCATTTAGTGCAGAGAAAAACACAATTGAGTTTTAATTGCAACAAACCACCATCATTGTGATCAGTGTTTGAATTTCATCAGCTCATTTGCCTTTTAAAGGACACACCCAAAACGGCACATTTTTGCACACACCTACAAAGTGGCAATTTTAACATGCTGTAATAAATCATCTATATGGTATTTTGAGCTAAAACTTCACATGTGATCTGGGGACACCAAAGATTTATTTGACATCTTAAAGTATTGTGCCATGGCCCCTTTAGCATCTTTTGATTTTATATACAACTAATTGCAATTGCTGTAGACTAAACCACACATCAGCGTCACTAGCAGAAATATTTCTGCATTAAATATTAATACATAATACAATACAATTGAGGACGTCACCGCACTCAGATGTCACCGCACAACGAAGAGATTATTACTGCACAAACGAAAAATGCATATGTATTTATTCTTAAATAATAGTCGTCACAGTAAGTATCATGGCGGTAAATGTTGGGAGTAAATAATTTATTGAGAATACACAGAACGTAGTAGGTATTTTTCTACGAGTATGTCTGTAGTAAACTTTAATGAGATGTTTATTTAGATGTTTTTATTATCTGTATCAAAAACAGGAAGTTCGTTGAATTCAGTGACTTTAATTTTGAAGTATTTCCGGTCTCCAGATGTATAGTTTTTCAGCAGGTAGAATGGTTACGCCGCTGCTTATAGTTTTGAAATAGACGTTAAACCTTTTGTTGTTTCTTACCAGATAAAAACGATCTCTTTTTATACCATGAACCCTCGCGAGAACGGCATTGTGGAGGATAATGTTATTGCAGGAAGTATAGAAGACGCGCTGAAAGTGGCTCTGCGCGGCGCGTTTGAGGTCGCGATGGAGATCGCAGTGAAGGAAACCAGCAAACTGATGGCTCAAGTGCTGCAGGATCTGCGCGGTCAAATACATGACTCCCGGCAGGAGAACATAACCCTCAAACTAAGACTACAGCAGATCCATGCTGAACAAGGAAACTCACCAGAGCAAAGCAGAATAAACTCGGACTATCTGAGTGCAGATACATCAGGGAGTCTGAGTCAAAAGCACGACTCGTGCCCAGAAAATGAGCTTAAAACACATCACATACAACACATAGAGGCAAGTGATCAGGATCTGTCATCGTTTCAGAATGTATTTACACAGGTCTTGGTGAAAAATATTAAGCCAGAACCAGAGGATCCAGTCTTAGATGGCAGCTCTGGTTTTAATGCAAGACCAGACTGTTGTTTTGACCAGAGGACTGATGAGGAATGTGCGCTAGACAGAATATCTATGGTCCAGTCTAAACTGGTTTGGAGACTTGATTCTGAGCAGCCGCACAGTGAGACAGGATCACTTGATGAAGGACCCAGCCTGGGTAATGGTTAAAACTATAAACAAGCCCCACCATGATAAATAGTCATTGTTTGTGTTAGTTTTGGGATAGATGTACTCTATTAATGCATTTTTATTCTTTGTACATTTAGGTACCTCAGAAAATACTTTTTCATTCAATGGCTGTCTATCTTCTTTATCCACACCGTTTGATCAATCAGAACACAATACTTCCATCCTCCAGACACTGCAAAACTGTAGAGACCAACTGAGGACAAATGTCCAATCTAGCCTGTATGTTTGTCAATTATGCGGTCATTCATTTCATAGTGAAAGTAATCTACATAATCATCACAATAGATATCACAAGACTGTAAAAAAGGAAAGACTGCTAGTTTTTGCACCCGGCTCCAGCCCGTATCACTGCAGTGTGTGCAACCAGAACTTCAGTTGCCAGCAAAGCTTAAGGATTCACACACAGATACACACTGGTGAGCATTCATACACTTGTTCTCTATGTAGTGTGCAGCTGAGCTTTGCAATGTGGAGCCAACAATACCTCATTTCCACATATAAAAAAAGTATGGGTAAAAGAACCGTATTATTATGAAGGAATATTCTGTTTACTTTTGCAAGTGTTTTACCTGCATTTTTAATAACGCATTGTATTGTGGGAGCAAAAACTCTTTTAACCGCCCAAGACGAAGAGAGGCAGGTCAGGCGCCATTACATTTTTTTGTGATTTATTTTTTTTTATTCTGTCTCATCTTTTTTACACTTCTGTTGTAAAAAGTAAATTACATTTTATTTTTAAATACAATTAATTTATATAGCGCAGCGTAGTATTTTCTGCATGTGCAGAGTTGTTAATTTGCATTGGTGACTCATCAGAGGCAAATAGCGCGTTTTTGTGTTAATCGTGCTGCCCAAATCGTGTCATTTGCATCGCCCCGTGCGCCTATTGGCGTCTTTGCATTGATTTGGTATGTAATCTACTTGCAAAAATGATTGAATTCGCATTTGCAAAGCATTGCTTTGTTCGCTCTAGATATCTCTTGGGATTTAACTTTGTGTGATGTAAATTTTTCTCTTTAGTTGAATATTTTAAACTTGCACAAAAACGCGGTTGAGGCAAATAGCGCGTGTTTTTGCAGCAATCGCAGAGCTTAAATTGCTTCATTCTCATCGCCCCAACGCGAGTTTGTGCACATTCGCGTCTTTGCATTGACTTTATATGTAATCTACTTGCGCAGATCGTTGAATTCGCGTTTGGAGATACACCTCCACCGGTCCAGGGGGTTAAAGATGCACAAAGTCTGCAAAGTCTTTTCAGCTTGTCACTATAAATCACTTTTTTCTGCACTGCAATCGCTATTTTTCATTTTCCTGAATTTTGCCTAGATATTTCAGAGATAACTGCGGAGCCCCTAAAGCCCGGGATATACTGCACGATTATTGGCTGTCCCAGACGAAAGATTGCCATTGTGAAACAATCGTCGCGATTTCTGTTATCGTGGCCCTTCATCTGTGGTCCTATGTCGTACTTTGAGAGAGGTTTAAAGATGGCCGTTTTCGCGGTCTTGTGTCCAAAGATAGCCTACGATAGTTTTCTGACAGTGTCAGAAATTCAGCATGATCACAGCGCAGTGTGTTTGCTGCTACGACCCTCGACTGGTATTTGTTTACCACGAGCGCATGCAGGTGACGTTGTGCTAACGTGTGACGCAGCCGCCGAAGCTTCTGTGTCATCATCGTACAGTCTACTCGTACCCGAGTTTAAACTGTCCATGTCGCAAAGTGTGATAAGGTCCTGCAGTGTATTCCGGGCTTAAGGGGACATGGAGCAAAAATTTAATTAAGTTAAATTTTGCGTGCACACCTGAAACTATTGCATGTGAAACTAACACGTTTAGTTTCGCGTGCGTCCGTTAAACTTTTCGCGTGCGTACGTTGAACTTTTTGCGTGGGCACGTTAAAGCAACACCAAAGAGTTTTTTTTACCTTAAAATAACGCTTCCAAAACAGTTTCAGTCGTTCATCCACTCTAAACAGGGTGAACAGCACTTTCACATTCGCTTTGCAGCCCTCTATCGGCCAAAACCGCACTAAAGAAGTTTCCAACCGTCGGGTAGCGGTCCTGTAGTCCGAGTGAATACTACAAAAACTTGCTTTACGGCAGACCTACAATCCAATCAGAGCCAGCTATGCCTCAGTATTTATGACAGTGGGTAATGGACAATTACGCTTCTAACCTGTAGGGGGAGCAAAGAGCCAAAACTCTTTGGTGTTGCTTTAAACTTTCGCGTGCGCACGTGAAACTAAACTTGAAAAAAAATCTGCACATGAAGGTTTCGCTTGAGAACATGAAACTAAACTTTTTTATATTTTTTTTACTCCAATGTCACCTTAGAGGCTCGGTAGATAACAGACAAGAAGTTATAGAATTTTTTTTTATGAAAACCATATTTTGACATGGTTTGACAAAATTGACATTCAAGTTATGTTTTGTTTTTTTCTGAAAATGTTTCAGTGCGACATCTGTCAGGTATTCCCAGAACGCATCACATTTTCTGTGAATCTGCTTGAATAAAATGTAACATTAATTTTGGTCTATATGTTATATATCCATAGAGTCACATGATGTACCTGCTTCGATAATTCTCCCACTGGATGTTCATCTGCAGCAAACATCACCTTCGTCATCTTGTCCCGTGGAGTATTCCCCATGCTGTGAGGTTTATGCTGTACCATGGCACAAAATGCCATCAGACCTCATGCTTGCCATAAGTAAAAAGAAAAGACCAAAGCCTAAAGAGAGAAGAGAGCTGGTTCGCATAGTCATTGATGATGTATTCCGTAAAGAACGTGGAAGGCCTGGAAGAGCAAAACTGCGGGAAATTGCCAAGCGGATTGTAGCGCAATATCCCTGTTCTTTTCAAGACAGAGACCTCCAAGAAAACGTCATTGGGACAGGATACGATACACTTTTTATACAGTTAGAAAACAGAGTTGAAAATCTTCGTCGGCCATCAACCAGCAGGTCAGCAAAGAGACCAGCGAATGATGAAAATGCTTCGAGAAAAAGGTCCACGCCTTCAGATGGTTATGGATGTGTGGACTGGCAGCCTGACATTGAGTTAACATCTGAATTAGAAACTAAAAAAAATGAATTGAAAAGTGCCTTTAAAACCAAAGATCTTCAGGACTCGAGTGTTCGAAAATTGATGGCTGAAACATATTGCATCCAGCGTGCGACAATCAACAAAGGAAGCACCGTAAACACAGTTTTGGAAGAGTGGCCGTATCTTTTTGAAGCAGATCACTTGTTTGATCATACATGTACCCTTCTTGGCTTTTCGGTGCAAAATAGGCTGGCGGAGGAATTGTCAAGAAAAGGAAAGACCATTATAGACTTTCTTTACTCGAAAGGAATGAAAATGCAACTAGTTGAAGAGCCAATACAGTTGATCACTGCCATTGCAATATTCTTTAAGGAAAACCCTGATTATCTTTTCTACCAAAATGAGGTATGTGTTTTTGTTTTAAAACACATATTTATTTATCTGCAAGAAGATACTTTTGTATTTAAACAGCAGATAATAATTTAGGGCTGAGACTATAAATCGTGTCGATTCTGCTTGCTATGCTTCTCAATGAATTATGGTGAAATGTCGCTACATGCAAGCCAGAGGGCGCTCTCGTGCAGAAACTCAATATGTGCCGCAGAAGTACTGTACTGACACTTAAAGCCCCAATGTATAAACCCCAAAAATTAATCTTCCAAGATTTAGGATTATTATAGTTAGTGTTTATTTATTATGTGTTTTTTAAGAAACAGCTATACATCAAAAACAGGTCATGGTTACAAAGCTTTTCATTGGTTTTCTTTTCCAGCAACAGGACTCAACTTCTGCCGGTCTTCCAAGCATTCCCAGCACTCCATGCATTCTTATTATGGGTTTGTAGTCTATTTTTTCACTTATTAACATATTTTCTTGTCATGTTTTTTTCACATTTTTTTGCTTTTTAAATAATTGATTATTTTTATAGGCATTGCTGTAGATGAATGCATTTTTTTTCCGTTTGTTATTACCAGTAGAGGGCGCAGTTGTTTGAGCATGGCTGATTTAAGCAGCTATATTTAGATCTGTAGATGCAATGTTTTCCTTTTGTAATACTGTCTAATGTCTTTTGTTTAAGGTGATGGGCTATTCAAGATTGCTGTTGATCATGAGATTGTTAATGACCACATCACTTCCCCCATTGTAGCCCTGAGCTACACTTTCTCTTTGTTTTATGTCTTAAACATAAAATACCCAAAAGAGATGGCACTTACCCTGGAATTCATACAAAGGTAAACAACACATTTTGTTTTTTTAAATATTGTGTGTAGGCCATATTGTTGTGTTGTTGTTTATTAAATTGAACGTTGTTGAATTTTTCTTTCCTTAAAAAAACCTAAGGTACAAAATGCACATTTTAACCTACAGTGATTTATTTGCTGTCCCAATGTCCGACCACCTGTGTAAAAATTACGGTCGAATTATCTATTTTTATTTTTGACAAACTACCAGGCCGTGTGGTAATTTAATTGCCGTGTCAATCCAGATCTATACATACACATACACACACACACACACACATATAATAATATGCTTTTATTATGGAGTTATACTTCATGTGGCTCAATGTACAGGCCAGAAATTGGGCTGTTTTTGCATAGACCTGCTGGGGGGTTGATGGTGCCACATGGTGATCAACGGTAAAAATGACAAATTTGACCTCTTAGCAAAAGGAAAAAGCACCAACATTCAAAAATGCATGATAAAAAGGTGTCATAGCTCTGCAATCAAAAATGTGGTTATAATGGAAGTCAATGGGGCAAAAACAGCCACTAACAATAAATGAGGGAGAAAAAAATATAAACTGATTCTACACAAAAACTGGAAGTGCTTCAGGGCCAATGTTTTTGCCGATCTTTGACATGTCCAAGACTGTGAAAAAGGTAAACAAAAATCCAGTTTACAATAGTGCTGCACAATTAATCGCATCGCAATCGCGATGTCAGCCTGTGCGATTATATGACAGCAAAATGTTGCAATTATATGAAATAAATAAATGTGTGGACTTGTTAACACAAACTTTCTGATAACAGTTTGATAATTTTCCTTGCTGTTTAAAAACGCAATATTAGCATCAATAACCGCAATGGGAAAAATTACCCAAATCGTGCAGCCCTAGTTTACAATCACTTTTTATATTGAAAATCTGTGATTCGGTGTGTGTTTTTTCACCGAATCAGTGACACATCAGTACTGATCAAAACTACAAAATCTGTTAATAAACTGAGGTTTAAAAAAATTTACTACCGAAAGGGTAGTAAATTTGCCCAAGGTATATTGTTGAGTTTTTGAAAAATTTCAAAGCATTTTCTTAAAATATATGTAAATATAAGATTTGTCACCAAAACTCATTTAATTTGCTAAAAGAGAGAAAGTTGTGGCCAAATTAAGAGTAAAAAAAACTCTAGTGGATGAAAACATCCCCAACAACACATAAGGGTTAAGAATTCAAATAAATCTTTGGTGTCCACAGAGTATATATGTGAAGTTCTAGCTAAAAAAACATAGATAATTTATTTTAACATGTTAAAATTGCAACGTTGTAGATGTGGGCAAAAGTTTGCAGTTTTTGGGGGGGGCTTTTTAAATGCAAATGAGCTGATCTTTGCACTAAACGGCAGTGCCGTGGTTGGATAGTGCAGAATAGATTAAAGGAATATTCCATTTTCTTAAAAGAAAAATCCAGATAATTTACTCACCACCATGTCATCCAAAATGTTTATGTCTTTCTTTGTTCAGTCGAGAAGAAATTAAGTTTTTTGAGGAAAACATTGCAGGATTTTTTTCATTTTAATGGACTTTAATAGACACCAACAATTAATACTTAACTCAACACTTAACAGTTTTTTTCAACGGAGTTTCAAAGGACTTTAAACAATCCTAAACGAGGCATAAGGGTCTTATCTAGCGAAACGATTGTCATTTTTGACAATAGAAATAACAAATATCCACTTTTAAAGCACAACTTCTCGTTTAGATCCGGTCGTCATGCGCTAGCGTGACCCCACGCAATACATCATGACATCAAGAGGTCACAGAGGACGAACGCGAAACTCCGCCCCAGTGTTTACAAGTGTGTTGAAAGAGGACCGTTCCTACGTTGTTGTATGTCAACTGATACTAATTAATGTCTTTGTGTCAGTTTATTGTTTAAAATGGTCCGCAAATGTGCTTTTTTAAATATGTAACACGTGACCTCCCTACGTCACTACGCATTTACGTTAGGTCGCGCTGGACCGGACCTAAATGAAAAGTTGTGCTTTAAAAGTGCATATTTTTTATTTTTCTTGTCAAAAATGACAATCGTTTCGCTAGATAAGACCCTTATGCCTCGTTTGGGATTGTTTATAGTCCTTTGAAACTCCGTTGAAAAAAACTGTTAAGTGTTGAGTTAAGTATTAATTGTTGGTGTCTATTAAAGTCCATTAAAATTAGAAAAATCCTGCAATGTTTTCCTCAAAAAACATAATTTCTTCTCGACTGTACAAAGAAAGACATCAACATTTTGGATGATATGGTGGTGAGTAAATTATCTGGATTTTTCTTTTAAGAAAATGGAATATTCCTTTAAGGGGCAGTATTATCACCTTCTGACGTTTTTTTTATATAAATGCAAAAGATTTTTATATGAAAATGCTTTTGTTTTATGTCTCTACGAATTCTCTTGGGTTCATTATTATGGATGCTCAAAATATTGTGAACTTTCTTGCTGTCAGAGTGTGAAGAGAGTATTCATATCATAATTCAAATACTGTACAGTGTCATATTTTATTACTTGTGTACTAAAACATTTTTCATTTCCTTAAGAGTTTTCCTGGGAATAAATCCTGAACGTGGGTCAAAGGCTCAGATGAAAGGAACAAAACGGCTACACATTCCTCAAAGACTGCTGAAGTTGCTGTATGAACTAAACAACTTTGAAAATCCATAGAAAATTTTTTATTTTTTTTTTACTCAAAACAGAACTTTTTTTACAGTGCATTAATGGACAATTTTTAATATGTTTATGTATGCAAAAAGATTTAAGAAATGCAAATGTCTAAAATTCTACCAGATATCACACAGTCCTGCAGTGGATACATTGAACAAATGATGGTGCTATGTTATATGTCCAAAACCCTTATGTTATGCTTGTTTCCTTGCGGTTTTACACAGGAGAGTTTTCCCACTAGATACAGTTGTGGACCAAAATATTGGCAATTATGAGCAAAATAAATCTACAATGTTTTTCTTTTTGAGCTTTAGGTTAAAAAAATCAATTAGTTGTAATTGGGGGGAATTACATTATTAAAGAAATGTTTTTGGCACCCCATACATTTTTATGAATTACAATTTTTTAACAATAACAGTGTATCATTGAATTGTATATACTAAAGATAGGCAGTAGCTATCAGGCATAGAGGCTGCATATCTTACACAACAACATAAAAGTTCATTAAATTCATGTTAAATAACAATATCATTTGTATTTTGATTGAATAGTTTGTGACATTTCTAGGGTCTCTTTATACGTTGAATTTTGTTCTAAAACATAATGTAGATCATTTAGTTTGTGAACATTAAAGACAAACCCACTCAAACACTTCATGTTTCATGCATCCGGATTGCATTTCTGTGCACTCTCAGACACAGCAGGAAGTTAATTTGTTAAAGTAATGATTTCACTGCAATATTACTATCACACACACCGAACAACTCAGAACCAATTGCGTGCATGAGAGAAAGCCTGCTGGTGGGCTTTGTCTTTATTTCAGACAGCAGGAGGGCTATCTGCACATTACTTTCAGCTTCATTACGCTTTTAGCTTCATGAATAAAATGTTTGCTCTGCAGTACTGTTGTCAGTCATACCTGTCTGAAGTATAGATATGAGAGATTATGCATAACCCGGCATCAAAAATAAGCATTTAAAAGCAAGAAAACCCCTATTCCTTAGCTTACTCACACCTCGTGGCCTGAGACTTTGAAGGCCTTTGACACTCTCAAGACCAAAGGTATTGTGCAAGACTATAATCCTGCGTTGGATTAATGACATTCTGCAGAGTTTAAATCCAAGACCTTAAAGTGTTCTTTTAAAACCTTGAATTTTCCAGCAAATGGAATTCAAATCAATTTATCACTAGTTTTAAAAATGTCCCGAATACACATAGGAAATACAATTATTTTTTAATTAACAGTTTTAAAGGTGTTCACATACTTTCATAATTTAATACTTAATAATACTTCAAAACTTATTCAAAAAAAATAAACTGGCTGCTACCTTTTCATTGTATGCAGAAATGTTTCTATTGTCATGATTTTAAATGTACCTTTTAGAGTACACAATGTTTTACAATAGTAAAAAAAACTTTAATTTTCATGGGATTTTTGTGTGTGACAATAAAATTCATAAATACAAAACATTTAATTGACCTTAAATTGGTAGGATTTTGCATGGGCAGCCAAGATGGAAATGCACTCAACATTTGAAGTGGATCAAAACCTTTCAAAATTTTCGTGTTAAAGTCGTGTTAAAATCACGAAAAATGTGATTAATTATTTGTGAAATTCAGCTTTTTTGTGCCTTGAGAACAAATGTCTTTTTCGTGTCACGAATAAATAGTTTTTCGCGCCCGTTGCACAACTTTATTTTTTGTGTCATTTTATGTAATGTTTTCTCATTGTTTTTTCCTATTTTCTTACCATTGTCGCTTGAGGTTAGAATTACTTTCTGTTACATTTTTAGACATCCTAACCCTAACTCCAGTTTAAAAATATGGAAAAAGAAAGAGAAAACAATACACAAAATGACACAAAAAAGAAAGTCAATTTATAGAAATTTGTGCGAGTGACACGAAAAAGACAATCGTTCTAAAGGCACGAAAAAAAGCTGAATTTCATGTCATGGACACAAATACACTGAAAAAAATGATTCATTGAATTTAATCAATTTTTCTAAGGTAAGTGGCTACAATCAATCTATTTAAGCTACATTTAAACAGAAGTTTTATATTTTATTTTGCTTTACTAATATTTTTTGTTTGAATGTAGCTTAAATAGGTTGATTGCAACCACTTACCTTGAGAAATTGATTGAATTCAATGAATCATTTTTTTCAGTGTAATTAATCAAAATTTTCGTATAACACAACTTTCTGTGAGATCATGTTGCAATAGTATTACAAAAAAAATTATGTTATAGATTTCTATAAATAGTTTTTCATGCCTGTTGCACGACTTTCTTTTGGTGTCATTTTATGTATTGTTTTCTCATTGTTTTTTCCTATTTTCATACCATTGTCGCTTGGGGTTAGAATCACTTTGTTACATTTTTAGACATCCTAACCCAAAACACAACTCCAGTCGACAACGATTTAAAAATATGAAAAAAAAGAAAAACAATACACAAAATGATAAGAAAAAAAGTCAATTTATAGAAATTAGTGCGAGTGACACGAAAAAGACATTCGTTCTCAAGGCACGAAAAAAAGCTGAATTTCGTGTCATGGACACAAAGAATCAAAATTTTCGTATAACATGACTTTCTATGAGATCATGTTGCAATCATATTACAAAAAAAATTATGTTATAGATTTCTATAAATAGTTTTTCATGCCTGTTGCACGACTTTCTTTTTGTGTAATTTTATATATTGTTTTCTCAGTTTTTTCCTATTTTCTACCATTGTCGCTTGGGGTTAGAATCACTTTTTGTTACATTTTTAGACATCCTAACCAAAACACCAACTCCAGTCAACAATGATTTAAAAATATAAGGGGAAAAAAGGGAAAACAATACACAAAATGACACGAAAAAGAAAGAAAGTCAATTTATAGAAATTAGTGCGAGTGACACGAAAAAGACATTCGTTCTCAAGGCACGAAAAAAAGCTGAATTTCGTGTCATGGACACAAAGAATCAAAATTTTCGTTTAACACGACTTTCTGTGAGATCATGTTACAATCATATTACAAAAAAATTATGTTATAGATTTCTATAAATAGTTTTTCATGCCCGTTACACAACTTTCTTTTGGTGTCATTTTATGTATTGTTTTCTCATTGTTTTTCCTATTTTCTTACCATTGTCGCTTGGGGTTACAATCACATTCTGTTACATTTTTAAACATCCTAACCAAAACACCAACTCCAGTCAACAATGATTTAAAAATATGAAAAAAAGGAAAACAATACACAAAATGACACGAAAAAGAATATCAATTTATAGAAATTAGTGCGAGTGACACGAAAAAGAAATTCGTTCTCAAGGCACGAAAAAAAGCTGAATTTCGTGTCATGGACACAAATAATCAAAATTTTCGTATAACACGACTTTCTGTGAGATCATGTTGCAATCATATTACAAAAAAAATGATGTTATAGATTTCTATAAATAGTTTTTCATGCCCGTTGCACGACTTTCTTTTGGTGTCATTTTATGTATTGTTTTCTCATAGTTTTTTCCTATTTTCTTACCATTGTAGCTTGGGGTTAGAATCACTTTCTGTTACATTTTTAAACATCCTAACCAAAACACCAACTCCAGTCAACAATGATTTAAAAATATGAAAAAAAGGAAAACAATACACAAAATGACACGAAAAAGAATATCAATTTATAGAAATTAGTGCGAGTGACACGAAAAAGACATTAGTTCTCAAGGCACGAAAAAAAGCTGAATTTCGTGTCATGGACAAAAATAATCAAAATTTTCGTATAACACGACTTTCTGTGAGATCATGTTGCAATCATATTACAGAAAAAAATATGTTATAGATTTCTATAAATAGTTTTTCATGCCCGTTGCACGACTTTCTTTTGGTGTCATTTTATGTATTGTTTTCTCATTGTTTTTCCTATTTTCTTACCATTGTCGCTTGGGGTTACAATCACATTCTGTTACATTTTTAGACATCCTAACCCAAACACCAACTCCAGACAACAATGATTTAAAAATATAAGGGAAAAAAATGGAAAACAAAATGACACAAAAAAGAAAGTCATTTTATAGAAACTTAAGGCATCTCAAGGCATGAAAAAAGCTGAATTTCGTGTCATGGACACAAATGATAAATCAAATTTTTTGTGACTATAACACGACTTTCTGTGAGATCATGTTGCAATCATATTACAAAAAAATTATGTTATAGATGTCTTGTTTACAGTGTTTCTTTTAACTTAATAAATAACAGAAATACACCTATTTTAAGAGGTAGTTTTTATTTTATTTTCCAAATAGCATCACAAGCCATTCACACATACAGCCATTCAACAAACAAACACCTCCAATAAATGTTTCCAAAAAAAAAAAAATGTACATTTATTTTCATCATATATAAATTATAAAAATAGAAACTTAGAATACAACATATCTGTACATCAATAAACATATTTCATCATTCAAAATAAACAACCAAGAGCCTGGAACACTAAATGATTTGTTATTTTTATGAATATTAAACAAGTAATTGATAAGAAACTGGTAGAGGGTGAGGCTTTGTCTCAAACAATCACCACAAACTGACACAGGAACAGAATTAGGATTTTGAGAATTATGATCATGGGGTTACGTGTACCTGTTTATTAGTCAGCGCCGACTAAGATACATGTCCAGAAATTGTACATACCGGTAATCCAAGGAGTAACCTTCACTTTGCTTGGTGTAATGTTACAAATATATGAGAAATAAAAAAAATAAATAAATACAGAAAGTAAGACAGATCCAATGTTTTTTTATGTCAGTGGCATTTAAAAATGCATCAAAGATGGGAGAATAACTTAGGAAGACTCCCCTAGTGGTGAAAGAGAGAATAAAAAACTGATAAAACTCCCATTTTCTTGTATATATATATATATATTCACAGATATTTACAAACATTATTATGGCTACATAAATATAACACTCTTGCAGGAGTGCTCTTGTAGCCCCTGATTTATAATTTTAATAATTACAAATGTACTTGTCTCATGCACCTTCCATAAATACACCTTCAAAGAGGTACATTCTCTGTCCTTAAAGGGAAACTCTTTAAACAATCAATGATCTCCTTCATTTGATTTATTCATTCATGCTACAAGAGATGTCCATCATCATTTTGTGGTCCGTGTTGTCTTCATTAAACTGTGCAGATTAATAGTACGTGCTACATCTGGTCCCATACGGACGGCAGTGGTATGATCGCTTCTGAATTGACACCCCAAACATAACCAGCCCCATTTCAGAGATAAACAACAGAAATCCTCAGGCAATGGGGCTGAATCGTTTGGCAGTGACAAATCAAATTCACAGGATTGACATGTGACACGTTTTATGTTCCTTAATAGGCCACAACTGGATCATGGTTTTGCAAGGTCCCTAGGCTCACATCTTAAGATGCCTATACTTTGTTACTTGGACTGAGAGAACTGAAAGCCATAACCCGTATGCCACAGTACCCAACAGTAACAGTACTCCCATTATCGCTTTATTACTCAAGCAAAAAAGTAATCATGGATCCATTATATGTCATTAATTTGCTCCTGAGCTCCATCAATCACACAAAGCCCTTTTTAAAGGCGCACATCAAATCTGGTTGTCTGGTCAGATTTGACATGGCTCTGTGCTACTCTGGTCTGCAGACTGATAAAGGTCATTTTTGCTTTTAAAAAACCTTTTAAGTACTAGTACTGAGCACACAGAACTACACAGACTAGTATGATAGTAGTATGTCAGTGTATGCATGGCTTTGAGGATGGACCGGCAGCTCGTTCTTCTGCAACACATGCAGAAACGGTAGTATCTACACTTGAACGTATGGACTTAATGGAGTACAGCATTAGAGGAACTTCTAGCACATACTGTATGATTGTGTGTCATATTTATTTGGAATGTATGTTGTCGGTTTCTCTGATTGTCTGCTCTCTTATCCACACTTGGAAAACACAAAGAAAGTTGCCTGTGTTTATGAGCATGCATACTCGGCCTTATGCGAAACAAAGTGCATGTCTGTCTTTAGATAGAGCTCTCCTCACATTGTGCCAGTGGTGCTCCTCTTGGGAGTGGCAGCTTGGATAACTCCTCCTCCAACTCCCTAAGGTCCATCCCAAGTTCCTCCTCCTCTCCATCTGGTCCCGCCCTTTCTCTACCGTCCAGCTCATCGGCCAGGTTAACAGCCGACTCCTGCAGTTTTAGTCCACTTGAGTTGGTGTAAGTATGCAGGCTGTTGCGGCCGACTGCGTGCACACTGTGTCCGTTCAGAGTACCGTTCCGTTTTTCCGTTAAAGGAACGGCTTCCGAAAACAAACTGGCACTGCTCGGAGACTGTGGAGTGTCTGTAGAAGGAAGCAAGTCTCGTCCTTTTTCTAAAGTGGAGGATGAGTGCCCGCCACCCCTCTTGCCACCCTGCCGCTTTTTAAACAGGAATAACAATATAACGCCACAAATAACACCGAAGATGAATAAAATGAAGGGTAAGGCCAGGAAGTGACGGCCCCCAGCAATGGCCACAGTCTCCCCAACTCTAGGGTTGTCGAGAGTGAGGTGGTATGCGGCTTTGCGACAGGGTGGCTGATCTCTTCCTACTTCTTCGCATAAGCAAAAGTAGTTGCCCAGGCTATCCGGCGTGACCTGCACCTCCAGGTCATAGTTGTGGCTGCGGGTTTGACTTAAAGGAGGAGATTCCCAGCGGCATGGACGTGGAGACACTTGCACGCAAGAAAGCAGAATACGCAGACCCTCTACAACACGCATTTCTATTACTGGTGGGGAGCAATGACCTAGAGAAAATAAGAAAATTAGTGTTAGAGCAAGTGATTTATGAATATTTTAATACAAAAATGTAACATATGATGGCTTTAAGCGTATACTTTCAGATAAAAAGGTTTGTATGGTCAGTTAATTTTGCTTAAGTGAACCTAAACTGTCTGACACAATGGGCCCTATCTTGCACCCAGCGCAATTGACTTTGTCAGTGACGCATGTATCATTCGTATTCATTCCACAGACGCATGTCAGCAAACTAGGGAATGAACTTGCGCTCCCTGGGCGGTTCAGGGCAAAAAAGGAGGCGTGTTCTGGCGCAAACCATCCCTGATGCTATTTTGCAGTTTCAAAAAACAATTGCGCCACTGACCAAAAAAAATAGTCTAAAGTCAGTGGCGCGTTGCGCGTGGTTCATTATGTTATTTTAAGGGCGCATAGCATGCACAACGCGCACACAGTTTGCTTATCTAATCTACACAGATCCAACAGTTATTTTTGCAAATCATAAATTGTTACAATAAAAAATATTAACATATGAGATAAGGGAAATCATAGTGGTGAGCATTGTGGTGAGTTTTTATTTATTGTGCGTTAAAAAATTCTCATGCAAATAACGATTAAAATATTTTCATAAGTTTGTTGTGTGGCTGTATTACGTTTATTTTATGTAAATAATAATTAAAATGTTTTCATAAGAAACCTTAATGTATATGAACTTGATTTGTAAGTGTACTTTGGGGTTGGACCTTGCTTGCGTTTCTTGGGTCCGATTTCAAAGCCCCCAAACCCTTTCAGCGGTGAGGGTGGGCGCAGCGGTGTCCTCTGCTGGCGTCAGGTCATGTGTAGAGGCAGATGCACCTCCCGTTACACGGCGTGCCCGATTTATGCTGGCAAGGTTGGGATTCCCCCGTCTCCTGACATCATTGTAGCGCTTGGCGCAATGATAAGGATGCTAGCTGATGAGACAATTGTGGCTATTTCCTCTCACGCCTGTTTAACCGACGCTGATTTGGACGGGTTTCACCTATCGCCATACAAAACAACTTCTCTGTCTTTGACTGCTCTTACAAGAACGTGGGTCTCCTCGGCTGTGAACCACTCCTAGCGTGCGCCTGGTAAATCCGTCATAGTAATAGCAACCCGCCATGGAACTTGCGCCCTTGCGTTTAAAGGGAATGTTGGATAGCGTTCTGATTGGTTTATTTGACGTTACGCCCAAAGCACACCTATGAATAATGAACCTACTTCAGACCAACCCCTTATTGATTTGCGCCTGGCGCAAGAGTTATTTCTCCCGCCGGGAAAATAGCAACAGCGCCCAAGATCCGCCCACAAAGTCACTTGCGCTTTGCGCTTCGGACTTGCGTTTCAGATCGTTAAAATAGGGCCCAATATTACTGTATATATTAAAACAATGTACATTTCATAAAAAGATTCTCCACTTTCATTCAAAATCCTGATGATTTACTCACCCCATTTCATCCAAGATGTTTTTGTCTGTCTTTGTTCAGTTGAAAAGAAATCGAGTTTTTTGAGGAAAACATTCCAGGTTTTTCCCTCCATATAGTTGGACAGACAGTTTATATTTTCAAAGCGGTTTAAAATTGCAGTTTTAATGCAACTTCATAGGCCTCTAAACAATCCCAACCAATGCATAAGCATTGTTATTTAGCGAAACAATCGTCAATTTCATAAAAAAGTGCTTTTAAACCACAACTTCCCATCTTACACTAGCCATGTGACGCACCAGCGTGACCTTACGTATTACGTAATGATGTCGGAAGGTCACATGTTACATATGTGAAACGCACAACTGCGTACCATTTTTTTTTTGTTTGTAAAAACTGCTGTGGTAGGGATATGTCATGCGTAACCTTTTGACATGAATACGTATTACGCAAGGTCGTACTGGCGCGTCACACGGCTAGTTTTTATTTTACGAAAATGGCGATCGTTTGGTTGGATAAAACCCTTATGCTGGATTCACACCAAACGTGGTAGAAGCGACAAAGCGCGCTATTTGCCTGTAGTTGGACGCTTGAAAATTTTACTCGCTTCATTTGCGCGTGAAATTCTAGTCATCGAGACATTCGTGCGGAAATTTGCATCATGGGAGGGGCTTCTGCAACTATGCTCGCTTTCTGTAATCACGTCACTACTAGAGCAAGCTTCTGATTGGTTAGCGCGCCGTGATTTTTCACCAAAGTTCAGATTTTGCAACTCGCGCGTTTCCCGCAACAACGCTCAATTTGCATTATTGGCACGTCATTCGCATGAACTAGACGCAATACTAACCAACTGCAGAAGCACAGAACCATACGTCATGACAATCTGAGAATGACAGCACCAGCCTGACAGTCTGAGGGCGTAAGTGGGCCTTATAAGGCATTCCTGTACTTCTGTGTTTTTTTGGACCGTGTTTGGACAAGTGTTATGCTACGTACGATTTAACTTCGTGTCATGCAAATTTTTAGCTTGAGTTGAATATTTTCAACTTGTGTGAAGGCGCGTTTGAGGCGAATAGCGCGTGTTTTCGCGGCAATCGCGCCGCCCAATTCGCGTCATTAGCATCATCCCGCGCGAGGAC
This sequence comes from Misgurnus anguillicaudatus, assembly GCF_027580225.2. Taxonomy (NCBI): domain Eukaryota; kingdom Metazoa; phylum Chordata; class Actinopteri; order Cypriniformes; family Cobitidae; genus Misgurnus; species Misgurnus anguillicaudatus. Next base: position 49,617,808 of record NC_073357.2, on the reverse strand, counting down.
GCGTCTGATCGCGTCTTCGCATTGACTTTGTATGTAATCTACTTGCGCAAATCATTGAACTCGTGTTTGGTGTGTAAAACATCTTGGATGACATGAGGATGAGTAAATTATCAGATTTTTTAATGAAGGTGGTAGATTCCTTTAAGGAGTTTATGATTGTTTCTGTCAGACCTACCTTCACCATTGTTGCACTGGCTGACCAAATCTACGACTTCACCGGGTCTGAAACACAAATGTATCTCACTGTAACTTTTACGTTAATAGTAAAGATGCATTAATGTATCAATGCTGTATCATTTTTTTCCCCAAAAACAGACACAAACAAGACAAGCAATGAGAAGCAATTGAGATATTAAAGAAATTTAATTTGTGATTTTAATCTCTTGAAAGTTGATTTCACACTTGTGAATATAAGTGTTTGTGAATTACCCTGCCATAGCACAAGCTTTATGCCTCCACACACAGCCGAGGACTTGGGCTCGTGCACATGCTTCGCAGGAAGTGTATGGTGAACAACCCACTACTGGTAACTTCACCAAAGTGAGAGGAGAACCAACCAAAGCCTCATTCTGTAGTACAGAAAAAGTGAGAGTGAGTTATGCGTTCAGTTTTTTGGGGGAAACAGGAAACCAAATTACAACATTAATCAAAGTTAAAGGTACATAACTGTTTTATATCCCAGTTAAAGAAACAGACCACAATAAACCATTTGTGTTATTACCTCATATAACATTATGTTATTCACTGGCTCTTGTGCAGAAAACAAGCTGAGTTCTTCAATAAGAGTTGCATTCGGGCCAACTACAGCAACTTTGTGTAGCTCTCCACGATCTATAAATGCACACATGTATACAAATGTTACCCAACATAAAGAAATACTGTATCAGTTCACACACGATTACGTTATTTAAAATATATTTATCCCCCCATACCTGTTCCAAGATACAAAACAGTGGCCGTTTGCTGCTTAAAACCATTGGGTGCTGTTGTCAAATTAACAGCAAGTTTAGTGTATGTGATGCCATTCCTGATCATCAGCGGTGCTGCCACCACACTGTTCTCCATGAGCGGGTGATCCCTCACAAACGTCAGCACTTTATCCGGCAGCTTCAGGCTGGACTCATAGCCCTGCTGCTTCAGAGCACTGTTCAAACACTGACACAGAACACAAGGCCAAAGTCAAGATAAAGATTCAAGGCCAGATTAAAACAGATGCTTTTTATATATGATATAGCCTATATAATATCATAGGTATATAATAGTGCTGTATCATGCCACAATGTATAAGATAGCATAGCATAGCATGGCATAATATAGAAAATGTTTGTAGTATAGTATAGTACAGAACAGTATAATAAATGTTGTATGTTGTAGTGCAGTGCAGTAAATGTTTGTATGCAGTTGTATGTCATAGTATATAGTGTAATAAATGTTTGTATGCTATGGTCTGTCAGTATAGTGTATAGCAGTGATTCTTAACCAGTGGTCCCCACAGCGGCATCTGATGGGCCACAAAAGCAGTGGTAGACTACTGACAAATGATTTCTAAAAATCTTTTATAAAAAATCTTTATAAAAGTTATATTCGCATCAGATTTTTCTTATAAATTTATATGATTTCAAAATGCATCATTTTTTGACATTTAAGATACTTTCAGTTGTTTGGCATATGCATCAAATAAAGCCGCATTTTACTTTCTGCATGTGTACAAGTATAAATCATTTCTAATGCAACCGCCGAAAAAATTAATAGACTTTATAATCAGACCATAATAGGGCATGTGAAATATGTGATTTAAAATCAGGGTTATTCCTTCAAATATTCACTTTCTAATATTAAAACATTAGCATTGTGTTGTTAAAAAGGAATTTGAACCTGTTTTCTTTGCAGTAAGAATTATTATTTTTTTTTGTTATTTTTCCAATTTCAATTTTCAGTAAATAAATGCAAATAAAAAAGGAATTTTTTGGCAGAAATATTTTTGGTAGTTAGATAGAATAAAACTATATATATATATACATACATTTTTTTTACTTAAACACATAACTTTAAATAGTACATTTATACAAACTATCTCTCAATTTTGTCTGCGGCTGTATATTTACCTTTAAATATGTATTTTCTAATAAAGATAAAGTCTAAGCCTAAAAGTCCAACTTTACATCTTTCTATTTAAATGTTTTTTTTCTGCACAAAATGACACCTATGTGGTTTGGTTTTTCCATTGGCAGTCATCAACATGACATTCCTCGTTCATCTACAGGGGTCCCACCAGGTGACGTTAAAGGCATGTCACAATGAATAGTTTTTTTTTTGTTTTTCTGCATTGATACTATCATGTTTAGAAAGGTGGTCCTCGGAATGTTTGGTCATTGGTGGGCTGTAAATTGCAAAAGGTTGAGAACCCCTGTTATACAGTGTAATAAATGTTTGTATGCAGTGGTCTGTGACAGTATAGTAAATGTTTATATGCAATGGCATGTATAGTATTGTATAGTATACTACAGTATAGTATAGTAAATGTATGTATGCAGTACTATGCCAAGTATAGTATAGCACAGTACATTACAGTATAGTGTAGTGTAGTATAGTATAGTTCAGTACAGAATGGTATGGCTTGGTGTGGTATGGAAAAGAAGAGTGTGTATTATTAAACATGGTATTGTGTGACAGTGAGTTTGCAGGTATTTACTTGTCCTGGTCGTGGTGTTGGTATGGGCTCTGGGTTAATCCAGTTCTCACAGCTCTTCTTTAGCTCTTTATAGGGACCATTCATCACCTTTGTGATCTCCTCCAAACTGTACACACACACTGCAGAAAGCTCCTCCCGTTCCCTAAACATCAACACAACGGTCAGGTGGTCAGAAAGTTAAAAAAAAATCACAAAAGCAAAATAAGAGCATGCTGAGAGAGATGAGATCAGAGAAAATCAGATCAGGTGTGAGATAGATCGATGTACCATTGTGAGGTAAATATCCCATAAAAGTGTGTGCTTCTGGGGTCTCCGGGTTGGTGCTGTAGAGTAAAGACATCTGTCAGAACGTTAAATCGCTGTCCACTTGCTCGATCTTCGCACACCAGCTGGGCCTTCAGAAACGTTGTCCACCTTTTCTGCAAAGTTTTCATACCACCTACATCAGACTGTGAGAGAAAGTGAGAAAAGTACAGTTACATAACATATCATATCAACTGAGAGCAGACTTCCTCTGAGGAAAACAGATTGGATTATTACCTTGCAGACTCTTGCCACTCTGGGAACTTTGACTTTAGTGTAAAGGTCGTACTCTTTAGCCACTTCAGTGAAGAAGAAGTAAATTTTATCATCCTCACCGGTGGGGTTGTTCGGCGCATTCTCTTGGATAAAGGCAGAACTGATAAACTCTGGATCTGTGTTAAGAAAACAAGCAGGGTGATTAAATCATGTTAAAAGTACACTTTTATTTGGTGGGTGTGTATCCAAGGACAGCGTGTAAATTTGTGAGGAGTGTCTTACCACTAAGCCAGTTGATGGATTGTTCAACCCGGATGCGTTCCTGCTCGACGCCCGTTGCCCTGGAAATATCATACATTGTGCCAAGGAAGTTGCTAGTGGCGGCAGTATAAAGAATCCCTCCTGAAAAAAGAGAGATTTGGGATGGGTTATTCTTTTATTTGAATAAATATTTGTGACCTTGCCTGTGAAAATCCAGCTAAAGTCATTTTTTGTGATTTACTGTTTTCTACATAAAACCATCCTATATAATGTAAAGAACATTCTGGGGATATATAACCTTGATATCTTTAATATTGACTGAGTAAGGTCAAAAATTGAAATCGATGTAAAAATCAATGACTGAAACCAAACTGATGCTTCTAATTGCATATGCATAATGATGAGACGGAAATATAAGGATAACGACATTTGGTCCCAAACTAGCTACCCCCTACTGTGTGCTAGCTGAATTTGGGTCATATTTGCAACTGAAGCGTTTTATTAAAATAAAATATAAAATATTTATTTTCAATGTTTATGCAAACAAATCAGAGTTTTAAAGGGGACATTTCACAAGACTTATTAAGATGCCATTAAATCTTTGGTGTCCCCAGAGTACATATGTGAAGTTCTAGCTCAAAATATCATATAGATAATTTATTATAGCATGTTAAAATTGCCACTGTAGGTGTGAGCAAAAATGTGCCGTTTTGGGTGTCCTGTTAAATGCAAATGAGCTGATTTCTTCACTGAATGACAGTGCCGTGGTTGGATAGTGCAGATTAAGGTGTGCTATTATCCCCTTTCTGACATCACAAAGGGAGCCAAATGTCAATGACCCATTTTTTCACATGCTTGCAGAGAATGATTTACCAAACCTAAGTTACTGGTTTTTTTTCACATTTTTTAGGTTGATAGAAGCACTTGGGACCCAATTATAGCACTTAAACAAGGAAAAAGTCAGATTTTCATTATATGTCCCCTTTAAACCTAAAATGGGTGCCAAAATTTAAAACCTTATACAAAAAAGTAAAAACGTAAAACATTTAGTAATATTTAGTCCAGAGGTTAATGGTTTAATGTAAAATATTTTGCAAACAGTACAGTCTACTATATACAAACTGTACTATTAAATTTAATTAAAATTGACACAATTTCACATGGCCAGGTCCTCCTATGACAGATTGCTTGTGCTGTGCAATGCAATTGACAGTTTTTGCCAGGTCTAGGGGTGGGCCGATCCGATATTCGGTATCGGTATTAGTCCAATATTGGCGAAAATGGCTGGTTCGAATATTGTAGAAGTCGAGGAGTACAATCCGATACAATACCAACATGGACCTTTTCATGGCAACTTGACGTAAAGCGCGACTTGCTGAGCAAAATTAATTTGCACAAAGTTGCACTTTAAATTGTCCAAAGTTACACCTTAAATTTCTTCTTGAATTTTTGTTTCATTAAGTCTTGATTTTGCACAATCATTTGTTGCACAGTAAAACGTTTGAGTTCTGTAGCTCTGTTTAAGATTTTTGTACGGCTAACAAATGTGTTATTTGCAGCTTAATTGATTAAAAGGGCGATAGAGATGGTATTGGATCGGTATCGACAAATACTCAAGGTTGTTGTATCGGTATCAGACACGAAATAGTTATATCGGCCCAACCCTAGTCATAGCATACATACAATTTTCAAACTAAAGTGTTTCATCAATATATTGTAATCTTTTTAAATTCACACCTGCCATAACAGCAGTATAGCGCTGAGTGGGTTGAAAGGGGCACTTTCCCTTCCCCGTCTCCATCTTCACACTGCCATCCTCAAGCTTCTCCAGTGAAAATGTAGAGATGTCCTACAGACAGCAGAGCAAACAGACAATAGTTATTTGTCCTTAAATACATCAGAAACTGGTAAAACAGGACAAAGTAGGGAGTAAGAGAGAGAGAGGGAAGAGACTAATACAGATTATACTGGTACCATCTAAATATACACAAACATCCTCCTAAAGTGAGATTTTGTTTAACCTTGAAATATTTTTGTATTTGATCCATGTGTGGCAGACACACACACACACACACACACACACACACACACACACACACACACACACACACACACACACTTACAATAAAGACACACTGGGGGTCGAAGGCGAAGGTTCCACAGGCATATATCCGTCCATCTTCCGAAAACTCAAGCAGACGGACGTAGTTCTTGCAATCGTCCTGTGAGGGGCAGCAGAGTAAAGAACACTCTTACGACAGGTGCACAAAGTAAACTATTGAGGAATAATGCCTACCATTCAGGTTATATATGAAGAAATTACTTATAACATAAACAATAGACTACTATTAGAAGAACTACTATTACTAATTACAAGCAAATTATTTAAAAGTAAATAGCAATTATGTATTAGTAGGTATAATTTACTATAATGGTTTATTTATTTATGAAAAACTTGGTATAGATGTATTAGATTACTCAAAAGACACATTTTGGAAAGTTGGCATGATGTTCTTCATGGCTCATATGGATGTTGTATGGGTGACTTTGAACCCATTGCTGGGCAGAACAGTGTGTATATTTCTGTATCTTTGACAGTAAATGGTAACCAGAGCTATATCTGAGACCCCCAGATGTTTATAGTAAGACCCCCCCCCCCTCCCGTGGAAAGCCTAGTCAATCGATTGTGATTGACGTGTCACAGTAGGAATAAGTGAAGGGCAATTTATAAAACACAGAGGATTTTTTTTCCACAAATGTATGCAGACATTGATGCAAGGTGAAACTTGAGAACCAACTTAGCTTGACATTTTTACACAAAACCTATTTTGGTACTATAAAGAACATAAATATATCAATAAAGATAGAACCATGCCATATTTATCAAATGTGATACTGTTGTAGATAACAGCCACATATCTAAAGGTTCAGTCATCTCAATCCTTCAGATCTTTCTCTTTCGCTTCCTTTCCTTCTCTGTTCAATCACTACACAGCTTTTGTTTGCTTAATCACACCCTTCCTGACCCTCCCCCATTGAGGCCTCAACCCACTTGTCAATCATCCACAAGCCCCTCCCCCAACATATAAATGCTAACCACAGATAATTGAGCTCATTAACTCTCTCGCTCTCTTACATTTGTCCCACGTGTCGCTCTTCGCAAAGAAAAGTGGATAGAGAGTTTGGAAATTAAAGTATTACTACATCTTAAAAATATTCTTTAAATCAAACAAAGCAGGCAAATGACTCATTTCCCATTCATACATAATTTTCTACCTTTTCAGAAAATTTTCAAAATTGCCTGCTATTTGTGTCAATAACGTCCCACATCATCTTCATGCACAAATCCTCACCTTAGTTTTTCCCTTGGCAACACAAGAGTTCCTCTTTTCTTCTGCAACACTCCACTCAATCTACATAGATATTGAAAGAGAGAGAGAGAGAGAGAGAGAGAGAGAGAGAGAGAGACAGGGATAAGTACTTCAGATTCCGTGCATGTTAAAAAGAAGCTGTGTCAGGCCTGAATATTTAAAGATTGTTTGGCATGTACAGTGCCAGTGATAATAAAAACAAGAGAATGTGCAGAAAGTTTCTTTGCAGAAAGTTCGGCAAAAAATGATATTAAACCCATGATTTACTCTTCCCCTAGCCGTCCGAGATGCATATGTCCATTATTTTTCAGACAAACACATTTTTAGTTATTTTAGAAAATGTCTTCGATCTTCCAGATGTTCAAATGTAAAGCTACGGGGTCCACCTCCTTCAAGTCCCCTTCTGAAGGTAATATGCGCTGTGTTGTTTTAAAAAATATACATATTTAAAACTTTATAAACGAAAATAACTAGCTTCAGGCAACCCGCCATCTTACAGTCCCTCCAGAAAAACGTGATTATGCGATCGCATGATTCAACCGCATAATCTGCCAAAGTCTGCATATTTATGCGGGGGTCGCATTTTTTCAAATACTACGCACTTTCGCAGCATAAATTACAGATTTCCGTGCGCAAAATATGCGGTCTTGCATGATTTCATAATCCCCCCAATTCAACCACGCCAATCATAACGACACGCCCCGTTTCTATAACATTAAATTACTAGCTAAAATGAAACTTAAAATGAACACTTGAACATATATCAGCGTGATAACAACTACCTGAAAGGACCAAAACCATCTTTCAGAAACTTTTATTGGAAGTGTATTTTTTTTTTTAATTTAGAGCAGAGTTCCGTTCGTTTGAATAGAGAGGGCGGGGTTTATGACTTGTACTGCAGCCAGCCACCAGGGGGCGATCAAAGAGCCAGTGGCTTCACTTTTCAAGACTTATGAGGCACACGCGGTATGAAGTTAGCGGAGGGCTCTCTGCTACTGTTCTGTGCCCCCACCCTCCGCATTTGTCATATGATGTCAGATGGAAGACCCCGTAACTTTAAATTTAAACGACTGAAATATTTCTAAAATAACTGAAAATGTGTTTGTATGAAAAATGGTGGACATATGCATCTCAGACGGCTTGGGGGTGAGTAAATCATGGGTTTTATATAATTTTTGGCCGAACTATCCCTTTAACGACACTTAGTTATTTAATTGTCGAATAATTTGGGTTAAAGCTGCAATGTGGGACTTTTAGAAGCATCTAGTGGTGAGACAACCAACGGGTCAGTCCACAGCTCACCCCTCCGAAACGCATAGTGAAGCTACAATAGCAGCCACAGGACAAACACATCATCATCTGAGACAATGTAGTAACAAAACATGCTCTTTAAAACAGTTTGTACATTTATGGCTTCTGTAGAAACATGATAGCGCGAAATAGCGACTTCCATGTAAGGAGACTAGCAGTGTATGTAAATAAAAACGGCTCATTCTAAGGTAATAAAAACATAAAAGTTGATATTGTAAGGTCTTTATATACTACTGACGATATGTATATTTTATTGGATTTCTGTTAAAGGGACACTCCAGTTTTTAAAAAAATATGCTCATTTTCTAGCTTCCCTAGAGTTAAACATTAGATTTTTACAGTTTTGGAATCCATTCAGCTGACTGGCGGTACCAGTTTTAGCATATCTTAGCATAATCCATTGAATCTGATTAGACCATTAGCATTGCGCTAAAAAATAACCAAAGAGTTTCATTATTTTTCCTATATAACTTGACTCTTCTGTAGTTACATCGTGTACTAAGACCGACGGAAAATTAAAAGTTGCGATTTTCTAGGCAGGTATGGCTAGGAACTATACTCACATTCTGGCATAATAATCAAGGCACTTTGCTGCCGTAACATGGTTGCAGCAGGCGTAGTGATATTACACACTGCCTGAAAATAGTCCCCTTGATTACTTTCAATAAAAAAATTGCAACTTTTAATTTTCCATCAGTCTTAGTACACAATGTAACTACAGAAGGGTCAAGTTTTAAATAGGAAAAATATCAAAACTCTTTGGTTATTTTTTAGAGCGATGCTAATGGTCTAATCAGATTCAATGGATTATGCCAAGCTATGCTAAAAGTAGTTCCGCCAAACCCGGAGATCAGCTGAATGAATTCCAAAATGGTAAAAATCAAATGTATAACTCTAGGGGAGCTGGAAAATGAGCATATTTTCAAAAAAAGTGAAGTGTCCCATTAAGAGAAGATCCATCTAAAAGTCCCACATTGCACCTTTAAAGTAATAGGTCTTTAAATTCGATCTCCTTCCGTTACAGCTTCCGAAGATTTTGAGTCTAATCTCAAAAATCGAAATCGAAAAATCCCATGCCCACGTGTACAGCTGTTCATATCAGTATAGGAAATGAGTTATCAAGATATCAGTGCTATGACCTCATCACAGTAGCTTTCTTTGATCTTATATCTAATATTACATGACACATAACTGAGTAATTTAGCTTCCAGACAATGAGCAAAGTGCAATGTCCTGGGCTCTGACACATACTGTGTGCGATGTGCTCGGGGGTAAATGGACGTAAAGCCACATTAGAGCGTGTGATACATTTTGACCCTGATAAGAGGAGACACTGAGCTGCTGGGCGAAATGGGAGGGCCGTCGGGAAGGGTTAATTTAGTTAGTGAGCTGCACTAGCGAGCAGGAATGAGATCATCCTTCTTAGCTTGATGAAAAGCATTGTCTTCAATCTTGTTAGGCTGTCTATTATGACGACTCGAAGTGAGTGTGTGCAACTTGATACTGTAACTTGGCACAGACATTTTTCATTGGACCAAAATGGCAAAGCTAAACTCATTAAACACTCAGGCGTCTGTGTTCCTCTTTAATAAGGATATATATATATAAAAACCCACATGCTATAATTTCAACAGCAGAAGAAAAACGAAAGCTCACCATCTTCCTCTTTGAAAAATCAGCAGTATCCACGGCAATGACAGCATCCCGTGCACCGAGGTACAGCATCCCGGAAGAAGCATTCAGTAGGAAGGTGCTGAGGTTATATATGCCCCCAAAATCTCGGGAAACCAACTTAGACATGTCTACTGAGAAAAAGACAGAAGGTTTCATTCAACCTCACCAAATCCAAGTAACAGACACATAATATACACACACTTTGAAATTTTTATAACATTAGGCTCATATGCCTGCAGCAAATTTAATAAACTGAGGGCGAGAGGAGAAAAAAAGACTGGTCACGCTCGTATTGTAGCGTGATATAAGTGTCCTTAAAAGCATCACCAAAAACTGACCCTAAAGAAAAGTGTCTACCCAAACACAAAAATGATTTGTGTGAGCATCTTCAAGCCATTAAACAGACACATTATGTTCAACACGAATGCTCTTTCTCTTGAGCGGTTCAGGCTGTTAATATCCTGTCCGCAGTTTAACGTCTGACCTCATGAGGACATTAACTGCAGATCTGATGTGAAACAGAAAGGCTGGCGGGTTGTTATCAGTGGCCCTGTGACCTTCAACATATCTGCAGTTAATCATGTGCATGCATGCATGGATCTGTTTGTGTGTTTGTGCTTGTTTGTACGGACTGTGCCAAATAGGATCTAAGCCCATGTGATCAGATTAATTACTTCTATGTAACCTCTTTCCACCCAGTCACCACTAATGCAGGGCAACTCAACTTTGCAGATCTCATTTCTAATTACCACACCAGCGAATTTCAATACACTTGGTACCTAGTAATAACAACCAACAAGACTCTGTGCTTTCACCCATCAAGAGTTTGATTATGTGAGTCATCATTATGCAGAAAAACTAGAGGGGTTACATGTGTCTGAATTCACACACACACATACATAGTTATAAAATAAGCTTTGATTGTCCTCCGTTTTAATGCGGGTTCATTCAAGGTTACAAAGCAGACAATACTGAACATTACTGGTGTATATTTTTTTTAATTCATGCTTGTGTGGCGAATAAACATAAACATCTGATGTCATTACAGTCGGGATTGATTGTGTTCGGCAGGGGTATGTTAAGAACTTGTTTACTGGAAAGCATAGTAATGATATACAAAAGTGACAGTAATGAATGATCAAAATAGATCTGTATGTTTTAGTTAGCTGTTTTACTAAAAATAAACTGCACCTTAAGTTGCATGCCGCGTGTTTGCACGCATATGCCTATGAATAATACCAATATTTAAAGGGATAGTTCACACAAAAATGAAAATAATGTCATTAATGACTCAACCTCATGTCGTTCCAAACTCGTAAGACCTCTTTTCATCTTCGGAACACAGTTTAAGATGTTTTATATTTAGTCCAAGAGCTTGTTGACCCTTCATTGAAAATCTACGTACATTATACTGTCCATGTTCAGAAAGATAATAAAAACATAATCAAAGTAGTCCATGTGACATCAGTGGGTCAGTTAAAATGTGTTGAAGCATTGAAAATACATTTTGGTCCAAAAAGAACAAAAATTACGACTATTACGCAAGACTAAAGTTACGTGAGTGCAGTGACGCGGATGACGTGCTATCCTCAGACATGTTTGCAAAGTTTTTTTTTTCAGACGTACAGTGCGCGTCTCCCTCAGACGATAAATGAAGCCCGGGCGCACAAAAAATAAACAAAAAAACAGCTGGGGCGCACCAGATAACACGTTAGCCGCGTCACTGCAGTCACGTGACTTTAGTCTCACGCATGCACTTCACAACAGACGCGGAAGAGAAGACAATGCTGAATAATGTTGTAATTGTGGTTATTTTATGACCAAAATGTATTTTTGATGCTTCAACACATTCTAACTGACCCACTGATGTCACATGGACTACTTTGATGATGTTTTTATTACCTTTCTGGACGTGGACAGTATACTGTATGTAGATTTTCAATGAAGGGTCAACAAGCTCTCAGACTAAATATAAAACATCTTAAACTGTGTTCTAAAGATGAACTGAGGTCTAAAGAGTTTGGAACGACATGAGGGTGAGTCATTATTGACATTACTTTCATTTTTTGGGAAAACTATCCCTTTAACAGAGACAAGCAGGCTTTAATTTGGGTAGGTGTCTGTTCTGTAACTTCCTGTGTCAAATCAGATTAAAAAAGCAATGCCTTTAGTGTACATATCATCGAAAGATGCAGCAATATGTGCCTGAAACATATTTTACATTATGCAGGAAAAGAAGGCAAAGGTACTTAAGGTGATTGCGCGTGGGTCGCATAAATCTTAATGCAATGGAAGACTTTTAAAGTATCTGCAGTATGCAAGAAATGCTGCATGCACTACAAAGACAGCATGTGACATCAGTGGGTCATTTAGAATGTGTTGAAGCATCGATAATACATTTTGGTCAAAAAATAAATAAATTATCACTATTAAGCAAGACTAAAGTCACGTAACTGCAGTGACGCTGATGACGTGTTATCCTCAGACATGTTTGCAAAGTTGTTTTTTCCAAACTTACAGCGTGCATCTCCCTCAGATGGTAAACGAAGCCTGGGCGCACAAAAAAAAGCTGGGGCGCACCAGATAACACGTCAGTCGCGTCACTGCAGTCACGTGACTTTAGTCTCGTGCATGCGCTTCACAACAGACGTGGAAGAGAAGACAATACTGAATAAAGCAACATCTTAAACTGTGTTCTGAAGATGAACAGAGGTCTTACGAGTTTGGAACGACATGAGGTTGAGTCATTAATGAGATTACTTTCATTTTTGGGGAACTACAGAGGCGAGCATGCATTAATTTGGGTAGGTGTCTGTTCCGTGACTTCCTGTGTCAAATCAGATTAAAAAAGCAATGCCTATAGCGTACATTTCATCGAAAGATGCAGCAATATGTGCCTGAAACATATTTTACATTATGCAGGAAAAGAAGGCAAAGGTACTTATGGTGAGTGCGTGTGGGTCGCATAAATCTTAATGCAATGGAAGACTTCTAAAGTATCTGCAGTATGCAAGAAATGCTGCATGCATTACAAAGACAGCATGTGTGTCACAATCTGTATGCACGCACAAACACAGACACGCACACAAACACGAGCACACACAGAGGTACTTGTCATCTGATGACATCACAAGAATGCATCAGCATTTTTTCTCAGTCACCAAACCAGCTTTTAGATTTCTGAATTAATGCCTAAAGACAAGATAATACACAGACCGGTGGTTTGTTTGATGTCAAATGAATATAAAAAATGACAGGATAACTATCTGTGTTTTTGATTTGTTTGTGTGCAAAAGTGAAACCGCAGGAAGTGCTTTACAAAGAAAAATATATGAAATTACAAAAAAATCCAAAAATAAACAATAAAATAATAGCAAGTGTTCAATAGCTTACATAAGGTAGAGGTTGCTTATCAATTTGATTAAATAATAAACTTTATTTACATAAAAAAAAAAATTGTCAAATGAAGATAAAATAACTTTTCATAAACAGTTCCAGCTCAAAACAACTTTATGGATAATGTTTAAAGCAGTACAATGGCACATCTTTAGTCTTTAGTTGTCATTTGTAACACATTTGTAGTATTTTCAGTCTTCTCTCTTTCCTTCTCTAGCTGCATCTCATTCAATCTGTGCCTCACAACCTGCCAGAAAGCCCCACCCAAGACTGATTGTCACTTCCAATAAGTGTCAAGCGAAAAGGAAAAGCAAAATTATATAGACATTTGCTTCAGGCAAGGTCCTCCCTAAATGTCCTTGTGTCACACTGCTTCCTGTCCCTCTAGGTCCTTCCAAAAATGTCCATCCCCCTACTGTGCATACCAACATGGTGTTGGTTCCTAGAGGTAGACCATCTGCCCTCAATCCCCCAAACCAAATGCCAATCCCTAAACTGTGTGTCTGACCGCTCATCTGAGGCAAGACACACAGTTGTGTGTATGCATGTGCACAAGGAAGGGAGACAGAAAAAATATCTGTGAAAATGTACAGTAGCTGATGCAATACAAAAAATGTCCATAATTCTGCCACATTTACATAAGCAAGAAGAAATTTTAAAATGTCGCTCAAACTCAATCGCTGTGCTGTCATGGGGTGAAAAAGCAGCAAACGCCGACTTTCTGCCATTAATCATTCATTCAGTCTTAGGACATTAATCATGAATGAAGAACCAGAGCTGGAGGGGTGCTTTCCTCATACCTCTTTTTAAATAAACCAAAATGCTTTTTTTCTTATCAACCTCTTAAACTCATGCCTGCTCTACTGTATAACCACACAATTTGTTAGATGGGTTACATAAATGTTCCCTGCTGGGAGATTCTGAAAATTGGTGCCTTTGGGAATATACTTTAAAGGGGTCATATGATGTGATTTCATGTTTGCCTTTTTCTTTAAAGTGTTAAAAGCTATTTATGCATATAGAAGATCCATAAAGTCTCGAATCCAAACAGATATTCCTTCCAAAAGTGAAGGCTCATCCACGCATTCCTAAAGCGCCTCATGCAAACACGCCCCCCACATATATACCTCTCTGGGTGCATCCGAATTTGAAGGGTGCGTCCTCTGAAGGCCCTATTTGAAGGCCATTTCGTAGACTCATTTAAAAGCCTTCTAAATCCTTTGAAGTATCCAGCCTTCGAATTGGGATGCACCCAGTGTGTTGGAAGATTTGCATAACAACACCCAATTTATTGTATACACAAAGAAAGAACGCAGAACTTTTATTTTCGATGTGAATTGTTGCCGCTGCTGCCATGCCGTGGAGAAGCTGTGCTTTGGGAGCTGTTATTCCAAATAAGGTAAGGGGCATAACATTTCAGTCAAACGCTTGAGGTTTTGGCCAATCACAATGCACTGGATAGTTGGCCAATTGGAGCACACAGCGTTTTTTATAACAATGAGCTTTGTAAAAATCATCGCATTTCAGAAAGTTTTTGACTTTCATCATTTGCATGATTTCTCTAGTTGCATGATTTTGCAACTGTTCACTATTTCTTCTCTACAGGGCTGTCACAATGGCTGTCTCATCATGATTTTTTGACCTCATCGTGATGATTTCAGATCACCACAATGATTGCACATCTCTTAAAAAACACAAGGGGGAGCTGCAGCACCTGAATAAATGAGAGAGTATCAGATGACGCTCCTTAACTGACAGTGTAACGCGATACATAATGCAAAGCCATTCAATACAGTGGGAAAAACAGCATTTAAAGAAATGCTGCAAAACTTTTTATAAGCAGTATGAACTACCAGGTAAAACATACATTTCCAAAACAGCAATTCCAAATTTAGGGAAGTGAAGGATGCTATTTTTAAGGATCTGTAAGGAATTGTTTTTTTTTTGCAGCCACTACAGACATGTGGTTCAGTACTAATATGACCTCAGTAGGATTGGCTACTATTTAAGGCCTGTTCTGGTATAGTCAGTTTATTTTAATTGCATTTTTATTTTCAGTAATTTTTCAGACACTTTATTGTGTTAATTTCTTACGACGGGTTTTCAGTTTTTAAAAGATATATTAATTTAATTAATATTAACTGTCAGGTAAACCTTGCAAAATATTTAATTTAAATAATCACAACAATGTGTGAAAATAAAAAAATGTATGAAAATTAAATGTCAAAACAATAAACAGACAATAAATCGTCATATTAGGCTATATATCGACAAGGACAAACCCTTATTACTTCTAGCGATATTACACTAAGTTCACACACTCACCTGGACTATTTTTTCAGTAATACTTCAACATTGACTCGTTTAAAATGATAACTCATACTGTGGTTTCCCCACTGGGAATTTTCTGAGCCTTATCTGCTGTCTCGAGAGAAACTGTGAGAATAAAATGCTGAATCTATGAATTATGATTTATTCTCCACTATCACTTTATGGTGCTGTGTGGAGATGGTATTACAGCTGACTGGCTAAATAAATAAAACCAGAGCCTAAGTGAGGAAAAAGCGTAAGATAGAGAAAAGGAGTATCTTTGGAAAGCACATAATGAATGCAATAAATGTAACCTCATGCATTTATTAGACAGTGCGGTGTGAATCATTATGAGTTAGACGAGAACAACAGATGTGACTCTGAATGATGTCACTGTGAATCATGCCTCACTTTATTCATAAATAATCTAAAACCTGAATCATGTTGATTATCTCATCCTTTAAAATATTGAGAAGGTGAAAAGACGCACTATACTGCACTTCATAAATTGGTCTGGATGATAATTGCAAGAGGTATTTTATAAATAGGTTTGATTTATACTACATCAGGACACAATGACGATAAATCCTTTCTCTGTTTCTTTGTGTCGAATTATCACTGAAAAATGCAGGGTAGAGGCTTTGCAGCTTTGCATATGGGCTATAAGATATCACATTGCATCAGGTGTATTTGGTTGCATTACATTAACACACTGTAATCGTTTTTAAAATAAAGTATAAAAAATAGCTTAAATACTATAAGATTAATCAAACTGGCTTTACATTTCAACTTAATATTTGACAAATTGACATTTTAACTGAACTTTAAAGGATTAGTCAATTTTTAAAAAAATAATCCAGATAATTTACTCACCACCATGTCATCCAAAAGTCGATGTCCTTCCATGCTCAGTCGAGAAGAAACCATGCTTCCCGAGGAAAACATTCCAGGATTTTTCTCATTTTAGTGGACCCCAACACTTAACATTTTAATGGAGTTTAAAATTGCAGTTTCAATGGACTGTAAATGATCCCAAACGAGGCATAAGGTTCTTATCCAGCGAAACGATTGTCATCTTTGTCAATAAAAATAAAAATATTTTTTTTTAAACCACAACTTCTCTTCTTCCTCCGGCTGTGTGACGAGCCGGCGCGAACTCACATACTTGTGTAATGCCGTGGAAAGGTCACGTGTTACATATATGAAACGCACATATGAAACGGACCATTTTAACCTAAAACTGACACAAAGACATTAATTAGTATCATTCCACATACAACACCGTTGAACGGTCCTCTTTCTCCACACTTGTAAACACTGGGATGTAGTTTCGCATACATCATCCGTGACCTCTTGACGTGATGACGTATTATGTGAGGTCGCGCTGGCGCATCACAGGACCGGAGGAAGACGAGAAGTTGTGGTTTAAGTGCATATTTTTTATTTTCTTGCCAAAGATGATAATCGTCCCTTATGTCTTGTTTGGGATCATTTAGAGCCCTTTGAAACTGCAATTTTAAACTGCATTAAAACTGTTAAGTGTTGGGGTCCATTAAAGTCCATTAAAATGAGAAAAATCATGAAATGTTTTCCTAAAAAAACAATTTATTTTCGACTGAACAAAGAAAGACATCAACATTTTGGATGACATGGTAGGGAGTAAATTATCTGGATTTTTTATTAGAAAATGGACTAATCCTTTAACTTATTGGGCCCTATTTTAACGATCTAAGCGCATTGTCTAAAGCGCACAGTGCAACTTCTAAATGGGCGTGTCCGAATCCACTTTTGCTAATTTAACGACGAAAAAATGGTTTGTGCGCCGATAAAGAATTTACAAACGGCTCTCCTTTCAGCACTTGGACAGCGTCACGAGATTTTTTAAGCATTACTTAAAAATGTTTCTCATCTCACTATATACGCAGGTACAGGGTCATCATATACAATAAATCCGTGAGGTAGCATTTAAAAAACATTTAAAAACAGATGTATTTGTTTAAAGCAAAGGATTTATTTACTTACCAGGCTGCAGGTGAAAGCAGCTCTTTGCGCCTTCTAACGTGACGTCTCATAATTAGTCCTCATTTATGTCCAAGAGACTCAATAATAATATTTTACATTCAATCCTTTAATCTTTCATATTTATTGCGCATTCATGTGTGTGATAAGCAAACCCGCGTTGTCCTCCCGTTTATAGGGGCATACTAATGCGCTCTTTAAATAACAAAAAACATATTGCGGCTATTTTTAGTCTATTTTAGTTGCCTCAAAATAGCAACGCGCCAACAATGCGCCTGAATAGCAACGCGCCAACAATGCGCCTGAACACACATCGTTTTTTAGACCAGAACGCTCATGGGCGGAAATGAATTTGCTATTTAAACAACGTGGCGCTAAACGTGAAAATTATAATTGCGCAGGGTGGAAACTAGCAAAAATACACTTACGTCGCGCATTGCGCTGCATTGCGCCAGGTGTAAGATAGAGCCCATTAACTTAAGTTAAACAATTTCTTAACTTTACAATTTGTTTAAATTTTAAATTTTCTAGCCTTTTTTAACTTGAAGCAACTCGTCACTAGTCAAACATTTTCACAGCCAATTTGATTAATCTTATTAAAATACTTAATGCACCAATAAATGTTTGATAGTGTAATTATAAAAAAAACATACAGACAAAAGTCTTAAATTTCATAGAAAAAAATGACAGAAACTAATTTACTCAAATATCTGACAAACAAGTATAATTGTTTTTCCTGTGGTTATATTTTTAAAGACTAGTTCCCACACATCTCAGTTGCTTGGTGCAATAAGGTCCTTAGGCAGTAATTTGTCAAAGTATGTGCATGGTGACTAAGTGTGATTGTTAGGGACAGGTTTTATGACAGTGGCCGTTTCTCAATGTCAAGGATATTTCCTTGGCAGGACTAGTCCTTACAAGTCACTTCCTTCAGAGGCTAGGCGAGGCTCCTCTTTAGAATTTGGAGAACATGTAAATGGAACAGGCTAGCAAGTGCACGCCATTGCGTCATTACGTCAGTAAAAAGGTATGCTTTCAGTGCTGCGCGCATAGAATTGTGGGTGATTTGAGAGCGGGAAGAGCGCAAAGGATACACATATGCATCCTTTCCTGTATATTGGATATTTTTCGAACGAAGGACTCAGTCCTTGGTTGCAATTCCAAGGATCCTCGACATTGGAACAGTCCTTCGACGGATGTAGATGATGTTGCATCCTCGAAATTCTGGCTTCTGAGGATCCTTCCTTGACATTGAGAAACAGTCAGTAACTTTCAATAGCAGGGGACTATTTTCGGGCAGTGCGTAATATCACTACGCCATGCTGCAGCAAAGTCACTGATTATTACGCCAGAATGAGAGTATAGTTCCTAGCTATATCTGCCTAGAAAATCGCAATTTTTAATTTTACGTCGGTCTTAGTACACAATGTAACTACAGAAGAGTCAAGTTTTAAATAGGAAAAATATCCAAACTCTTTGGTTATTTTTAGCACGATGCTAATGGTCTAATCAGATTCAATGGATTGTGCTAAGCTATGCTAAAAGTGGTAGCCCCAGACCCATTGATCAGCTGAAAGGATTCCAAAACGGTAAAAATCAATCAAATGTTTAACTCTAGAGAAGCTGGAAAATAAGAAAAAAAGTGGGGTGTCCCTTTAAGTCAGTAGTATCTTTTCTGTCCTCATAACTTTATGGGACTCGATTCTTGCTCTATGTCAATTGTTCGGCATTCACAGGATCAACCCCTAAATTATTCTGGACTTGACCACAAACTCAAGCATCTATTTGACATAACTCAATATGACAGCTTGTCTGGAGGCGTGACTGTAAACAACATCAAGAATAACTTAAAGTGACTGCAGAGAACTGTGGTGAGAGTTTGCATATAACTCCAATATTTAGCAGCTCTGCAAAGTGACCCGTGGAGAGCGATGTCTACGTTAACAAAAACAGGAAGGTAAATGTAAACATTCAATTTCCCACTAAGAGTCTGTGATAGGTAGATAAACTCAACAGCTGTTCACAACAGAAACACCTTTAACAGCTGCGATCTTGACAATTACTTAGTTTAAAATCACAATGGGTTTAATTAGATTGCACTTGAAATAATCCATGTAATGCTGATATGATATGGTCTATAGAGCAGCAGAGTCTCATGCGTGCTATGCAAATATCTTCTCTCATACTTCCTTCCTCTTAAGCTTATATATAAAGGTTTCTACATCTGACAGTCCTGCTCTTTTAACACTTACACACACACACACATACTCAGAACAACACAATACAGCTGGTGCATAGATGTACACCAGCTGCACATACAGTATGGGTTTTTGGTTTTTTGTGTGTAGTGCAAAGTTGTTCAATGGAGGCACAGCAGGCTATAGAGCTTGGATTAGGGTTAATCTATGATGGTTTGTTCTTAAATCACGTTTTACCTGAGATAAAATATCACAATGTCTCAGATCTTGTTGTCTCTCCAACACAAGACATTATGCAACATGAACCATCTTTCTTAAAGCTATAATCCATAACTTTTGCCTCTCTATCATCATCTGTGTTTGAAACATAAAATTGCAGTAATTTGCTACCCTGCACGGATGAATCTGATTATGTCTGTAATCACAGCTGATGCGGATCTGTCATTATACATAAACATGACCGTTGAAAGTACATACTAAAAGTCATATATCCCCCAAAAAATGTAATCTGAATTAGTTATACATCTGCCGCGTTCTGTTCTGAATGGCTAAATAAAAAACAAACGTTTCAACACAAGTCACATTGCTGATGTTTTACCTGTTCAGAGGAAGAAGTCATGAGGCCACATAATAAATTTGCATGTTTACATGGTATTTCCCATATGACGCTTAAAACAAAAACAAATTATTTTATTATTTTTATTAAATCAGAGAGATTAAATGCTGCCATCTATGATAGGTTTAACTTTTAAACAACTGTTAAAGGATTACTAAATTTTCTTAAAGAGTAACTATCGATCCGATTCACGATTTTACATTTCCTTTCGTGTATAAGTGTGTACTAGTACATGTTAACGATATGCAAAGGGTACAAACCCCAAAGGAAACGATGACGTGATTTCATACATAAATCTCTTTTCTTGGACTACAACAAACACACGGATTGTAGGCAACAGTTTACTTCCTGGGCCTGTTGACGTGGACACAACCGACATTATCATAATTCCTCCAGTTTTGACTTACCGCCTGTAAATTAACTCCTGTCAGCATTGCACTGTGAGCGAATCTTTCAAACATGGTAAGGAGTGTCATATTTCCGGCTGACGTCAGAGGTATTCACACTGAAAAAAAATGATTCATTTAATTTAATCAGTTTTTTTAAGGTAAGTGGTTGCAATCAATTTATTTAAGCTACATTTAAACAAAAGTTGTATTTTATTTTACTTTACTAATCTTTTTTGTTTAAATGTATCTTAAATAAATTGATTGCAACCACTTACCTTAAAAAAATTGATTAAATTCAATGAATAATTTTTTTCAGTGCAGGCCAATCACAACGTACAGATTAGATGGCCAGCAGGGACAGCGCTTTTCAGATCTATGAGTTTTGTACAAAATTAATGCGTTTGAGGAAGGCAGGAAATCTGGAGCTAAAAAAATTACGGTATGTGGAAATTAATGTGTTTTTTAAACAATAACCCACGCAAAAACATTGTATTATACCAAATACATAAAATAACATTGTTTTTAGCAATTTTTAGCAAGTTGTGTTTTAAAAGTGCATAATTTTTAATTTTCTTGCAAAAAAATGACAATTGTTTTGTTAGACTCTTATGCTTTGTTTGGGATTGTTTAGAGCCCTTTGAAGCTGCGTTGAAACTGCAATTTTAAACTGTATTTAAACTGTAAAATGTTGGGGTCCAATAAAGTATATTAAAATGAGAAAAATCCTGGAATGTTTTCTTTAAAAAATATATATTTTCTTCTCGACTGAACAAAAAAAAACATTGTGGATGACATAGGGGTGAGTAAATTATCTGGATTTTTTTAAGAAAGTGGAGTAATTCTTTAAACAAGATACAAACGGTCTATCCACGGCAGTACAGACATGCAATAGTAGTTGGGTTCACTTGAGGTAAGTTCAAAAAGTTATATTTTTTTGCGAAATAGCATTATAATAAGCTTATCATTGAATATTGGGGTAAAATAAGAAAACAGTATTAAACACAGATTTTCAATATATTTACCCCCCAAAAAAAAATTTTAGCAAAAAAATATTGCAGCTTTAACGGTTCCCGTAAGTAATTATACATTTTTAACAAATTTTTGGTTAAAATATTTATTTTTATTTAAAGAATAGCTATGTCAGAAACACGCACACACAGCAAATACCCAGATAACATACCACAAGGTTTTTCACTTTCTGCTTGCCTGTCAGACCACACTGATAGACAGAGTTAGCCTGGCTCATATCAATTACACCTTTTTTACGCGTACACATTCTTACAGGCTCGACAGATACGTTTCATAGGTGAGAGACAATTATCTTTTGCTGTGTGTAGTATGCTGTGTGTGTGTGTGTGTGTGTGTGTGTGTGTGTGGGTGGGTGTGTGTCTGTTTGCAATCAGCTAACTGGTCACATTGTTACTCTGAAATACATTGTGCATTTAGTGATTGATGACAGAGGTCATGCATTAAACAACATCCTGTTCACAACAGTGTGTGTGTGCGTGTGTGTGTGTGTGTGTATGTGTGTCAGCGAGAGAGCACAGGAACCCAAGTTTCCATGTCAAACAAGTCCTCTAAAGGTTATATTGTCTCTCTCAGTGATCCTTCTATTCTTCAAATGCTTCCGCTAAACTGGTTAATTTTACGAATACATTCATCAGTTTTTTTGTAGTTTGTGTCACTTTCCAAACACCTGTCATAATACACTTTTCTCAGTGATCCTGCAACGTCTGTAGAGCATCATGTACTCAACTCAGCTCAACCTTTATGTACAGAACATAAGTGTTTTACGAAGTGTTTTACATTGCACATTCATTCATAACATAATAATCCCCTTTATTATTTATAAAACCTATATGCAATTAAATAACTCTGTCAAATCGCTCACAATACTGTGATGCCCGACAGACCCGATGTCAGTCTGCGTTTCTCTCAAAATTAGATTTTTCGTTTTTGTTATATTTAAGAATAAGTAACTGGGTTCTTTTAACATCACAAACCAGCACAAATCAAGCATAAACGAACTGTGCTTGTTTGCAGTGATTTGGGTGACATAGTGTGAAGAATGACGTCACTGCCCCTAATCAAATTAGTTATTTCTAAGCAAGGTAAATAAATACACAAATAATTTTCACGACACATATCGAGCACAAATGAACAGCACTGATTTGGTACGATTTGGGGTGGAGAGTGACGTCACCGCTCTCGAAAATATTCTTCTTCTTCTATTTTTCTTCTATCTCACACAACAGCACAAATCGAGTACAAACGAACACCATCATTTTGAAGCGATTTGGACAACATGGGGTAAAGAATGATGTCACACAGCCCAAAAAATATGTTACAACACTCAAACACCAAACGGCACAAACCAGTGGCGGCTCGTGACTGCTCATCTGAGGGGCGCTAAATCAGAATAAGTGTTCGGAGTGTCATATGTGTTGCTTGCATTTTCAAAATATGTGCTTGTTGCATCACGTGTTTTGCCAAAACCGTTTATGATAAAAGAGACGCTCACGTTCACAAAATACATTCAAGACATTCACTTAATAGTAAACTCTGATTACGCATGAGATTATGCGAGTATCTGGCAAATGCGAGCGTCTCTTTTATCATAAACCCTTTAGACGCATCTGCAGCAGGCACTTATTTTGACAAGACACGTCATGCACACAGGACCTCTCGATGCGCAGAATACATATTTAGAAAAAAGGAACCAGACGGGCTACATACATGTCGTGACAACTTCGCATCGAGCGCCCTTGAAAAAAGAATTCACCGGCCGCCACTGGTACAAACACAGCACAAACAAATGGTATAATAGTTTTGGTGATTGTTTAATTATATAGGGTACTAACTTGACAAAATACAAATGTGTTTCCCAATAAGACTTAAAAAAATCAAACTACATGGCTGACCTAACATGAATTAGAAGCTTGTTCCAAGTTTGGGGACACCAACAGAAAATGCACAATCACTCTTCAATAGCAACACAGAGGAACTTTCAACAGGAATTGTTTAGATAAAGTGGTTAGCAATGGAAAGATCATGGATTCAGTCCCAGAGAACACAAATACTGATAAAAGAATGGTGTACATTGAATGCCCTGTATGTTGCTTTGAATATAACTGTCTGCCAAATGCATAAATGTAAATACAAGTGCAAAGAATTTCGAATATTTCACATTTTGCAAATATGTAAGAATATTTGATTGCATACATTTTATTCATGTGAGCTGAAAGATGCAGATGATCATTTAAAGCGTTATAAACATCACTAAAATAGCACCCAAATCTACACTAATCGATGCTAGAGCTACGATCAACTCCATGTTTTATTTGGCATAGCGATGAAGACTTCAAAGCATAGTGTTTTGGCAATGAACCCTCTTTTTGTATGTTTGCAGGTCCCGCATAGAGCTCAGCTGAGATTACAACACTTTAGACGAGGTGAGAAACAGTGCGAGAGAAGAAAAGAAAGAAAAGCAGGAAGACTGCGAACAAAATCAAAATGGACATCATGAGAAACACATGAGCATGCTGAGGAGGAATGTTTCGTCTTATTTCCCTCCTCACTGGTCTGGGTTATAAGATATGATGAGAGCGTGGTGCCATCACTAATCGCACTTGCCCCAAATACGCTGCTGCTCAAGAGGATTACGAAGAAGAGCGGGACCAAAGCTCAACCTAAAGCTCTCATACAGCACAACTCAGCAGGGAAAAACAGGAAAAAAAATGTGTGGGAGGCAAGCAGTGAATTATCTTCATAGATCATGAGTTAATTTTTTTCATAGACTATATTAGAAATCTTGAGGGAGAGATTCATTGAATTTGCACCCTCTGGTTGTGTTGTTTTAGCACCCAATTCACAGGAATGAACTAAACTGCCGCAGAAAAATGTGTTATTTTGGCATACATTACTGCGACAGAACCGCGTCACTTTAGCACTGCAGGCCAGACACCTGAATTGGCTGAGTAATGCTGGCCATTTTAATGTAAGCCTGGTTGCAATGCTTTCCTCCAGTAATTCATAAAAACTGCTGTCATTATAACTAAAAAAGTTCACAAACTTTAATTGAATAAATAAATAAATAAAACTGCTGAATGATTACCAAATCTGAATACCATGATATTTAAATGGTACCCAGAGGTTGTTTACAGAAAAACATAGTGAACATGACATTTTTTGTCCAAAAATGTGTGATGCATTGTTACTGTGCTGATTAATGTGGGAAAGATAAACACTACTTATTTAATTATATTTGGCTCTCGGTCAATATGTAAACTTTAAAGGTGCAGTGTGTAAATTTTAGCGGCATCTAGTGGTGAGGTTGCGAATTGCAACCAACGGCTCAGTCCACTGCCCAACCCTCGCTTTTGAAATGCATAAAGAAGCTACGATACCCACCACCGGAGAAACACTTCATCACAGAAGACAACTTAGTAAAAAGGTTTGTCCATTAAGGGCTTCTTTAGAAACATGGCGGCACAAAATGGTGACTTCCATGTAAGGGGACCCTCGGTGTATGTAGATCAAAACGTCTCATTCTAAGGTTGTAAAAACATAATGGTTCATTTTAAAAGGTCTTTATACACCCCTGATAATATAGTTTTGTATATTATTTTGCTTTTCTTTCAAAAGATCTTTCTAAAAATTACACACTGCACCTTTAACATCATAATCCCCATCACTATTCAATTCTTCAACATTTCCAACAAAAACAGGCCAAGTGCTGGTGTTGCCAATTAGGACATAGGACCAATAAGAAGCCCTTTGTGTCAGTAGGTCATCTAAATAGTCTCTCTGTAGTTAAAACTGTACTAAGGCTTTTAATCTTACTAAATACTGTGAGCTCCCAATCCACAGTCTTCACAGTCTTGGACACACGAGTCTGCCCGTCTGTCTGTGTATTTATTAATCTGCAAATCTATTTTCTGTTAAATACAGATGGCAGAGTAGAGTGAGGGTTGGTTTTCAGGGAGAAAACGCAATATAATCGCACAGCAGATGGAGTAGTCCATGCATGTAAGTTTAAGTCTCATGTTCCCCAAAGGGTCGAGTTCATAGTTCAAACGGCTGTTGCCATGCGATCGGCTTTCCGAAGCACTAATGATGAGTGCAAACATTAACTGCATGAGTTTGATGGAAATGACTAAACAATGAGCTTTATACTCACTGACAGTTATTTAAACAGTGCTTTCAATTTATACTAAGCTGTTTTTTAAACTACTAATACACACTCCAACAGTTAAAACTTTGGACCTGTTGTTTGTTTATTACAGTATATGCCTTTGCATGTGTCTCTGCCTGATAAATGAATTAATGTGAAATGTAATTTCAAAAATGTGACCCTGGACCACAAAAACATAAAGGTCAATTATTTTAAATTGAAATTTATACATCGCCTGGAAGCTGAATAAATAAGCTTTCCGTTGATGTATGGTTTGTTAGGACAGGACAATATTTGGCTGATATACAACTATTTGAATATCTGGGAGCAAAAAATAATATTGAGAAAATCATCTTTAAAGTTGTCCAATGAAGTCCTTAGAAACACATATTACTAATAATAAATATATTTTACAAATGCAAATAGTGCGAGCCAGCCAATTACGTTTATGCAAGACCGGAGCATGTGTTGCGGCCACTGTGATTGGCCGTAGGCCACGCTTCAGACAAGCCTTCCATCAAACGTTTACGCTTTCGCCCCGTGTGAATATACCGTAACTAGAAGAACCAAAATGGCATAGCATACTATTGTGGTATATGTTAGTAAATATAGTATGCAGTATATCATGAAGAGTATGGAAATTGTAATGTACCAAAGAGAGAGATAAGACTAAGTGAGAAACGCACATCAATAAGACATTTAGTTTTGACTTCCTTTGGCACAGTGCAAGACATTCTGCATATTTCTGCCACTAGCCTGCCATAAAAAGTCATAATATCATATGCACGTCACCCACAGAGAAGTGAACCCTTCAAAACAGGCTTTTCTGAGCCTCATTGTTAAAAAAAAGCACTATGGGCCATTTGCAGTGCATAATCTCTGAGGGAAGTCTCAAAAACAAGCTTTCATCCTGCAGCTCATACGTCAAGACTACTGCTGGGTAAATTCTGTAAAGGATTATCTCTGTACAGTTACCACATACTTAAAGGAACAGTATGTAAGAAATTTATATCAATTAATCATAAAATGGCCCTGATATATCACTAGACATAAAGAAATCATTTTCAACAGTGGTCTGGCCAGGATATTGTCATTTAAAAAGTGGAGTTGCAGCCCTCAACTGATGTTTATGTTGTCATTTTGTGTATTGGCCACCAGTTGTATGATTGCAGTACCAGTTTTAGCCACAAGTTTTGCTATTGCAATACCAGTTTTGGCCACAATCCTACATACTGTTCCTTTAAGAGATGTAAAAGATTTTAGTTTGATTTCATAACAAGTAAACTTAATTTAAAAAAGTGAATTTTAATTTTGAATATGAATTTTCACAATGTATTCGTTCATAGTCCCAGTTTGCATGCATGTGAGCTGGGATGGACTCCAGTGGCGGCCGGTAACTTCTTTTTTCGAGGGCGCTCCATGCGAAGTTCGTCACAACGTGTATGTAGCCCGTCATGTGTGTAGTTCGTAATTTCAAAATATGTGTTCGGCGCGTCGAGTGAACCTATGTGCATCACTGCTGCAGACGCGTCTGAAGGATTTATGATAAAAGAGACGCTTAAGTACTCGCATAATCTCATGCGTAGTCAAAGTTTACTGTTAAGGGAGTGTCTTGCGTGTATTTTGTGAGCGTGAGCGTCTCTTTTATCATAAACGGTTTTGATGCGTGTGCAGCAGGCACTTATTTTGACGAAAGACGTGATGAACATAACGCAACAAACACATATTTTGAAAATGCAAGCAACACACGACTCGGAACACATTTTTTTGAATTTGCGCCCCTCGGATGAGCAGTGACGAGCCGCCACTGATGGACTCATGTGCCAAATGTGCCAAACCTGACAATAAATGTTGTCTTATAATGAATTTGCATGTTCGTAGAGTAAGTTACTCTTACACGATCAATATCACAAATGTACTTAGTTTAGTGACATTAAGTGGTGGTAAATGTGGTCTCTGCCAACTAAACATTTAGTTTTTCCACAACCAACCCAAATGTAGCCTACTCAGTGCACACAATGAGTAAAATTCGGGACAAAAATACAAACAGGTTTGTCTTCACTGTTACAACTTAACTTATACAAACATGTTCATCTTAACTGTGTTTACATATTAACATGAGTTTAAACACACAGCACCCAGAGATTTTAATCATTTCCTCTCTTGGGGTTAAATATTAAACTGAACTGTATGTGTACTAGGGGTGTAACGGTACGTGTATTCGAACCGGACCGTTTCGGTTCAGGGCTTTCGGCACGGTGCACACGTGCACCGAAAGGCCGAATGCATTTTGTGTGCGCCTGTACGGAACATAATACGTGCGTTTCCGCACGAACATATTAAGTGGCGGAAGTCTCCGCGTTCAGTGCAAGTCTTCTGTCAAACATATAACATAATTCGGCCCGCAGAAAGATTTTTATTTACTTAGTTGTATATCCGTTTGATTATTGATGTAAACGTTTACGTGTCGTATCTAAAAGCGCATGTTAAACGCGTGTCAACGCGCTGCTTTGTTCTTTCAAAAGTCCGTGAGAGGATGCGCGTCTTTCGTTGCTACGCAATCATGAGACGCGCTTTCTGTGACAGCAAGAATAAGGAATGCGTGATCAGATTTTTCATCTGCACCTCACGTCAATCATATCATTGTCACAATGCGATCAGCTGGTCGGGACAGAGAAGAGCTGTAACCCGGGCTTACTCAGCTGTTACTCAGCTGCGGAGGGGTTCGTAAGTAAAGTCACAGCTTACATTGATGACACAAGCAAAGATTAGGAGAAACGTGCAAAAGATCAAAGATGGCTATGTATGCAGCTCACTAATCTCAAAATGAGTGTATAATAAGTATATCATCATGTTGCTTGCTATGCAGTTACACATAGAGCAGTAATATTATTTTTATACAGAGATGGTACATAGCCAATTCAATTCTGTGAGTTAAACAATCCAAAATAAATCAAAACAGAACATTTTTAGTGGCAAAAATGTAGGCTAATAGTTCATAAATGTATTCAGGAATTGAATTTGTTAGTTCAAGGTTTTAGTAGAAAAAAGTTTAAGAGAAGGTTAAGAAAAGAGTTACCTTCTGTTATAAAATAATGTAAAAAAGAACTTTGCAGTAGTATTTTATTTATTATTTTTTCATTTTATATATATTTTATGTGTTATATTTTAATAAAAAGTGTTTAAAAAAAGTGTAAACAAATTGTAAAAAAAAGTTTATAGTAATAAACAACCTGCAGTTTAATGTTTGCATTTTTCCCTTACTGTACCGAAAATGAACCGAACCGTGGCTTCAAAACCGGGGTTCGCACCGAACCGTGATTTTTGCGTACCGTTACACCCCTAATGTGTACTGTTCGCCATCTTGAAATCAAATGTTGAGAGCATTTCTCAAAAAAAAGACAAGATAGCAGATGGTTCAGTGATGACTCAGTTTCAAGAGCAGAATGCAACCTCTCTTCCCCCTCTCTGAAAATTTTAGGTCTCTGTCCCATCAACCTCCATTTCTCTGCTTTATCCTTGTCTAATCATTTCCTCATTAATTATTGATCAGATAACCTCTGACCTTTTAATTGAATTAGGCAGATGATGTGTGGGTGCGCTAACAACACTAAATGGACCTGTGGGCTCATGGGATCAGGGCACATCTACCAAAGTCTCAAAAAGACAGCAAAAAAATCTGTCCCATCTTGCTATGATTTGTCACAATTTGATGTGACTTTACAGCACTGCTAAAGGGGAGCAAAAAAGCTGCGCTTGTTAGAGGTAATGACAGAGGCCCAGACTAGTGTAGAGTTCGCAGTGGACTATTACTTAACAGCTCCTATGGTACAGTGTAAAATCAGAGGACCACTAGGGCTGATGTACCATTAGGACAGAGAAAAGAGGCATCATTTGGTGTTCTTTCACTCCAAAAAATAATGACAGAGGGAAATGTGACATTTTTTAGGTTATTATGTTTTTCGGTTTGTATTATAAAAATGGTATAACTTCCCAGCTAATGGCTGCCCAAACACAACCCAGACATTCAGGCAAAATTTGGACTGTGTGTGAAAATTTAATAGATGTCTCTAACCATAGCCCAAAAAAATAAATAAATAAATAAATCAAACTAAACATCTTGTAATCACTCTTGACTTTGCTTACATGATGGGATATCATAAAACTCGCAAGTTATTTAAAAAAAAAAACTAGGGGTTGGCAATTGTGGCATCGACGATCGATCATGAAAATCGTGTGTTTTTTGTGATATTGGCGGGATTCAGACGTCTGGTTAGCATTACAAGTGCCTGTATAGTAACGACTGGGTGGGTGTTTGATGTCGAGATGAGCTGCGGCGTATGACCTCAGTACCATGCATGATTAAAAAAAATCCTCTTTCTAAATGCACCCGTGCCGCGGCAACGGTGTGAAGCCAAACACACCTCACATTACCGTCACTGAGGCACTATGGTTTTCACTTTGGTAAGATGAAAATACAGTCAGTCAGGTGCAAAATCGACAGCGCCGTCACAAGTTCAATGGGTTATCATCTCATATTTAAACATCAAGAGATACCAGAGAGCCACATAACATCTTGCCTGAGAACACGTGAGAGGACAACACGACACAGCTAATCATTAAAATGATAGCAAAAGACTTAATGCTGCTTAATGTTATGAAGCTTATGCTTTGACTGGATGTGTTTTAAAGCGAGCTGTTATGGCACATCCACAACGGGAGTTAAAGTTTCTGTTCAGTACATAACTTAGTTTAAGTCTTGCATTCTGTGCAGATAGATGCACGTTGTATACAGTAATACATTTATGTTGTACAAGGCTTAATATTTTGCAGAGTGCGTTATATATAGAAAGCACTTTAGAATGTGTTTATTATTCATTTAGTTTCACTTCATCACGCAGCTTTTCCTGTTAGAGGTTTCTGTTAAAAACATTTAATTCATTAATAATCTAACATGTGTTCATTGTTCTGTTATAGTTTCTTCGAAATAAAGATTTATTTGAAAGGTTTTAATAAAAATATTTTAATTTTCACCATGATGTATATGCCCCGCCCCTTTGTTTGCTCAGCCCACAATTAATCGAGTACACTTTTTTCAGACCTATGGATTATTCGAAATGAAAAAAGACATAAATGCACATGCAACCAAATTCAAGATTATTTTGTCTAGAAGTTGGATACTCACAGCTGGACTATACTGGGTCTACAGTTAACCTATGCAGTGAAATGACAGCTACTGCTTACTGCGTTTAAACTATAGACGAGTTAAATAATTGATCATGTCTTTAAACTAATGTTAACGGTTAAAAAACTTGAAGATTGGAGAATAGTGAAAAGAGATAGAGAGACAGACAGACAGAGAGAGAAAGAGGTGTAAATTATAAGACAGATCTAAATGAAGGGAATAAATGAGTCATATGAACTAGACAGAGGAAAAATATATTTTCATTGGTGTATTCAACTAATCTAAAAACACACTTCACAATTACATCAGCCCAACCTACAGAATAAACCCACATGGGTGATTCTCGCGAAATTAGACTGATGAGGTGTCATGAAACATTTTGATAAAAAAATGCAAAGTAAGAGAATCAAAATAAGAAGCATACAGTTACAAACATCTCTTTATGTACTATTTTGCACATGATTTCAAATGACATTATACAAACCAATTCTGTTGTTTTTCCACATTAAAGGGGAAAAATGTCATTACCGCAACGTGTCCATGACTGGATGTGGGTTCTTTGACATGGAAATAGTTATAATTATAAAATCAAAAAAATAAAAAGCTTCAGTGCATGTTATACTATAAACATTTACAGTAAAGAAACATGATATTTGGTGATCATTGGTAAATGTAGAGACAATAATAAGGAATATAAATGTGTCCAAGACCAATTTTCTCATCCTCCGCAACAATTTTCAATCATTGTTTAGCCCTCAAGGAACTAACATTTTCAAAAAAAAAAAAAATGTTGGAAGGGACATAATTGACTGTGACACTCAAGATGGCTACCAGGTAAGCAGTTCTTATTTTTTCTCTCCAGATAAAAGTTGAAAATCTTAGTTCTCATTGCCGACACACAATTTGTAAATGCATATATTTAATGTAATATCATGTTGCAGTAATGATAATTTTTGATAATGATAATCTAAAAAATTTAAGAAATTCTATAGGAAGTATTTTTTAAATCCTCTAGAAATAATGGTTATAGTAAGTTCAGACCTTATTCTTATATGTGCAAAAAAATAGGCTTCAATGGCTTTTTAAAAATTCTTATGCTGGACACCTTCTAAGTCTGGATTTCGTGAGAATCACCCACATACCTTAAAAAGGACTCCAAAACTCCCTTAATACCTCCGTTCCACCTTCTCACTTTCACTATATACAATATGCTGTCTATCAGTTCTTTTTTGTGGCTTGCTATCACACACACACACACACACACACACACACACACACACACACACACACACACACACACACACACACACACACGCACACACACACACACACACACACACACACACACAGACAAATGTATAGTTCACTTACCTATGGAGTTCACAGTCCAAAAAGGCACATATGGAAAAGAAGAAAAAAAATAACATTAGTTAGACGGTCAAGAATACTTAAAAATTTACAGCTCACAGTTTTATGACACTATATTACATTCAAACGGATACGATTCTTACAGTATGCTATAATAAACTATAACATCTTAGTTGCTTCTTATATTTTGCAATCAGATCAAATGTTTACTTTTAAGGACTAACAAGCTCACTTGATTATTTGATTATTCAGAGTCTCTACCACACACTGTTATTGGATTTGAAAATTAAATAATATGGATGATTCTCGCGAAATTAGACTTATGAGGTGTCATGAAACATTTTGATAAAAAAAGTAAATGCAATTCATGTACTATTTTGCACATGATTTCAAATGACATCTTACAAACCAATTTTGTTGTTTTTTTCCACATTTAAGGGGAAGATTTGCATTACCGCAAAGTGTCCATGACTGGATTTGGGTTCTTTGACATGGAAATATTTATAATTAAAAATTAAAATAAGTAACAAGCTTCAGTGCATGTTATACTATAAACATTTTCAGTACAGAAACATGTGGTATTTGGTGATCATTGGTAAATGTAGAGACAATAATAAGGAATATAAATGTGTCCAAGACTAATTTTCTCATCCTCCGCAACAATTTTCAATCATTCAAAGTCCTCAAGGAACTAACATTTAAAAAAAAATAGTTGGAAGAGACATAATTGACTGTGACACTCAAGATGGCTACCAGGTAAGCAGTTCTTATTTTTTCTCTCCAGTTAAAAGTAGATTTTTTTTGGCATAGTACCTAGACAACTATTTGGTACTCATTACCGAAACACGAGTTTGTAAATGCATATATTTAATGTAATATTATGTTGTGGTAATGATACTTTTTATCTAATAATCTAATCTAAAAAAATTAAATAATTCTATAGGAAATATTTTTTAAATCCTCTAAAAATAATGGTTATAGTACATTCAGACCTTAATCTTATAAAAATTGGCCTCAATGGCTTTTTAAAAAATCCGATCCTGGACACCTTTTAAGTCTGGATTTCATGAGAATCACCCATATGTGTATTTTCTCTCTTAAAGAGTTTTAGAAGAAACATCTGAAATTCAAAATATTCATGCAGTGAAGAATGGAGACTGACAGTCATTCGTATATATAAAGAAAATTCTTGGATGACTGGCTCTGCAATAATATTATTCTGATTGTGGGCCTGTTATATAAAGATTTACTGCAAACTCCAATCCAATTTTTCCACCTGTGGTAAGTTAATATAAGCAGACATGTCTGGAGACCTTGAGCTAGGACATAACAGCCATGCTACAGTGATAACCTAAAAAGTCAGACATAATAACGCACACACCCACTCTGCTTCTGTTTTACTCTAATTAAAATAAAACCCCCTTAACACATGCATAAAACTATCACATGAGCTCCTGTTCAAGATTAAAAACACACCCGGCACACAGACACATGCGGATAGACACATAAGAAGCCTTATGATTCCAGTAAAATTGTTTATGTCACATCTGCCATTCATCTGTTTTGGTCTGCCTCTGTCTGTGTGGTACAAAACATCTTTGAAGCACATGCCACGCTCTCCAGAAGATCTGGGCTCAGTACGGCCACAAAGCAGCCAGTCAGAGCCGCTCACGAAGACAACAACAGGCTTGATGGACGACACTATGGCACATGACCGACTCTATTTGTGGCAGCTATTTTAAAACAAGACTGGAGTGCTGCTGAGTGTGTGCTTGAAGAGAAAGAGTCTTTAGGAGCACTTAGATGCAGTTCCGCCATGAGAAAATGAGACGCACTCAGGACAGAGAGACATTTCTGTTGGATGCAGATTTATCAATACACACAAGCGCACACACACCACTTCTAAAGAGCCAGCAAAGTTGCTCATTGTTCTTCATCTCAGGGACTGGCGGGGAGTG
Organism: Misgurnus anguillicaudatus; assembly: GCF_027580225.2. Taxonomy (NCBI): domain Eukaryota; kingdom Metazoa; phylum Chordata; class Actinopteri; order Cypriniformes; family Cobitidae; genus Misgurnus; species Misgurnus anguillicaudatus. The sequence continues at coordinate 49,583,368 of NC_073357.2, read as the reverse complement.
TAAAATAGCCCCTCTGTCCATCCTAATGTGTGTGTGTGCGACCCATGAGAAGCGAGACAGTCCGACCATTAAGATGAATTTTCCAGGGATTTCACGGATCTTCTGCTCAATAAGATTGGTGGAGCTACATATCAACCAGAGCAAACGGCTGGACGTGTATGTGCACGTGTGTGCACATTTCATTTCGTCCCCCATCATAAAACTATAATGAACTATATCAACCCTTATATACTGTAAGTAATACTGTGTCCAACTTTATCCCCCACATCCACACATTCATTTTATCACAACCCAGAACAGTAGACTTTTTCCCATCTGCTGAGCGCTGATGCTTTGGGCCAAAGGTTTAATCTAATGCCTCTGCTAAATTTAAAATGCATTATTAATATGCACGAGGTGAGGAATAGTTCAGCCAAAAGACGATCGTTAAGTTTGTATCCATGGCCCTTTAAAGCTGGGTTATCGTTTTCTGCACCAGACAAAAGCTAAAAATCAATACGATTTAAACAAACGGGAAAGTTTTAATGTGATCTGGCTGTTTCGTTTGCACAACAAGGGCATTTTAGGGTCCTGAATACGCACATTTTTGAAGACAGGTTTCAAAGTGCATGTTTTTGTATACTACATACGTGTAAAACTGTGATAACGGTGACATCATGTGCATGTGTAACTTCAGTCTATAGGCATGCCCAGTAAAACAACAATGCCAGCCTACAGGAGTTTATCTACGTTTTACAAAAAAATGTACAAAATTTTGCCACTTTGTTGTCCAGGGTCACTTTAATTTTATCGTTCGTCTAAACAAAACTGCTCGATGCTTTGGCTGTCTTGAATGTTTGTATTTATCTCTTTGTCAAAAGAATGTGCCACATAATACAACGTATTTAATCATCTTTGCGTATCTGTGTAAACCATAGACTGTAAAAATATAGATGTAGTGTCCGTGACGTCACCCGTAGGTTTGTGAAGAGCGTAAGTCGTGGATTTCCGAAAATGGGCAAAGAGGCGGAACGTGGGTGGAGCTGAGGTGTCTGGTTGCTAAATTCGCCCGCCTAGCTCGATGGTAGTGACAGCAGCGGCAGTCTACCTGTCACTCAAGTGGCCACTCCCTTAATTATGCAGAACTTTAAAGGGGGTCGCGCAGCTCAGCGTCGCGTCTAGAACAACTCGGAGGTATCGTAAACCGGAAGTGCACATTAAATAGCACGAGCTTTGTCAGATAGCGTCTATTTTTAAAATGCTAAATATACATTAGCAGCCAATGTTAATCAATTTTAATGCCGCTGAGCTGCGCATCCAGTGTGCGATCCCCTTTAGGCTTAATATCATTTAAACGGATGAGTTACAAAATATTCACCCCCTCACAGTTCTCATGAAGGGCAAAGTTATTTTTTGTACTAGGTTGTAAAAATACTTTTTTCTGCTGTAAAGTTTTTGGCCAGTGAATGAATTTCAGTTTAAGTAACTTTCGTGTTGGCTTCATAAGAGAAACCGGAAGGTTGCCCCTTGGTGTAAATGCAGATCTTTTTGACAGCGCTGTTTTGGTTTTCATTATATTTTTTATATACGCAATGGAGAAACTTTTCTATTTACTATATCGTTGTCATATAAACATAGCCTTGGTTTCTATTAGTCCAACAGTTAGTCCCGCCTCCAGAGTCACACCATTGGTTGATGCATAATTTGACATCAGACTGTCATACTCTTTACCCTCATTAGGTTTTCTGCCAACAAGTGGCTTACATATAACATATTTTTACATCTTTATATTTAGACTAAACATAACTAAACTTGTTCTCTTATTATTCACCACTAAAAATATTCACAGCCTGTGTCTATTTCGCTGTTTCACTTTGGTTTTGTGAGCCCTCTGTTTGACTCACCTGCCATCGGTCACATATTTAGTTCTACTGTTCTAGCTAACAACCTCAGTGCCATTTATCGTTAGTTGGTTATTCCCTTTTCCGCCACTTCTCCCTCTTCCGGGTTCATGCAAATCTAACTGCCTCTATTATCCCTGTGCTGTCCCATGCCAGCGGGAAGCCTCTCCTGGGAATCTCATCCCTATTTCTCATTAGCGTTTCACAAAGAGCTGGAGGACATTAGCAAATCTCAGCGGGACTTTGCTGCTGCCCACAAACAAAATGCAGAAATTTCAAGGAAAAACTTTTGTCTTCAAGCTCAGCAGGAGGCCAAATTCGAGCCAGTCCTTTAGGCGAACAGCTTGGTAGAGAAAAGTCAAGGGTGGATGGAGAATAGAGAGACAGAGAAAGTTGGAAGCAATGACATTTGGAAGAAAGACACAGGAGCAAGTTGGTAATAGAAAAAAAATGTGTGATGCTTCATTTTTAAACAACACATGTAAAATGTTGTGTTGCTTTCAAAAAATATCTAAAAATTTGAGTGCTCAGTGTTGATTTTTACAAGTGTTGCTTTCTGAGGTAACAGTATTTGGAGTTTTGAGTTCAGTATCAAATGCTATCCAAAATTTATTTGAAAAAAATAAAAGACTTTTGTAGTGTTTGTACACCACAGAAGTCTCACTTAAAACCCTATGAGAAACATGTGAGATTAATGGTGTCTAGAAATTTTCCATTTAAACTCATTGATGAGACTTGCATACATATGTTTATATGCTTCTCTACAGTGTGGTTTAAAATTAAAATCAAACCTTAAAAATGCATTATCGAAAACACGAACACAACAGCATTATTTGTGTTATTGTATCATTAGCCCTTTTCACACAGAGAATACGGAAAATACGTGCGGTATTTGTCCTGGATCGTTTGATTTTTGGTTCATTCACACTGCCATTGATTTTCCGGAAACTGTACGTGCATTCACACTCATACCGTAAAGACACGTGACGTATTTAAAGTCCTGCACTTGGTAGTTTTTTTCCACAGCTTCAGCGCGGATAGTAAAAAGCTTCCTGATCTCTGCTTCCGCCCAGTTTGCCGACATTTCTTTTGTTGTGATTGCTGATCTGTGTTTAAATCCCTGTATCAAAGAGCTAACTATAACTTTTTGTTGCGATGACACACGCATCCTCACTACGGCACTGTCGGCACAATCCCCTTACATGATTGTTTCTGCGTCTTGTTCACACAGAATGCTTTCCGGTAATGTTACTAGATCCTCTTTATTGAGGTGATCCCAGAACATTTATGGGACTTGTTTGTGTTCACAAAGAAGCCTCTCTGCCAATTTTACGGAAATTTTCTGGGACCATAGTGCTGTGTGAATGGGGTTATTGAGAAATTATTTGGAAATTCGGAGCATTAGAATGTGATTTAACTTATTGATTTCACAATAATATCAATCATGGTCTTGCTCAGTCAATACTAAAGATATCAATGTTATATTTGAACTGAATGCTCATTACATTATTGTTTTATGTACAACACCGTTAATCACAAAAAATGACTTTTGCTGGGTTTTCACAGGCAGGGCCACATGGTCTTAAAAAAGTCTCTCTATTCTGTCTGTTCTCAGAAAGAAGGAGGGTCAGTATTTTGCATATCGGCACTGCTAGTAGAGATGCCACAGAAGGACAAACTAAATAAACAAATCTGAAAGGTCGCAGAAAAAACGAAGGCAGTGGAGAGTCAACCTTTAAAACCACATGGGGCTGTTTATGATGGAATGCAAATAAGCCATCTGCAGGTGTATCCAGTCTTCCAGCTGAGCAGATTCGGTCCACATCACACGAAAAATATTGCGAAAAATGATGAAATAAAACAATAAACTAAGGACAATGTACAAATAAAAGTGTCTCATGACGCACATACCACAAAATCTGCGTTTTACAAACTAAATACTGAAACCAGGATGTTATTCAAAAGCCTTTATTTGCCTGTCACTGTACAACGTGTTGTAAATGGCACGTTATCTGTAAAACAGGTATCTGGACCTCTCTTGATGATCAACATGATGACCTTTGAACTGTACCAGTTTGCTCAACATATGGTCATGAGCTTCCACGTGAGAAAAAGGATGATATCACATGATGCCAAACATCAGAAGTTTTTCTCAATGAGGTTAAAAGACAAAAGCGATCACAGGTGCGGAGCATGCACGAATACAACACACACATACACACCATAGCCAGACACAGGATCAGCCTTGTCATCAGATACTGCTTTAAATCTTATTAGGTTTCTTAGTGGTCAATGTGTCCTTTTATTCTTCTTTCTCTACATACACATATCATCCAACCCCCTCCAATACTGACTTACCAAACATTTCTTTAATCCTTCACGTACACATACAAAAAGAAGCATATGATAGTATAAAGAACCTCAGAGAGAAAGATTTTAATTCACTTATAAAATATTCATAGTGTTCATTAGGTCAACTTCAGTACTGTACAGAAAGTCTTAACTTGGCTTGTTGTGAGCCACCTTGCTTTTCCTATTTGGTGGTTGTTAAACATTAACAAGGTAGATGCTTCAACATTCTGCATTCATACAAAAAACACAACATTATTTTTGTCTCTGATGAAATTCTCTTGGAAAACATTCATTGATAGTCAACAAAACCCTCTTTCACGGTGCACTGCCCAATACAATCACACAAACTCACAGGCTTTAAGGCACTACAGTACATCAGATGCCTCATAAAAGCATCTTCATTGAATGATTCCTGCTTTTCCTGTCCCATCAAAGAAAAATAGAGCAGGGAACATAATGGTGGCAGAGAGGAAGAGAGTGAAAGAAAAGAGCACCGGAGAGAGAAAGATTTACCAAAGCTTTTCTTAAAACCACAGACACTATAGCTGACTCATCTCATTGTTTGTAAACAGATTAATTCCCACAGTTAATGTGTGTAAAATGTCATCTTTACAGTAACATAGCCTAAAGTATAACTGATCCGCTGTTCATCCACAGGCTGATCATTTATCAAAGCCATGCCCGTATCAACTTCACGATCTTTGACACAAAGCAAACTTCCATTTGTGTTCAGCAAAGCAGAAAATCCAATAGCTAAACCTTTGAATTACTCATTTTTGCAGTATTTGAACCCAAAAGTACCAAGTGTTCTGCAAAAAAAAGGTAGATCAGAAACAAACACAAAAAAACAAAGCGACCTCCATAAAAACTCTTAAGCACATAAGCACACACGCAAAATACGTAGATATGCAAAAGTCAATTTACAATGACTAATCTATGCAAATAAAAGAAAGAGAGACTTTGATATTACAACACCATATAAGAATAATATGTTTTTTAAACTTTGGATAAAGGGTGATGTGCATATGTGAAAGTGCTATGTGGATTGTTGCTTTTTTTCATAATGTCCAGAAAAGTAATAAAAACATCATCCAAGTAGTCCATGTGACATCAGTGGGTCAGTTAGAATGTGTTGAAGCATTGAAAATACATTTTGGTCCAATAATAACACAAATTACGATTTTATTCAGCATTGTCCTCCGCGTCTGTTGTGAAGCGCATGCGCGAGACTAAAGTCACATTACTGCAGTGACGTGGATGGCGTGTTATCCTCAGACATGTTTGCAAAGTTTTTTTTTCAAACTTACAGCGCGCGTCTCTCTCAGACGGTAAACAAAGCCTGGGCGCACAAAAAAAAAAAACAGCTGGGGCGCACCAGATAACACGTCAGCCGCGTCACTGCAGTCACGTGACTTTCGTCTCGTGTAGATTTTTTATGAAGGGTCAACAAGCTCTCTGACTAAATATAAAACATCTTAAACTGTGTTCCAAAGATGAATGGAGGTCTTACGAGTTTGGAACCACATGAGGGTGAGTCATTAATGACATTATTTTCATTTTTGGGTGAACTCTCCCTTTTAGGAGGAGTGTGTATGCCCTAAACATGCATTCTTTACAGGTGTTTTCTACATCACCTGTTTGATAGGAAGTCTTTCTCCTCTCTGTTATAATGAGGTTTAGCCTCATGCGCTGATGTTTAACACACATACGCACATTCACGCACACAAATAAAATGCATGTTAGTCACATTGCAAAAAGATTTATCTATGCATATCATTAAAGGCATTTGTTTTCCTCTTTCAACTACTCCCAGTTATTTACAACTGTCTCTCTTCAATTCTGCACCCATCAACAACTCAAAACATACAGTGTGTTACAGATGTGTTGCTTCAGAGAAGCAGTGCTTTGGGAAAGAGAATGCATGGATGTGGGGCTATGTGCACAGTGCACACTTCCTCTCATGCACCACCCCCAACCTTACATGAGCACGTGATTTGACTGAAGGTTCTGGAGTCATAGTTCAAAGAGCCCGATACACCTACAGATCTCAGAAAGAAGAGGAGAGGGGGAGAATAGATGGGCGATTCAACAGACGTTATTAGAAGAGAACAAGAGCTTAACAAAAGTCTAAATATAAAGTCAAAATATATTGTGCCCTAGCTAAAAATTGCATTAATACGGTCTTTTGATAAAGCTTTTGAAATGGGCAATATATTACACTAACATATATTGAGTAATGGCCCTACGGCAGTGGCCGTTATAATAAAGATGATTTTATTACACGGCCTAATGAAATAAGAGCTGCTGTGATTCTAATTCATTTGCCTTTCATCGGTCAAACTAAAACAGGCTGAGGGTTTTTATAGAATGTGAGTACAGCCGAGGATACATGTGTAACTTCGTTCAAAACCGAATGGAAACTTTGATGAAGGGATTAAAGGTTTTTTTTCTGGTTTTAATAAACTAACTCACAGTTTAGAAAGAACAACAAAATAATTTCAATACCAGACTTATTGATGTGGGGCATTTGCAAAGGGAATACAACCAAGCCACAGCAAAAAGCTACAGCATTGCCATTTCAAAGTTTTACATAACAACTTACAAGACATTGTGCATCACTTATTTAAATGCTTAATGCTCCTCCATATTAAAGGTCCCGTTCTTCCTGTGTTTTTGAACCTTTGATTGTGTTTAATTTGCCCAATATAACGTGTTCATGTTTCATGTGTAAAAAACATGGTATTTTTCACACAATTTACTTATCTGTATACCGCTGTTTTCACTGTGCTCAAAACGGGCTGATGTCTTTCTTGTTCTATGAATTCCCTCCTTCAGAAATACGCAACGAGTTCTAATTGTGTATTTTGTTTAGTGTGTTGTGATTCAATAGCAGCTTAGCTTGCCGTTAGCTTAGCTGTCGACTGACGTATTCCTGTTGGCGGAGTTTAGTAAAAAAACTGTTCTAGTGACGTCATTAAAGCAGGAAGTAAAGGGCTGTAGTCCAAACCGGCCGTTCACTGTAGGCTTTGAAAGGGGAATTCTGGTAAAGAAAATATATCGCCTGGCAGTGAACTTTGAGCTTTATCATTTTACAGGTATTATTTATTCTATTATAGCAACATTACACACTAACTAGGGTTTTAAAAATGGGATCAGGGAGAACGTGACCTTTAAGAATTGAGAAAAACTTCAGTACTTTGTGTACTTTTTTGGAACTTTTGTGTTGAGTTCTCCGGGAGAGTGAGAGAGAGAGAGAGAGAAACAGGTAAAGAAAGAGAATTTAAAAGGAAGATATGATTTATTATTTAAAAGATGAGTCATCCCAGTTTCACAGAAGGCTGATGATGTACTTAAAGATGACGATAGTCAAAAGAAAAGAATCATGGTTCAGTATAAGCAGACAAGTTATTCTGAGATCATAGAAGAAAAAAACTTTTAAATATAACACAAGAGACCAAGGCCCAGTAAACGATAGGTGTGGTTTCCCAGTTAGGGATTAGCTTAAAGGACTAGGCCTTAGTTTAATTAGGAAATAAAACTAGTTTTAACAACCATGCCTTACTAAAAACATTACTTGTGTGCATTTTGAAGCAAAACAAAGGGCACTGGTGTATTTTAAGATATGTCAGTGCAAGCTGTTTTCAGTTTTGACAGCTCTTGCAGTTATTTTAGTCTAGGACTAGTCTAATCCCTGTCCGGAAAACCGACTCTAAGATTACACAGACTAAGTTTTCAGGCACAAACTACTTCACATGAAGCAGACAAGCGTCTGGACTGAAAACGGATCTAAATGAAATGACTCAGCTTTATCACGCTGCCTAAGCAGATACTTTATCAGTTACATGCTCCACTTAAACAAGAGCTGAACCTTAAACAGCCTGTCCTTGCAGCTCTGATAATGTAAAAATAAAAATCATTAAATCTTGAGGAAGAAACGAGGCAGTGAAGTTAGATTAGTAAACAACAATAAACTACATTAACCATGTGACAGAGGTGATGAAAAGGCGACAGGAAGAAATTCAGTATTTGGCTGTATGAAAGCCTAAACTAAACAACAGAGTAACAACTGAGTGTGTGAGTGAGAAAGAGAGCGAGAGAGAGAGTTTGGGTGTTTCTGGAATCTGTCCCATCGATCAATAAAGCTTTCCTTCCACTCAAGACCCTTAGTCACATGACTCTGTATTGTAGGGCATCTGTCTAAAAGAACAGGGGAATGAAGAGAAACAGACAAACTAAAAAAAGAGAGCGAACAAGATAGGGAGAGAAAGAAATAAAGAAACGTTGACCGGGTGCTAAAGGGCAGCTTCTTGTTTTACAAAGATCTAGATAACGAATATAAATCAATATTCGGATGGCTGAAATGTGGATAAAAATGCCAGGAAGATGTGCATCTCTTAGTTTAAATCTTACTATAATGAAAACACTTACAAGGAGCATTCCAAACACTGGGAAGCATTATAAGACAAATATCTCTTAAATATAGGCATAAAGGGATATTCGGCCAAAAATGATATTACTCACCCCGAAGCCGTCCAAGATGCATGTCCATCATTTTTCAGAAGAACACATTTTCAGTTATTTAAGAAAAAGTTTTAGATCTTTCAGTTAATCAAATGTAAAGTTACGGGGTCCATGTCCTTCAAGTCCAAAAAATGTGCATCCATCCTTCATAAAATAAATCCAAACGGCTCCACGATGATAAACAAAGGACTTCTGAGGGTAATCAGCGCCGCTTTGTTGTAGAAAAATCCACATTTAAAACGTATAAAAAAAATGTATAAACGAAAATAACTAGCTTCCGGTAACGCCGCCATCTTAGTCGCGTCTGCATTCAGGATGAGAGCGTACACAGTTTACAGCGGATTTCCACCAACTGCGGCTGCAGATCGGCTCCGCTGCGTTACGGCTCCGCACTCCGCCGTCCGCCAATACCCACAAGTTCCGTATTTGTTGCACAACGGCTGCGTGCTGAAGTGACGAGGACCCATGAGGTCTCGCAAATTCATATGATGATCGCGCCATATCTAGTTCTGTCTCCGCCTATTATGATGTTAAATTATGACGTTTTGCTGGACCAGCCCAGATCACAACACAAGATCTCGCAACTTCAGGTACACTGTAAAAAATACTTTGCTGCCTTAAAATTTTTTGTTAAATCAATGCAGATTTACAAGTCATGTCAACAGAGATGAGTTGTCACAACTTATAAAATATAGTTGAGAAAAGTCAACTAAATTTTATAAGTTATAACAACTCACCTGTAGTTATAACAACTCACCTCTAGTCAAGATAAATAATAGTAAGTTGAAATGACTTGTAAATCCGAGTTGACTTAACAAAAAAATTCAAGGCAGCAAAGTATTTTTAACAGTGTATGATCACGCGATAGTCATGGCTCCGCCCTGCGGAGCTGTCCGGCCAAAATAGAAGCTCTGCATATTTGTGCCGGAGGGCTGCGGATGGCCGGAACTGTGACGGAATCGGAACGCAGTCAGTGGAAATACACACATTGACTTGAATGGAAACCGATTGACTCCACCACCGTTCTGCAGCGGATCCGCAGCCTTTACGCAGTTGGTGGAAATTGGGGGTTACAAAGGTTTTTCTGCTGCTACTCTGTGCCCCCGCCCTCCTCGTTTGTCATACGTCACTAAGAAAAAGTGCGTAAACTACGCTAATACTCTCTCCTGAATACAGAGGAGTTTAAGATGGCGGTGCTACCGGAAGCTAGTTATTTTCGTTTATAAAGTTTTAAATATGGATATTTCTACAACACAGGGCAGGTTACCCTCAGAAGACTTTTGTTTATCATCCTGGAGCCGTTTGAATTTCTTTGGGGAAGGATATATGCACATTTTTTGAAATTGAAGGAGTTGGACCCCGTGACTTTACTGTTTAGCAGCTGAAAGATATAAGACATTTTCTTAAATAACTGAAAATGTGTTAATCTGAAAAATTATGGACATATGCATCTCGGAAGGCTTCAGGGTGAGTAAATCATGAGTTTAATATAATTTTTGGCCGAACTATCCCTTTGAAGTGATAGTTCACCCAAAAATGTATATCCTGTCATTATTTACTCACCCCCAAGTTGTTACAAACCTATAATTTCTTTGTTTTGGTGAACACAAAGGAAGATATTTGTAACCAAGCAGGAAACAGGAGCACAATTTACTTTCATAGTAAAAAGGGAAAATACCATGGAAGCCAGTGATGCTCAGAAACGGTTTGAGATTCAGATGTGTTTCTCTTTCTCTCTGCAGGGCTCCACTGTAGTATTTTTAAAATACATAATTATAGTGCCCATAACTAACAGTGAACATTATGAGTGTCATTGGGCGAAGAGCCAATACAGCCAACATTTCCAAACTTACTAAATGGTAGATTTGAGCAGGGCTGTAGGCAATGACATGACTGTATGACTGCAGAAGCCATCATCCTCCCCCACAAACACAAATCATTACTCTCACAATCCATTAAACTATACAGACACACACGGACACGCCCGTACAATACATGCATGTCTACAATCACACTCAGCCCATCCTGTTATCAATCATATGTATGTGACATGGGTCATTATTCCCCCACATACATATATTCATATAAACAAATGCTGACAAAGATAAACGCAAACCACTCATAGTAGATGTGCAGTGATTGAACACCAGTCCTTCAGGAAAGTACTCTCACTTACACCCTCCGGTCTGCCCTAGGCCAAATGCATCCCGGCTACCATGTTTGTCCAGTCATTAGGCTTTCGAACTGGAGTCAATGAGCCATTTGCCCACAGCAAAATGCAAAAAGGAAAAAAGAGGTGCTTCTTACATCCTGACTCGAAACCACATTTACCAGTGGAGGCACTTCACATTCCATCAGCTAAAAGCCCTGAACGGCCATACAACCCGATATTATCTATGAATATCAGCATCAGTTCAGCAATAGCGCTGTCCAGCTTGTAGTCCAATAAAGCCTGAGGAGAGTTAGTATTTTTGAGCAGCAGTCTCCCACTGGAATTTCTAATGGGTTTTTAGAGTAACGGTTTTTGATTTATGAGTAAAACAAGGCCTGTCGGGTTAACATTTCCTGAAAAGACTTTCACATTTTGTTCTGCAACACAAAATACGTACATTTGTACGTTTATTAAGTTTAATGCAACGCAGGGTCAAAAAAGGACGAACCCAATGCTGTCCTATGCTGGCTTGTTTCATCCCCAAAATGTTGGGTTGTTTTAACCCATTGTTGGGTCAAAATTAACATTTAACCCAATGACTGGGTATGTCCATTTTTGACCCAATGCAGAATAAACTGTTTAAAAATGTAAAAATACGATTGATATCAAATATTACTGAAGTCGATTAGACAGCAGTGTCTACTTCCCCAAAATTTGAAAACAATGTTTTCAAAAAGGTTTTCCAAACACACATCTCTCAATTGACGGGAAACAGCTGGTCCCACCCTAAACTCACACCATTGGTTGACGCAGATGTTGACAGGTCCATCCGCACAAAAAACACAGAAATGTTTTGACAGTTCCACAATTCCACCAACAAAAGGCTTTCCTATAACTGTATCTGCATATTATGCAAAGATAAAATTGTAATATTAAAAAAAAACATCTCTTTTATTTTATCAGTAGGAGTGGTTTAATTTACAACTTTTCCTACTTCCTCTGAATGCAAAAGAAGGTAAACTATCAGGTCACTTGGTGATGGGGTAGGAAGCCAAGGGGCGGGGCTTCTTCCTTCCTGGCTGGCTGTCTAGCACAATGGCAGGGTTTCCCAAATGAAACAACACTGCTGGGAAACCGTCGCACATAGACGAGGACGGAGGATTAACAGGAAGGTTTGGGTGAGATGTTGAGTGGCCTGTGTATGAGTGACTGCATGTGACTTCAAGTGATAATACCTCTGCCAAAACTTGTCACACATACTCGCTCTTCTTAAAGGGGACATTTTACAAGACTTTTTTAAGATGTCAAATAAACATTTGGTGTCCCCAGATGAATGTGAAGTTTTAGCTCAAAATACCATATTTATTATACCATGTTAAAATTGCCACTTTGTAGGTGTGAGCAAAAATGTGCCGTTTTTGGGTGTGTCCTTTTAAATGCAAATGAGCTGATCTCTGCAATTAATGGCAGTGCCGTGGTTGGATAGTGCAGATTAAGAGGCGGTATTATCCCCTTCTGACATCACAAGTGGAGTTACATTTTAATGAGCTATTTTTACATGCTTGCAGGAAAGGTTTACCAAAACTAAGTTACTGGGTTTTACTTTTTCACATTTTCTAGGTTGATAAACACTGGGGACCCAATTATAGCACTTAAACATGAAAAAAGACAGATTTTCATGATATTTCCCTTTTAACACAAACACTTTCTATGTTCCCCATTTAATTTAATTGAGATATTTTATATATAATAATGCATAATTAAGTCAGACATGCAGATATGTACACTTAATCCAGACTGATGCAAAACAATGTGCACTTTGGGGGCGTACATACCAAAGCTTTTATGCTCGCATCCGGCGTATGTTTTCAATTGTTTTCAATGAAAGCTCAGCATTTTTCAAAAAAGCCAGCAGCTAGCGCTTTTTTCCACGCTGAAAGCCGGCGCTCTGCGGTTTTTCCGCACTCAATGCTGAGCGCCAAGAGTTGAAAAAAATTCAGCTTTATGTGAAAAGCTCAGCTCATCAATGCGAGTTCTCACATGGCCATCCAATCACAGTGGAGAAGGAACAAGACAAATATCACAACAACCAACCGACGCATCATACAACGGCTGATAAACAAAGCAGAAGTATCACAGCGACCAAAGCCCTCAGCTGTAGAAAGCTGGCGCTCAACTGAAAAAACAGCTGGCATTCGGCAGCCTCCAGGCGTGATTAAAAGCTGTGGTGTGCACACCCCCTTAGTCAGTGATGCAAAATAACAAATCAGCTGGGATTCATATGCAAATAAAAATAATTTTTAGTGGGTAAGTTACCCTGACATTCATACTGGTGTCATATGGGTGACACCTCGGTAACGCATAGGTGTAGTTTATTACATTAATGCTAGGTATGTTCACAGCAGGCGTGACTCTCATTGCGCTCCCTATGTAGTGAATCAGTATTATAAACATGAATTAGGGCAGAAGCAAAAGCTAAACATTAACACACTAATGAACGAACTGCAGTACAAATAATGCCATACTATGTCACAAACAAGGCTAAGCTATCTATTGCAATGACATTCATACATTTCTAAGTCTGGCTTTGTATTCTTCAAATAGGTTTTACAGTATAGACTTGTCAAAATTTTTCATATACACAGGTGTACTTGCCAAGCACTAAGTCCAGTACAAACACATACAATCATCACAGCTTCATTTCCTGGTGTCAAGTCTAACAGTAGTACCGGATAAACAGGTTGAGTCTTACTCATCTGCAGGTTTTCCACGCTTTATTATTACAAGAAAAGATTAACCCTCGCAAGCCACAGCTGACCTCCATTCTTTATGCATTACACATCAGACCTGACAGACCAGTTCTCTCACTTATCCCACCTCAATATTCAAATACACACACTGCTGACCAGAGAGTCTGTGAGTAGGATTCTCTGTGTTTTTTTGCTGGGGTGATGATGACACTGTGTGCTAAGGGCAGGTGCATAAACAAAGCCATCCAGTCATGAGCGTGTATGTGTGTTACATAACAATGCAACACAGGGTGACTTTGAATAGGCATCCCTTAATGTGAACAAGAGATGAAACTGAACTGTGTTAAGACAGATAGGAGACACCAAAGAGGGATTCTATAGGAAAGTGGAGTGTAATCATTGTACATTTTCATTTAGGCATTTACCAGACGCTTTTATCCAAAGTTACTTGCAGTAGGAAAAACAATAATGAAGCAATTCATTTTAGGTATGATCTGTATTTCCATGCTATTTGGCACCGCAACACGCGCGCAATTTTGTGTCACTGTGCAAAATGCACACTTTTTGTGTCACCTGCTGATAAAGATAAACAATGTTTTGCCAGCACACCCAACGAGTGTGAGCTAATCAACAGCGAGATCATGTGACACTATAGTTTACATGTAAATATACACCTGTGGTGTATACTTTAAAGAGTAGTCATATGCGTTTTATAGTTCCCATGAAAATTTAAGTTGTTTGGCTTTAGTATGACGTCAGCTTTAAATATAACTATAAGCTAGTTGCTTCAAAATACTGTCAAAATTTGAATTAAGAAGATGTAAGGCTAGGTCTTACTTCCGCCAACATGATATGGCTCAATGATTTTGATGACATCATTCTGCAACTTTAGCTTCAAACTGAACACTATTGGCTATTTTAAAAGGAAAAGTAGGCCAGTCAATGTTTCCCGCTAACTACCACATTTAGTGGAATTTACGTCAGTACATTGAACAAAGCAACACATCGAATTTCAAAGCATTTCATTGGGTCTTAACAGTGCAGCAAAACATGCAATGTGATAGTAACACCGACAACTCAAAATGACTTTCCCTTTGGCAACTGTTCTGCTAGACTGGATCAGACCATTTATGAAATAGTGAAAGGGGGTCTCTGATTACAATGCTTAATACAGTCCAGTTATACAGGCCAGAAGGAGTCTAAATCTTCCCTAACTTTGTATTCATACTGGCCTGCTCCTAATACCCCAAGGCGAGCATTACTGTCAGTACACTGTAAATGTTCCTACAGTTTCTGTATGAATAGAAGTATGATCATTCATATCTAGTCTCTTTATCTTTTTATTACATTTTGTGACGTTTGTATATTTGTGATCCTGCCTATGAAAACCCAGCTAAAGTCATTTTTTGTGTGATTTATTGTTTTCTACTTAATCTAAAAACATAACCTTGATATCTTTAGTATTGACTGAGTAACGTCATGTCAAAGTTTGAAATCATTGTAAAATAAGTGAGTAAAATTAAACGTTGATGGTCCTAACCTGAATTTAACCTGAATTTCACAGACAGGGTCATATTTTTTTCTGAACTGGGTGGTTGCTAGGGTGTAGCTAAAGTAGGTGACCAAAGAGAAAAGAGCCCTTCTTAAAAGATACATATTTAAAGGCGGAGTCCACGATGTTTGAAAAACGCGTTGGAAAAGGAGACGGGCCGACTACCAAAACACACTTATAGCCAATAAAATCAAATCAAATGCCGGGTTGCGTATGTGTGGGGCGGGTCTATCAACAGAAGGTCCAGATTCTATTGGGGTAGGGGCGTATTTGTTTAGGTGATTTCAAATATCAACATTGGCTTTCAAACATCATGGACTCCGCCTTTAACAGCACAATTCTCTATAAATTATATATTTATGTATGTACAGTACCATATAGTCCGGAGTATAGTTTTTCTTATGTGTATGCGAACGTACACACACGGAAGAACGCACAGCCTTGCAAAATATAGTTAATTTGACTATTCATTAATTGTATTGAATGATTTGTACGTGTACACAGACATTCGACCCTTGCGCATTGCGACATAATGCAATGAATCTCCTGGGATACATTCTACATTCTCCTGTAGGTGCATGCACGTCCTACACGTTCAATGTACACTGGGTTTCAAAAATCCGTTGGTGGGAGTAAACATTGACCATACTTTGGCCTTTTAGCCTAGGTAGACTTAAGAATTCAGATGAACCCCTAACCATTGGTGTGAACAATATTAAACGCAACCCCAAAGAGTTTTTTTTACCTTAAAATAACGTTTCCAAAAAAGGTTGAAACCGGGTGAACGGCACTTTCGCTTTGCAGCCCTCTATCGGCCAAAACCGCACTACAGAAGTTTCCAACCATCAGGTCGCGGTCCTGTAATTTAAGTGAAAACTACAAAAACTTGCTTTATGGCAGACCTACAATCCAATCAGAGCCAGCGTTGCTGCAGTATTTACGACAGTGGTAATGGACAATTACGCTTCTAACCTGTAGGGGGAGCAAAGAGCAAAAACTCTTTAGTGTTGCTTCAATACTATACAGTACTACTACCACAAATGGCTTTCTGGGTAAACTATGTTGCATCTTAGGGTGCTTTCACACCTGCCTTGTTTAGTTTGGTTGAATCGTACCAGAGTTCGATTGCTCAGAAGGTGCGGTTCGTTTGGGCAGGTGAGAATGCAGCAATCGAACTCTGATGCGCACCAAAAGCGGACCAAACAAGCAGACCGAGACCACCTTGAAGAAATTTCGGTACGCTTTCAAACGAACTCTAGAGCGGTTAATTTGTGGTAAGAACACGATCCGAGATCTAACCAACCTAACTGCAAAAGTACTGCGCATTTTGGACTAAACCAGCTGCCGTAGTCAGATGCGCAGTGCATTATCGGATGAGGAAGGGTTTGTTGACAGTTTCTATTAGCAATATTAGCACAATGACAGATCGCGGACATACCATACGTTTGTCTAGAGTGCTGTATACAAACTATGTATAACAACCACGGAGACATAATTACAGCGCGCAGCCATCTGTCCATGGGGTCTGATGTATTTTCCTCCTTTTTGTTTACTTCCGGGGTTCCGTTGGAATTTCGCGCACGTTGATTCTGACCAATCGAGAAGCAGTTTAGGAAATATGTTCAAATACTTGGCCAATGAGTGATGTGGATCTTAGCACATGACAGAATTTTGGTTCGTTTCAACTGGTGCGGATCAGAGCAATCAGTGTGGTGTGAAAAGGAACCAAAACTGCTAAAAAAGTTACAATGTATAATTTTTTGTTTTTGGTCCGGAACCAAATGAACCAAACTACAGATGTGAAAACACCCTTAAATTATTTGTATCTAATAATCGTCTCTAACAATTGTCTCTTTTTCATCTACCTCCTATGTTTATTGCATCTATTATTTATTTATTTATTAATTATTGCCAAAGGTTTATTCCTTGGATTTTTTCTTGGTGGGCTCATCCACAGTAGTGTCAAACATTTAAATACACTGAAATACATTGTTACATATACATATACAAATGTATATTTCCGCACTGTTATAAGGAATGAAATACAGATGCAGAAGAGTTGAGAGCATGAACAATCCTAAGTACTATTCAAAAAACATGTAGTCTTAGTTTTAATTGCTCTGAGGCGTCTGCCTGAAGGAAGAGGCCTAAGGAGGTGACTAGCCGGATGTAGGGGATCACCAATCATTTTCAAAGCAACCCGAGGTATATTATTAATCTGGGTTCTCTGTTGATTAATAATATACCTCGGTTGCTTCAAAAATTATTAACAGCACAATGGGTTGGTTAGACCTCCATTTTTTAATGTACAGTAATCCTGTAGTTTGGTACCTAATCTTCTTTACCCCCCCAACCTCTTATAGTAAGGCCCAAACCTTAATTACTTGATTCCTCAACTATAAGTACGTTGAAGGATGTTGGTGGTCTCAAATCCTCTGGCATCTACAGACATGTGAGAATGATGAGGGATTGTGTATGTTGTAGAAACAGTGAGGCAAGAACAAGGATTATGCAAAAGCAACAGACAATAAGCAGAATGTCCTGAATGACCTGTAACTCTGTACGACGCTATTATATTTCACTAACGAAGGATGTTTATTTACACAGTAAAGTACTTTCGGCGATTACAAAGGTTTACAAATAAAAGAATCATGGTTTCATTGTGATAAAATATAATGATAAAACCATCAAAGGAGAAGTAAAGAAAACAGTGTGCGGCAATGAAGTGTGTGAAATTTGTACATTTGTGACCCGTCTGTGAAATCCAGGCTAGGAACAGATAAAAAGCATCAAAGTTTGATTTCACATTGATTTAAATCCTTGAAATTGCCTAACTCAGTCAATATTAAACATAACGAGGTTTTATTTTTACAGAATTAATTTTATGTAATTTTATATGAAGAAAACAGTAAATCACAAAAAAATATTTAGTGTGGGTTTTCACAAACAGGGTCACATTTGTGCGTCAGTATTTTATGAGTATGTACACCCGTTCACACCCAGAGCTGCCTGTAGTTTTTATGATAGTATTATTGACAATGAGGTCATAGTTGGTTTTAAATGAGTGTGTGTGTCTGTGTATGTGTGTGTATTATCTGTAGGAGTGTGGACATGATACAAGTTTAGGGTTTCACAGTTATTGAGTTTCTCCTGTGTGTGTAATAAAAGGATATGACTTCATGTGTTGATGTGTTAGATGAGAACTCAAAGACTAGTAGTAGTCCAATATGTTTAATGGCCGATATCTGACAGATTAAATTAAATGATCGCAAATGTGGCGTTGACAGTATTATTATGACAAAGTAAAGAAACAATATCGAAAAAAGACCAGAAAATGTTCATGCTTGTTCATTTTTAAATTGCTAAAAAAAAACACCCTGGCTCATTTGTCGATCTATCGCAATTCAAGACAACTCATGGCAACAGTAACTCCCATATAGTGTCCAAGAGTAAACAGTATACAGGTGAATTGCTGTAATGTATACTGTTATTGTGTGTTTATTTACTCAGAAGTCATTTTTACACATTAGCCGTGTTCCTGTTTGTTCTTTATCACACACTAATATATAACAAAGCCGAAAGCTCACTTCCACCATTAACAATAGCACACAAACAAGCACAAACAGTGGTATTGTTTGCAGGTCGCATTAATCCATATCACACACTCTAATCCCCAGTACACAAGCTTTTTCTCCACTTATCCTGCAGTAATAGTGTTTAAAAGAAGCTCTTAAAAATATTTGCTTATGAGGCTCGATACAGTGAAATGTTTGTGTAGTCAAGCATTCATTAATTATTAATGATTGTCTAAATGATAGAGTGTCTGCAATTCAGTTTAGATCCTGCTTTTCTTTCTCTGCTTTCCTCTCTGAAAGACCCACTGAGAGGCGTTCACTTTGCATCAGTATGTGTCTGTCTGTAGCTGTGGAGAATAAATAGATTCAGATGCTTTCACTGGAACAGACAGACACCCAGCTCATTCAAAAGTCAAAGAGTAGTGGGACACATTTATCAGCAGTGCACTGGCTTTCCCAGTTAGTGTCCTTGATCAAAACAACGGCGCACATCTGACAACACAAATAAATCCATTAACCACGGATCAGCATCCGACCTCTTTGTCTTTCTCTCTCTCTTTTATCCTCTCTCAGTGTATCCATCAAGCCTGGTTCTTACTCAGTATACAGTATGACTTCATTCATGTGTGCATTGCATTTTACCTTCAGCTGCCATTGGCGTAGTTTATTGTATGTGTCATGACGACAGAATGTGATTAACAATCCCTGACACACGACACAGTTTGTTTAAACTGAAGCATTCACACACCCTTTGAACACCAGGTGATCCAGCTGCACATACAGGTACATCTATAAATGGCATCATGACTTTTAACATTTACAGGAAAGTGAAAACAAATGGAGCAGTTTTAATGACGCTCATAGCTTTCACTCCAGTGAAAATCAAATTTTCCCAGAATTCATTTATAAAATTTCTGTATTGACAAATCAGCTTATGTTGAAAAAAATTGCTTTGGAAGTATCCCGAAAGTACAAGTTACTAAAATGTATACAGTATACATATTTAAATACATTAAATTTAAACAGTTGTTTCTTCTGACATCCAACAGCTGATCAGACAAAGCATTGTTTACTATGACTAAGCAAATACTGTACACTTTTTTTTATAACACAAGCAAACAAGCTTAACAACAAGTCTCAGCTGACTGTCACTAGGCATGGTTGCCTGGTAGCTCTGGACATGGACGTCTTATGAGAAACCATGAGACTAATGAGAGAGAAAGAGAAAGAGAGAGAGAGAGAGATAGAGAGAGAGAGAGAGAGAGAGAGAGAGACAGAGAGAGAGAGAGAGATGAAAAACACAGCAGCATGTCCTCTGTCACAATCCTATGAAGCTGTGTATATAAAACAAATACTTGTCTGGATTCAAACATTCAGAGCAGTTTAATCTCTAAATACTATACATGGTTAAAACTATATAGATAACTAAACATAATAAATACTTTATGCATGAATATATATTTTTTGCTGGTAAATGAAACTGCATTGTTTAACTTCTTGTCATAACAGAAGATATGCTAGAATCGTTTATGGTTTGTTTCACATTCCACGTTGCTGAACTTCTTTAAAGGAATATCACTTGTAGCATAACACAAATCCAAACCGTAAAAAATGAAACGCATAACCTTAGTTTGTCTAACTTTTTGATTGTATTATCCCAAATCTGTCATTTGATCTGCAGCATATTTATAAATTGATGTGATCGATCTCTCTGTGCATGTGGCATGCTCTGCCTACAGTCTATTAGCATGAGGTTTATTGACCAAACGTTACTTTGTGTCAAAGTTTTAGCACTGTGATGAGGTCACAGAGGTAAAAGGTCACTAGCTTTACTATTCAAAAACAGTTGTTTACTCTCATTTAATAGATGCTTGTGAATAGTAGCATTGCAAAGATAGCAATATTTTAATACTGTAATACTTTGTAATAATGCTTACTTACTTGAGAAGCATTTGCATACATTTGCTCCCTACTAGAGATGCATAACTATTAATCGCGATTAATCTATAGCAGAATAAAAGTTTTTGTTTACATCATATATGTATGTGAACTGTGTATAATAACTTTGTATAGATGAATGCACACACATGCGCGTATATATTTAACACATTTTTGCATATACATTTATATATTTTAGTGCTGGGCAAAGATTAATCGCGATTAATCGCATACAAAATAAAAGTGATTATTGCTATAATATATGAGTGTGTGCTGTGTCTAATTATTATGTATAAATATATACACACACATTCATGTATGTATTTAAGAAACATTTTCATGTTTATATATATTTATTTATATTTTTATATAATCTATATTAAATATAAATTTAAAAATGATATATAAATAAAACAATTCTGAAATGAATATATGAATGTGTGTGTGGTTAAATATACATTATAATTAGACACAGTACAAGCACATATATAATGCAAAAAAATCACCACTATTTTGCATGCGATCAATCGCGATTAATCTTTGCCCAGCACTAATATATTTATGTATAATTTATATTATATATATAAGTATAACTACTTAATATATAAATATGTTTTTCCTTAAAATTATACATGCATGTGTCCATATTTATATATACATATATGTGTGTGAACTGTGTATAACAATTAAGATGTAGGCAAAAACTTTTATTCTGCTAATCGCGTTTAATCATTATGCATCCCTACTCCTTACGATCATGCAGTGATAACTTTAGATTGTTTAAAAGTGATCCAAATTGTGATCATGTCACATCCACAATAAAAAAAGGATGTTTGGAAAACACTGTGATCCTTTGTTTTATGGTGGTTGTCTAGTTTATTATGCATTTTATAGTAGTATTTATTTATACTTTAAAGTTAAGTCAACTTTCGATACACAAGTTGACGCATTACTGTTTTACTGATTTTTAAAACTGAAATGTATTGGGTGTGTCCAGCATGGTTCTTATAGTAAGACACTAAAACAACGACACAGTTCATAAACAAATGTAAGATCTAAAGCCTTTGACAACTTCCTTTGTCGTTTCCTGTCTTCATAGTTGGATATGTGCCTCAATAAGTTTGCCTTTAGAGCGGTTTTCAACACACCCATTCTTGAGTAAAATAATGCTTTCAAATTTTTGCTTAAAATCAAACATGCTCATTTGAGGTCTTTACAAGTCATTACAAAAAGTTTGCTTCTAATGTTTCCCAGTGTTTTCAAATGCCACGTTACAACATTCTCAATCTGACATGCAAATCTAATTCTTACTAAAAATGACTTAACACAGATTGTGACCAACAGAGCCTGCACATAGCATGAAACGCTCTACCAATGGAGCATTGCGTCACCCTTACACATCAAAGGACAGGCAAACACAGGTAAGAGGAAGTGTTGAACAGGTGGTTATGGGACGACTCATACAAAGCTCAGTAATAAAGGTCTTCATAGCGATAAAAGATGACCCTCTGACGTGGAGATGAATCAGTAAGAGCTTCTCCAAACCGCTCCCAGGAGGAAAGCAATGCATTATTTAGTGACCTACATGCTGACTGAAACATTTCACTGTTACATATGAACATTAATGCAGATTCAAAAACACATCCACACAAACGAACCAAATTTTCTTTGTAAAGAAAATGTATGACACCCCAACCAACCAAACCTATCAACAGTAACTAAAAGCAAAATTACACAATTACCATTTAAATATTGACCCCAGTGAACCTCATCAAAAGGTAAATTATTAATTAAATAGCCTTAAAAACTCATAACTGTGACATTTTCCTGTACTTTACACTTCACCACTTTACATTAATGCAGTGAATCTGTGGATTTCAAAGGTATGGTGCGTCACAAGGACATAAAGGGAAATGCCTGGAATTGGCAAATGTAACTTTACGTCATAAAAAAGGCGTTCGCTGGAACTGATCTGATAAGGGCATGTATTAAAGGACCACTCCACCCCAGAATAAAATCTCAGATGTTTACTTCTTTCTTTCTTCAGTTGAAAACAATCGGAAATTAAAAAATATCCTGGCACTTCCTTGCTGTTTAATGGTATTGATTATGGATCAATGTTTCGAAGCTCTAAAAAGCGCATCCATCCATCCATCCATCATAAAAGTAATCCCATTGGGTTAATAAATATCTTATGAAGCAAAATGATAGGTTTGTAAGATAAAACAGTTTTGCCATTGTTACAATGCCTATGTAATGTAAATAGACATAAACAGTTCCAGGTTCAAATATAGTGGCATGTGAAAATTCATTGCTGCGCCTATTTTAATACTATATAGCAGGCGAAAATCAGCAGTCGAGGTGAGTAGTATGTACAACTACATAGTATTCGATTTGTAAGTGTGCATTTGATAAACACTTTACTAAATCTAACAAGAAATGTATTCCTTGTGATTAATTTGTAGTTGTTAAACAATGCATAAATAAAGTCATGGTCACGGTTGTTCTGATTGCATCATAATGTATCCGAAATGTATTCATACTGCACCAATACGTTTTCACATGCCGGCATAACTATGCTTAAGAAAGACATCTTGGATGACATGGGGGTGAGTAAATAATCAGTAAACATTCATCCTTGGGGTGGAGATAACCCTTAATGCATGACAGTTCCAGAGAGCCTAAATTTGGGCTCATTTAAAGAGCCATACAGATCCAAAACCGAAAATTGCCTGTATTGCAGTGTGTCATGTAGCTGTCCATCAATGTAAACAATGTGCAAAGTAGTTGAACCAAAAAGTGCACGATTAATAAAGTTATTGGCTTCTAAAGTAGGGAGTCGACTCTGAATCGCTGAAACGAGTCGTCATATGGATTGAATCTCCTGCCTGACTTTATCCACGTAATACTAACATTTTGCATAATAATCTCCGCCTACAGCCTTGCCTGGGAGAAACGAAAACTATGACCTGCGCACAGCTAGTTAGTGTGTAAACATCATATTACGCTGTGTTTTCAGTTTGTGTTGTTTTCACTACCAAAGGATGAAGATATGAAGAATCAGTGGTTAAAATGACTTTTTCAAGGAAAAAATACCCATATGGTTCAGTGCCCACTTTATTTGGAACAACATGCATCTCCTAACCACAACCTGTAACTTACATACTTTCTTAAAAAGTATGTAAGCGTAAAATGTTAGTGTCTGTTGTCATTTTTAATGCTTGGATTAATGATGAATAATGTGTATTTAAACTCTTAATATACTGTCAGGGAGTCACATTAGCAAGCGGCTAACGCATATGCACTTTTGTTTTCATTTTTGCTATGGTCCGGTTAGCTTACATACTTGCTTAGTGTAAAAACATACGTTTCTGTCATCGTTTTTATTGCTTGGATTAATGATGAATGATGTGTATTGATGTCGATAATGTCTTCTCAGTAAATCATGTTAGCACTAGTTCAATACATGTTGCACTATTGTTGGTCTGTGCCACTGATCTGTGGTCTGTGCGGAGACTGTGTCAGTTGACCAATCAGAGCAGAGTAGGCTACTGCGAATTGTGGTTTAGGCAGACTGAGTCGTTGAACGGCTTCACACGAATCGTTTGGGGATCTCTGAGAAAATTTTTAATTTATATTTTGAGAAAATTACAGTGTTTTTTGACATTGCATGCATTTAAACCTGTTTTCCGGCACTTATAAACAGTGATAGGATGCTTACATTTTGTATCTTACTGGCTCTTTAAAGAATACAGACATTTTACTGAGTCGCTTAACCAGTACTACCAATAGTAGATGATTAAATTCTCATTGTTGTCATTTTTTCTTTATTGTCACAACAATGTCACAATAGATTCATTATCAATGGTTTTAAATAAGCTTAAATTACTTTAGGCAAATATAATAAATTTTTTTGTGTGAAATATGACCAAGTCATATTCCAGACAGATTTTTACTAGATTCGTCTGCCTACATGACACAACTAATCGTTATTAGGCAACAATTGTGTGTGTGTGTGTGTGTGTGTGTGTGTGTGTGTATCCTATCCTACTAAAGGGGCTAATACGCAAATGCTCGCACCACAAGGCATGATTATTTCTTGTCACACTCTGATCTAACGCTCCTCTCTGTTACATCCATTCTGCCATGTCTCTACTTTAACTTCACTCTCTCTTACGATATGACAAAGCTTTCAGCGTGTTTAATATTTTCCCCGAGTGAAGTATTGGATCAAAGGCTGTGTGCTTTTAGATTTTCATCTTCTTTCTAGGCTAGTCTTCATCGTGCCCGACTCAAACCCCCTTCTGCTTTACTAAAACACAACACTTGAATTATCATAATGGAACAAGGCAATAATAATTTTTCAGCAGAGAAAAACACAAACACACAAATACACACGACTTCATGTAGCACTCTTCCCTGCCCAGCCTGGATACAATCCAAATAATTTCAATTTGTGAAAGAATCTCTCAAGAGGGACATGCATCAAAATAATTCCTTTGTCTGGGATTTATTCCTGCTCTGTCAAAAAAGATACATGCAGTCTAACCTTTTAGTTTGATGAGAGACAGAGGGTAGCATCTGTTGCACAGCCTTAAACACATGCTGAAAATCATTCAGCATCTCTTTCTCCTTTACTCTTCTATAATAAACACACACACACACACACACACACACACACACAAGAGCTAAAACTGCATCTGGACTTCTCAGCATTCACCTCTTTTCATATGGCCATAAGCATAACGGAGTCTTTGGTGGTTTTCTTTTCATTCTGATCCAAATTCAGACATCTAATCTCTAATATCAAGCTCAGGGTTGGGGCAACCCGCAACGAGTCAGGTCAGGAAAACCTCTATTTGACAACTTAACCTACATCAGTATTTCACAAGCCATCCTGTTTTAATTACCACCTCCAGTCCCCCCAATTACTGGCAAGCAATAAAGAAAGGGATGAAAGCGGGAAGGGCACCTAACAAGGCTTGAATTTTACATCCTCCACCTTCCGCCATGTGTACACACACACAGTGCAATCACAGATTTCCATTAGTCAGGTCTTTTCTGATTTAAATAGGGAGGGTCACACGCATGTTTGTGTGTATGTGTGTGCGCATGCATGTAGAAAAATCCCAGTGTTCCTTTGTTCAAGGTTGCATCCTGCCATTAAGATTTGAATAGGTTAGCTGGGTTTCCTTGCTGGAAAAGTCACACATTTAGAGCAGACCCCAAAAGCGAGAGAGCCTGGAAGCCACAAATATGAGCTGGGGTAGAAGAAAGAGATAATAAAAAGAAAGACGGTTCTAGTAGACAAAAAGCCAGAAAGCGAAGGTTCACCGGAATTTTACATTTCCAATGCCACTCCAATGCTAATGATATGCTGTACTAGCACTAGCGCACTAGCAATGCAAAGATCATGGGTTCGATTCCCAGGGAACACTGGACCTTGATGGCACTGTACGTTGCTTTGGATAAAATCATCTTCCACTTGTGTAGATGTAAACTCTCTGGAAGTTTTTCCCATTTTTATTCACAAAACAAAAACTGTTGGTCAAATTTATAAGAAAAATAATAGTATGCATGTCCACAACAAGTTGCAAGATTGTTGTTGTTCCAGAATTGTATACATTTCTTTGTTCTGTTAAACACAAAATAATATATTTTGAAGAATGTTTGAGCAGTTCGGTAGCACTTTAAACTTCGATAGGAAAAAATAATATGGAAGTCAATTGTGCTCCAAAAATGGTTACAAACATTGTTCAGAATATCTTCCTTTGTGTTCAAAACAATGTACAGGTTTGGAACAACTTGAAATGTTTGTGAATTAATGATAACAGAAACATTTTGGTGAACCATCCCTTTAAGGATTAACAAAAAAACCACTTATAACCAATATTAGCTGAGAAACGATTAATCGCGACTAATCGTTTGCAGAATTAAAGTTTCTTTCTTAAAATTATACATGCATGTGTGTGTATTTATATAGATAATTATTATACACAGTACACACATGATGTAAACAAAACCATTTATTCCGCAAACAATTAGTCATGATTAATTGTTTCCCAGCCCTATTAGTGACTAAGCATAATGTAATGCATGGGTGCTAGGAAGAACAACAAACATATGAAAACCAAGAACTACATCCAGAACTAATTCAATAATATCTAAGAACAGACAGATACACACTCCTCCAACTCTGTCATCATGCCCTTTCTTTCCTTCAGATCAATACTTTCCAATCAGTGCAGAGCTCAGCAGCTCTAGAGCTCTGTCCCATCCCATTGACTCACATGGCCTCATTCATCAATCATGATGCCTTATTATATATTCATGAGCTGAGTCAGTAACTGGCCAATGAATGGCAAAGACACAAATGCACTCTATTGTAAGATATGGCCACTGCATTGCTCTGCTGGTGCAGTGTTTGAGATCAAGTGCAAGTTTTTCAGGTCCAATATAACAATGCCAAACAGAAACAAATGTCAAAAAATGGTCCCTAGCTGGGGCAGTACCCTTTACAGATATTTACTTTTGGTACCAGTATGAACCTTTGATGTACTATATGAACTCTGTGGATGCAAAGGTGTACCACACCAATGATGTCTAGGGACTATTTTTTGACATTTTTTTCTGACAGTGTACTACACCGCGGTAGACGCACACACAATCCGGGAATACACTGAATAAGTACCAGACAGATCCAGGCTTAAAAAAATAGATGTTTAATTTAATAGGCACATGAGAAATTTAATGAGACAGCGAGAGAGACGCCTGCTACAACCCTGCAGTGTGAGTTTTATTGGGTGTAGCAGTCTGTACTCAGCTCATCTGGAAAAGGTTGCCACAGTAGGGACCGTTCCACCTCCCCCAGAGGGAGCATACACACACTGTATTTACAGTATGACACTTCAGCACAGAAACAGGTAGTTATATCTCCAGGTGTGATATACAGAAGCTCATAGTAACTGCCAGTAGTCGATTCACTGCCTTGAGCTACTGAAACAGTTTTGTTCTTAAACAATTTGAAAAGCTCCACACTGTAAAATATATTTGATAGTAATTTTACTTCAACCCTTTTCCTTTATTTTATTTTATATTTTATTATACCATAACTTAATTACACTATCAGAGAAAATTCTGACTTTGTCTGTCTAATTATGAGATAGAGCATCAAAGTTATTTCAATCTTTGACATGACCTTACTCAGTCAATATTAAAAGGGACATTCCACTTTTTTTGAAAATATGCTAATTTTCCAGCTCCCCTGGGGATAAACATTTGATTCTTACCATTTTGGAATCCATTCAGCTGATCTCCGAGTCTGGTGCTAGCACTTTTAGCATAGCTTAGCACAATCCACTGAATTTGACTAGACCACCAGCACCGCGCCAACAACAACGAAAGAGTTTCGATATTTTTCCTATTCAAAACTTGACCCTTCTTTAGTTACATCGTTTACTAAGACCGACGGAAAATTTTAATTTGCAATTTTCTAGGCAGATATGGCTAGGACTCTCAAACTGGCATAATAATCAGTGACTTTGCTGCTGTAACATGGCTGCAGCAGGCGTAGTGATATTACGCACTGCCTGAAAATAGTCCCCTTGATTACTTTCAATAACAGGGGACTATTTTCGGTCAGTGCGTAATATCACTACGACTGCTGCAACCATGTTACATCAGCAAAGTCCTTGATTATTACGCCAATTAGAAAGTATAGTTTCTAGCCATACAGGTATCTGCCTAGAAAAAGCGCAACTTTTAATTTTCTGTCTGTCTTAGTACACGATGTAACTACAGAAGAGTCAAGTTTTGAATAGGAAAAATATCTAAACTCTTTGGTTATTTTAAGCGCGATGCTAATGGTCTAATCAGATTCAATGAATTATGCTAAGCTATGGTAAAAGTGCTAGCGCCAGACCCAGAGATCAGCTGAATGGATTCCAAAACGGTAAGAATCAAATAATTAACCCTAGGGGAGCTGGAAAATTACCATATTTTCAAAACAGTGAAATGTCTTTTTAACGATATCAAGCTTATATTTTCACAGAATGTTCTTTACATTATGAAGGAAGATTTTAAGCAGAAAATTACTTTAGCTGAGTCACAATTTATTTGTTTTGTCTACACTAAATTTCTCTAAAACACAGAAGGGTTAGCAGGAGTGATGATGTTCCAGGTCCATTGAGTATGTTGATCCAGGAATATGACCTACTTGGCGTAATCATTATAAGCTGAGGACAACAGTCCATGCCAAGAGCAATGAATATATGCATACAAGTCAGTCAAATTGTCTACCATTCGATCTCTTTTGAAGAATTTTGGGGGCGGTTGGCTGAATATCTGTGCTAAGGAGGAGAGGGTGGGGTGTGGGTAGTGGAAACATCTGGCTTTGTATTCTGATATATCAACACATAGATCAACTTGAAGCCTACAAGGTCTCCTGCTACAGCTTTTGTGACAAAAAAAGGTTGATCTGATTGTTATACTTGAGTGCTAATGGATTGGAAATACTATGTAATGACATGTATCTTAAGGGTGTGTAGATATTGCGTGTATATGAAAGAAAGGCCCAAAGACAGAAATATGACAATAATGTGTATTTTCAAGGAAAAACTGTTATTACTGTAACAAAAAATAGCTTAACCATGACTGTCATTTTGTACCACGGCTGAAAAAACTAAGAAATCTGTGGTTAAAGAGCAAAATGCAAAAAGTTTAAGTAAAGGTCATGCTGTCAAATCTGACTAGACAACCCATTCACAAAAGTAGATTGACCTTAGACATTTGACCTTTGCTATCTGCCACAATGATCTTGCCCTCAATGTCTGAAAAGACCTTCATCAGACCTTGTGCACTGCTAGCTTGCTGTTCTCTTATTAAATTGCGATTTTTATAAGTACACAAATATAACCTTGAAAAGAGACTTTATACTGTTTTCATAAAAATAAAGGAGAATTTGCAAACACTCCCTCCCTTATCAGGCATGATACATTTACATCCATAAAATAAATAAGAAAAATAGGATCACAGACAAGACAAAACTATTTAGCTTCATTTTGAAAGAGACCAAGCAAAAGGTCAGGAATCTGACAAATGTTTTATCATACACAAGTACGCACATCCCCCCATATGATCCCCATTACAAATGCTTCACAGAGAATTAAATTGTTGTGCCACAAAATTAATACGGCTATCTTCAGTTTGCTTACGTTCGCTATGACATTTAACACAAAAAAATCCATTGCCTCTTTGTTGGGAATGATGTAGAAGGCACTTGTAAAGTTTTCTGCTGATGCATGGGAGCCTATATGCTGTAGGAGTATACAGTTTGAGAAAAATGCGAAAGTCATGACCACGTGTAGGTGGAGGTGAGATTTTACGAAACAGGGCACGGGACTCACCGTTAAACCTGCTGACTTATAAATCACTAGAAAACAATGCTTCCCATGTATTCGGATATGTTGTTACATTGTGTTTTAAGTCATCACAAATCTGATCATTCCAACCCAATTTCATTGTAGTTCATAACTATTTTATGAGGTTGGCTAATTTATACAAATTCTTATGAATAAACAAACATAGAAGGCTATTGGGAAGTGTGAAATGGTGACCACTAGCTGCTAATCAGTATCACATGAGCAGTATTATAGAAACTCAGCTATTCAAGTGCACCCATATATAAGCCAAGGATTTTTTTCTCTATACATTCAGGCTGGAAGTCTATCACAGAAATAACAGATGATGATCATCAGTATCGACATACTGTCTGTACCTAGCACAGGGGTTTTCATACTGTGGATCACACAGTGGCTGTCACTTGGCTGTTGTGGTGACACAAAAACTTAAGTCAATATGGTTTTAAACTTAAAAGCTTTTCATTCATACAATGATAAGGAAAATAAAAAATACAAATGTGTATTCTCCATATTTCCATTTAAAAATATATTGGTGGGTCTTGAGATAGATTATTCTTTTGGCTCCTGTAATGAAAAGTTGGCAAATCCCTGTGCTAGTAGATATTGGGTTGGTGTTATTCCCACTGCATGTTATGCACAGAGCTGATCTCCAATGGGTTATCTCAGGTGCGCAGGTGAGTGGTGTACAAAGTGCTTTATGAAAGTAATGCTACATGCTTTCAGATTTACATTTATAGAAAGCAGTTTTCCCAAACGGTCAAGTTTCGTTTTAAGGTAGCCTAATCTGCGTGTAAATGGTGTAGATTTTAAACTTTGCTGAAGGGCGAGTAGTGAGAGTTTCGGCTGAACTGAAGGCAGCCCGTGTGAACACATCCTCATGCAAACGCCGTCGTCATTTACATTTACAAATTCAGAAAAACAAAGCTGGGGAACAGGTAACTCATGCATATGGGTGATCACAAATAGATGAGCATGACGTAAGATAGAAACATCTAATTTGAATACAATTATGTAAAATTAATCGTACAGTGTTTGAGTGATGAAGTGAAACGCACACAGAGCTACAATGCGATGTGGGTAACAGATGTTGCATGCTGCTTAATCCATAAATACACATACAAAGTTATAAACAAATAACAAATGAACCAGAATTAGACAATTAAGTCCACGTGGTGACGTTTTTCTCTTGTGGTCATTGCTTAGAAAAGTGAGCGCGCACAGGTTGCCACCTGCTTCACGCATCTATTACTAGACTTTCTTTACTTCAGAAGAGGTAGACTTTAAAATAAACATATTGAAC
The DNA here is from genome assembly GCF_027580225.2 of Misgurnus anguillicaudatus. Classification (NCBI taxonomy): domain Eukaryota; kingdom Metazoa; phylum Chordata; class Actinopteri; order Cypriniformes; family Cobitidae; genus Misgurnus; species Misgurnus anguillicaudatus. The sequence goes on along the minus strand of NC_073357.2, from coordinate 49,551,929 downwards.
GACACTTTACGCATTTAATTTTAACTTCTATTTGAGTAATTTAAGTCACTGTTTTAATTATATCAAAGTTTACCGATCTAACAGCGTTTACTTCCTATCAGAGAGAGGACAAAACTGAACTCACCTTCATGGCTGTTGATAGTTGCGCTCCAGGACACGATGGCCGAACCCAACACACTTAAAACAAACAGACCAGTAACTGACTTCATGTTCCGACAATCCGAACCGCTCTTCTGTTAGTTCGGAGGAAATCCTCAATTTCCAGTCTCAGCTCCAGGTCATTGTACCGAGATGGTTGTATATTTTGGCTACGCACTGCACGGGATAGGTATATACAGCTACTGTATAAATACGGTGTGTTATTTTACTCAGCTTAATGTCCGCATATTCTTGCAGCACGCATTGGAATAGAAATCAAACGTTATAACGTCATTAGCAGTGTTTTTCTTTGAGTCGCGGAAAATAAACACCGGAACAATTCAGCACACCTTACAATAAAGGTATAAACCAATCCTTCTGGTGAAAATGTTAAACTTTTCCGAAGTTGAACACAACGTGCGATACATTCAGACTCGGAACCGTAACGCGCGTGTAGTCCTGCTTTCAAATCCTTCAGTCCGTGCACCGGCTGAGCACAATTTGAATGGTCCCACAAAAAACACCGAATATTCCCGTCCGAGCGAAGAAAAATGTTATATGTCCGAGTAAGAATAACAAATATAGTAAAAAGTGAATTTAAGCATCATAGGACAGAAAACCAAAAGACGTGTATTTGCTTTCCAACAAGACGCCTCAGCGATCTCTAGTCAACAGAGGCTATACGGTCAAATCCAAGAGTGCCCCGCCCCGTTTTCTACGTCATCAAACAGGTACGCTATCACAGAGGGCTTACCTCAGTCAAATATTATAGTTTTGGATATGTTTTTTAACAGTTTTCATTCAACAACATTTATATATTAATTCGTTTATTTAAATAATTAAAAATAATTAAATGACAGTAAAAATATATGTAATATATTGCATCGAGAGCTGTCATATATTTTTTGCTATGTATGATTGATGTTAGTCGTCGTTGCGTTGGGACCGTGCATGATGAATGAGAGGGTCATAGATGGAGTGGTAAATCCACCCTTATTCCCTACAAAAGCACAAGGGAGGGTGGATTTGCGCAGGGCACGACCCGCTGTCCATCTGCTGCTTTGTAATCCGTGGGTGCACTCTCTGGATTTCACGGGGAGCAGTACAAAGGCCAGCAAATCTAAGATACGGTCAAAGGTAATGGAGGAACAAGTTGTGAGTCTGAGATTATCTTTTTTTATTATTGTTATTATTTAAAAATGTATTCAACATTCAATTTCTGCACTTACCCTGCTGATGAAAAGGAATAGAAACCATCATAGAAATGTAACTTATAATAGGAAGTTTTAATGGAAACTATAATGGTCTCTCTCGTAATGTATTGGCTTGTTTTGGTGGGATGTTAGCTATAGGACAGATCGGAAGTACACAATTAAAGCTTACTGGAATACAGCCCAAAACACAGTATATAAAAAATGTTATGATGGTTCATAAGTAGGCTGTAATCTGATCTGTAACGATCTGTAATCGTTTTCTTGTCAGCAGGGTAGGAATAAGTGTTGACAGATAACGCCCTCCTCTGGACAGGTGAGCATCTTGTTTTTAAGCCAAGTGATGATTATAAACGAATTATTGTAATTGGAAAATTGAATAGTTTTTTATGCATGAACCAAATTGCGTACAAAAAAATATTTTACATGGGATTCTCACCATGGTCTTAACCTCTCAACTAACTGAACACGAATTCCTCTTAACCTATACCGAACTCCAGAAATGAACACTTTTTATGAAAACAAAAGGACAGAAGCAAGCACACAGGTGAATTCCTAGAGGCCCAGTAGAGCTATGCCTTTATGAACTGTCCCCATATCAGCTTCCCATGTCAAAATATGCCCGCATCATTTCAGACAACATAGAAAAACTGATCTCTGATCTGCTCTTAAGCTCTGTCTCCCCCAAAGGGCATCATTTATAGAAAGACCAATCAGCTATGGCATGCTGAGAAAGCCGTAAAGGGATTGTCATGGAACTTATCTGGTGGAGGACATTATTATTCTTCCCCTGATCTGAGGGAGTTACACAGTGTGAGGCCTGAACCCTTAAAGTGAGGTCTCGCTGTCCCCTGAGTGTAGAGAAAAAAGCGTTGCGGTGTACATAGAGACCCCTACAGAGATGTCTTTTTAGGGTATTTCTAAAGGCTCACAATCACAATGTAATATCTTAATGGAGGATGTAGAAGATCTTTGCGTTCGTGCGCAGACGGAGGGATAATACATTTTTCATACAAATTAGATATGGCTAAATATGTAAAATATGCATTAATTAAGGTGATATATCTATTAATTAGCAAGACCTATCAGATCAAATTAATAGTTTGGTACTCATTTGGATAGAAATCCATTAACAATTTATTTATGTGTATGTGTGTATACGCCAGTCCTCATCATCGGTCTCCAGACTAAGAGGTGACCTTGCAGAAGAACAGCATCAGACACAGTATCATAATTGGATTACTTCCTTGTCTGGAAAGGCACAGTAGTAAAAAAATCCTCATTGTAAATATGTGTGTGTGTCAATGTAAAAATAAGTACTGTACCAATTAATGTATCAGTGACAACACCACGATAAAGGATTTACATTATATAGTCACCAGGAATCACTTTCTCAAATGCAAAAAGTTATTATTCTATACAGCAGACCGAACTACTGTATGTGACCGAAAACTGTTCAAGGTGCATTGGCAGGCATAAGCCAAGACTACATGCACCAGGTCATATCAAACTGACAGTTACTCTAGGGCTGGAAATGGGGGGATTTGGAAGGACAGCGCGAGTGAATTTCAAGGACGGATAATTCCAGTTTAAATGTAGTTTAAAATTCTATCCGCATAATAGCCTCGAAACACTATAAATACAGTATAACTGGTTTAAAAATATGTCCACAACTAGAGTGAATCCCGGCAATTTCATCACTGGTGTGTGCACAGATACACAGAGATGTTTAAACTTAATGCACGAAGATGCAAGACATACATTTATATAAAACATATCAACAGCTGTGAAACAAAAGCAAAACGGGATCTACAATTGAATAATTTTACATACACATTTCCACAGCTGAATATTTTTCCATTCCATCAGTGTGTTTACCAGTTTATTGTGACCAGTCCCTTCCCCCAAACCTGTTCCTCTCACCTCCAATATCTTCTCCACCTCATTACTCCAACACTGTTCATTGACTGGCTTGGGGAGCATGTTGAGTCATCAGAGATAAAACGACAGGTCATTTAGCAATTCTGCCATTCGTTCCTTGGTCTTCTCCACATGTATGATACCAGTATAACTTGCACATTGACCTCAGGCAAGACAAAGGTAGAGTGATAACATCTCTAAGCATATCTGTTCACTATCTCTGGTCAACATCTCTAAATAGCCAATCTGGATAGTGGTCCCTGAGCAGAATGACATGTCAGGTGACTTTTAGCTTTGTACTGATGCTCAATAAGGGGGATGGTGAGGGTGTTACATGGATGTTTTCCATCCCCCATGGTAAGAAACGGAATCACTAATGTCAAGAAGAGTTTCGTTGTGGGAGTGCATGGCAAGAGGGTGTAAAAATGTGCTTTGACAATGACTCAGTCGTGATTTATTACTAAAGTTTGATCCTGTTTGATTTGATTAAATTATTTAAAATAATAGAAGACAGGGAAGATTGACATGGTGGCAAACTATATTCAAATTACACCATAGCAGCCTCTGTCAACGCTTAGACAAATCTACTGTATCTGGTCTAGAAATCCTTTTGGAATCTGGATTTAGTTTAATTTGATTTTAAGTAGATTTTTGTGGTTTTTAGGGAGGGGTAAAGTTTACAGATGTTGCTCGAACAGCCATGTGAATTAATCAAAGCATGCTCTAGTTTGGTTTTCATCTCCGAAGCCTCTAGAAGAGCATTTACACTTATGTTTCTTAAGATTTGATAGCTTTCTGATCAGTTATACCATTAAATGACCAAGTCTTAATTGCCATATTACAGTACACGGTCAGAAAAAATGGTCAATGTATGCACCCAAACTGTCACTGGGGCGGTAGCCTTTTAGAAGCTTTGCACCTAAAAAGTTCATATTAGTACCTCATTGGTACCAAATGTATAATTATCTGTACGTAATGGTACATATTAGGACCTTTTTAAAGGGTACTGCTCCAGCTACAGCTGGTGTATATACACTCACCTAAAGGATTATTAGGAACACCATACTAATACTGTGTTTGACCCCCTTTCGCTTCAGAAGTGCCTTCTACGTGGCATTGATTCAACAAGGTGCTGAAAGCATTCTTTAGAAATGTGGGGCCATTTTAGTACAGAGAACTCATTGTCATGTTCAAGAAATGAATTTGAAATGATTCGAGCTTTGTGACATGGTGCATTATCCTGCTGGAAGTAGCCATCAGAGGATGGATACATGGCGGTCATAAAGGGACGGACATGGTCAGAAACAATGCTCAGGTAGGCCATGGCATTTAAATGATGCCCAATTGGCACTAAGGGGCCTAAAGTGTGCCAAGAAAACATCCCCCACACCATTACACCACCACTAGCAGCCTGCACAGTGGTAACAAGGCATGATGGATTCATGTTCTCATTCTGTTTACGCCAAATTATGACTCTACCATCTGAATGTCTCAACAGAAATCAAAACTCATCAGACCAGGCAACATTTTTCCAGTCTTCAACTGTCCAATTTTGGTGAGCTTGTGCAAACTGTAACCTCTTTTTCCTATTTTTAGTGGAGATGAGTGGTACCTGGTGGGGTCATCTGCTGTTGTAGCCCATCCGCCTCAAGGTTGTGTGTGTTGTGGCTTCACATATGCTTTGCTGCATACCTTGGTTGTTACGAGTGGTTATTTCAGTCAAAGTTGCTCATCTATCAGCTTGAATCAGTCGGCCCATTCTCCTCTGACCTCTAGCATCAACTAAGCATTTTCACCCACAGGACTGCCGCATACTGGATGTTTTTCCTTTTTCACACTATTCTTTGTAAACCCTAGAAATGGTTGTGTGTGAAAATCCCAGTAACTGAGCAGACTGTGAAATACTCAGACCGGCCCATCTGGCACCAACAACTATGCCACGCTCAAAATTCTTTAAACCATTTTATCATTCAGTTTGGAGTTCAGGAGATTGTCTTGACCACACCCCTAAATGCATTGAAGCAACTGCCATGTGATTGGTTGATTAGATAATTGCATTAATGAGAAATTGAACAGGTGTTCCTAATAATCCTTTAGGTGAGTGTATTTTGACCATGTTTTCTAACAATGTGCCATTTGAATAATTAATAATTTTTTTGTAATCAATGCATGACATTTTAATTTCCAGATGGCTACATTTTCATTTTCCTTCTCTGTAAAAATTGCATTTATGTTTATAATTTTCAGATACATTATTAATGATGTGCTGTTTTCCCCATTGCACATACGTTTGATAATATAATTAGCAGCTTATTGAAAACTGTGACATTGGCAGAAACCAGCAAAGATTCAATCAGATATGCGTTTATCCAGTAGTCAAGCTCCTTGGTTTTGCTGAGAAAGAAAACGTTGGACTAACTACACCCGCACACCCAGAACAATAAAAATGTCAAACCATCCTGTGCCAGCACAGATTCATAACCTCTAATAATAGTTTAATATCATTAACCTACTATATAGTATGTACTTATACTAAAAAGACTCTGTTTGATTTAATAAGCACCTTAAGAAAGAGCCATTTGCTCAATTATATAGAAAAACTTTTCATTAAAATGAATTAGCCTGTATTGCTCAGACAGGTAGACATGCACACACGTTTAAAAAGACACATATATTCATGTACTCAGCTCCATTTGCTTTTGCCCATTAAATATAATGTACGCACTCTTCTCGTTCTCTCTTCATACATTTCGCTATTTCTACACCATTTACTCATTCAATTAGATTAGAATGGAGAAAGAAATGGATGAAAGGCAGAATAAGAAATCTGAGACTATGAAAGTGAGATGGTAATGGAGTAAAAGGAAAACAAAGAGAAAGCAAAAAAGGACACATTTTTGAAACAGAAAGATGTGGGCTGCAATCTGTTCAAATTCAGTCTTGATGATTAAATGAAACAAAAAGGTCAAGAATCATTATGCCAGCATTAATTATAATTATGTCATGAATGAATGATAAAAAAAAACACAGCACATCTATCTTTAAGACCCCATTGAATATGTCAAAATCATCAAGACATTCATTACAGAAAGCCACAGTAGGGGGTTTGATAAGGGGGTTGTTGTAATCGCATGCATCGAGTGCCGCACAAAATATCAAATCATCTACCAACAAATCACTTTCTTGATTATTACTGAGCAAACATCAGGGTCTTACAGGTCTCCAGGGAGCTAATAAACATGACATTTTCTAAACAAAGCTAAATATTCATGACTAATCTGCATACCTTGGATGGAAGGCCGACCTGCAATCATTAAAGGGACGATGGAAATTTGGTGTGCTATGCGTTTTGTGTCAGAAATGGGTCATAAACAAGAGGCTAAAGATTTCCACATAAACATTAAGTAAACTTTGATTACTGCAGGGAAAAAGAACCGACTAAATATACATATGAAGATAAAAGACTTGTAGTAGTAGTAGCTCTTTATTGTCAAAAGATCTCATAAAGAGGAGTGTTATGTGTTGACCTGAAAACTTACATATGGGTCATTCTACAGAAAAGGTGGAATTCGGGTGATGGAAATCTGCTTAAATGAACTTCTTTCAAAACACCCAAAACTTCTATAGCATTAATTAACTTGTCAAATCTATGAATCCGCAAAACAGGGAGCTTAATCTATGTTTAATTTTTAATACATTTTAATAAAGAATCCATGACGTTGTATCTTCAATACCAGACAAAATGAGAATATAATAATAGATAATGAATATGATAAAACTTATAACCTTAAACATTTTTCCATCTTGTTTTGTTTGTATGCTTTTATGTTGGTCAGTTAAAGGAATAGTGCTTAGGAGGAAGTACTCATTAGAGAAGACGGTAACACCAATGACGGTAACACCAATGATGATAACACTAATGACAATTTACAGAAAAAACAAACATTTTAACAAAATGGCTGCCATTAGCCATGTGCTATATCATCAGAGATGTAACTATCACATACTTATTCAGTATAAGGTATTTTTATGTAAAGATCTTGATACTCCCAGCTATAAAAAAGAGTAACACTAATGACATCCAAAAAAATCTTATATCAAAATTCTTAGATATATCATGATGTTTTAGACAAATAAGGTAAGACATCTCACAAACCTTTTGCGTTCCTCCATGCACTTCTTCCACTGACCTCTTGCCCCAAGAAAAACTTCAAAGAGCTGATGCATTGTTTCAAAATAAAGGTGCTTTGGGTAGGGTAACACCAATGACATAAATTTGGGGGACAAATCTTTATTTGATATTATTCATATGAATAGTGTATTTTTAACATTTAAGTGTTGTAGTAAATTCATACAGGGTTAAAGGTAAATGTAAATTAGATTTGTTTTATAAAAAACATGGTTTTAAATAATAAGTACACAGTTCAAATTCCATGTATGATCAAAGGGACAGGACAATTTTCAGGACCAGACATTTTAAAAAAAAGTTTAAAAAAGGGAGAAAAAAATTACATAAATAAATTCTCTCATCATGTTAAGGACAGTCTATATTTATTAAATATATATCATTATGGGATTATTTTGTCAAATTAAATGATTAAGGGCTCTGCAAAAGAAGGGACAAGCATTTCCACCTTTTTTGTAAAATGACCCATATACTAAGATTGATATACACTTAAAATAAGTGGAGCTGGTAACCGGGTCTTTTAGAATAGTCATGAATATGTAAAAGCAAGCTGTATGCATATATTAAAGAGCACATTTAGAAGTATAGAAGATGTCAGTAAGTGGGTTCCCCATATACTCTACAATGAGTCATTATTACTAATCCACCGTGAACGACCTAATCCAGAAATCCGACAGAGGGCAGATATTATGCTTTCAGTCTACGCCCCCACTAATTAAGAAATTAATATGCATGATGCAAAGCAAGGGATGCCAAAGAAGAGGGTGGATAAGTTTATACTTATAAAGAATCACGGTTATGTAAGTACAAATCTACTACCAGGGGCTAATCTCCATAAAGAAAAGCAAGCATGAAATTAAATTGGACTTTGAATATGTGGTACATTAAAAAAAAGAATTCCCCAAAAAAATGGAAATGGGATGGCTGCTTTTGAGATTATGTTTCCATAAATACATTCTCCTCATTGCTGTACACACACACAGAATAAACCACACAGAAAAAAATCTCCAACCCTCCTGAAACTGTTTTGGTTATTTTTCTGATTACAGGTTAAATAGACTCACAATCTAAGGAAAACTCAGTAATGTTTTTTTGGTTTTATGCATGATTTCATGGTAAATTTTGCATGATGGATAATTAGAATATGATGTACAAGGAGCATGAAAGAACCATATTCCAAAAAAAGGGATATGTAAGAAATATTTAAAAATTATTATGCGTATAGATAAGCCCCATTTCATACATGCCATAAAAATGCTTATTAAATCATCATTATTTGTGTGCATCACTACTTGAGAAAAAATACCTTCAAACATTTGATCACCAGCAAACCCCCCCAAAAATCGAAGAAAATAGAAAGGAAAAAATCAACAACTGACCCACATCATCTTCAGCCATGAGCAACATCTTTGCGAGTTTTTTCTGAAAAGTAGAAGGCGTGAAAGAGGGAGAAATGAAAGCAAAAGACAAATATGTTGAGAGTCACAAATTCTTCTTTGCTTGGGGATACTGCATTTGAAATTCAATTATTATATTTGCTTAGAGAGCCGAAACAGAGTTCATTAGATTTGCATAATGCTCAAATTATTTGGCAACTGTATATTGTACCTATAAGGCTCCCAGAGGCCGGTCAACCAATTAAAAATCACATTCAAAGAGAAGTTATACAAATATAGAAATGAGAAGCAGACATAGTGACTCAAAAGTCCAGTTCTAAATTAATTAAAATAAAATGACTTAAGCTTTGGGTTTGATATATAAAATCCAATACCATCTCCACCCCTTCCCAAATATATATATTTTTTGCTTTTTTCTCTTTCTTCGGTATGACTCTTCTTCTGGTTGCCATGGCAACTGTGTGTAAACTGTGAGCTATCTAACCAGAGGCTCTCTGGCCTTGGCCAAGTTAGACAACGAGAGCTTTAGGACCCTGGAGCCAACAGCAGCCAATCCATCTGCCACCATGTTGGCTCTAAGCCAATGTTGCAGTCCACCCCCTGCAGATCCAAGATGGCTGAATCAGACAAAAGCCAGTGGAAATGCACAGGTGGGGGGCATCAGGTGTTGCGTAGATGTGGCATCATATGGAGACTGTCTGGCTGTGAGAGGGGCTGGGAAAGCAAGCTGTCACTCAGTATGATGTAAAAATTGCATTATAGGAGCACATGTGTAGCTGCTGATGGACTGATTCTGTGGGGAAGATTTTTGGAAATGGTGAGCTCAAGACATATGGTCTTTGCTGCGATGGATGGACTTTAAAGAAACTATAATGAAAGCAAGGACAGTCTTAAAGGAATAGTCAATTTTCTCAAAAGAAAAATCCAGATAATTTACTCACCACCATGTGATCCAAAATGTTGATGTCTTTCTTTGTTCAGTCGAGAAGAAATTATGTTTTTTGAGGAAAACATTGCAGGATTTTTCTCATTTTAATGGACTTTAATAGACACCAACGATTAATACTAAACTCAACACTTAACAGTTTTTTTCAACGGAGTTTCAAAGGACTATAAACGATCCCAAACGAGGCATAAGGGTCTTATCTAGCGAAACGATTGTCATTTTTGACAAGAAAAATAAAAAAATGCAGTTTTAAACCACAACTTTTCGTCTAGGTCCGGTCCAGCGTGACCTAACATAAATGCGTAGTGACGTAGGGAGGTCACGTGTTACATATAAACGCACATTTGTGGACCATTTTAAACAATAAACTGACACAAAGACATTAATTAGTATCATTCTACATACAACAACGTTGGAACGGTCCCCTTTCAACACACTTGTAAACACTGGGGCGGAGTTTCGCGTTCGTCTTCTGTGACCTCTTGACGTCATGACGTATTGCGTGGGGTCACGCTGGCGCATCACGACCGGATCTAGACGACAAGTTGTGCTTTAAAAGTGTATATTTGTTATTTTTCTTGTCAAAAATGACAATCGTTTTGCTAGATAAGACCCTTATGCCTCGTTTGGGATTGTTTATAGTCCTTTGAAACTCCGTTGAAAAAAAACTGTTAAGTGTTGAGTTAAGTATTAATTGTTGGTGTCTATTAAAGTCCATTAAAATGAGAAAAATCCTGCAATGTTTTCCTCAAAAAACTTAATTTCTTCTCGACTGAACAAAGAAAGACATCAACATTTTGGATGACATGGTGAGTAAATTATCTGGATTTTTCTTTTAAGAAAATAGACTATTCCTTTAAATAAATCTGCTGAGATTTGAGGACTTTGGGGTCACTATAGGAAAACACTATAGTATACTCAATATCACTCAACAATATCAGATTACAGCTCTTCTTACTTTAAAATGTGCAGAATACGAACCGATTTACAGGATCGCAAATGAACCCTGGTTAAAATCTGTGTGGCCAAATGATATACCTGCATTTCCCATGTTTACATATAAATAAAGATCTGACTGCTCTTCTCTCCCATCAACTTGACCTCATTTTTGTCTTTGTTCAGATCAAAAGCAAAGCACCGTGGGAGTGTACAACAGAGAAGGGCTATGATGTGATGTCAATACATGAGAACAAAACATCCTTCTGCTGGCACATAAGAGTATAAAAAATCATTTTGGTATAAAAATTTTATGTAAGCGGAAATATCATGGAATTTAACTAAATGCGGTTTTATGCACGTCATACTTTATACCTCTGCATTATTTAGGAATAAATACAAAATTTATATTGGGTAAAGCTTGAAAAAGCTTTTAATGTTTTAACAACATTTTTCACATTTTGAATAACTGTTTAAATTTTTACTCTTATCTAAAATATGGAACTGAAATGGCTTCATTTTTAATGGGAATGTGAACAAAGAAGGTTATGCATGTCAACAAGATATTAAGGACATCAAAGATAACATTAACTAAAGCTGTTATTACAGACAGAGATCAGACTAGCTGGCAGACAGATTTTCCGCATTAAATCAAGTAAAAGTGTCTACCTAGTAATCATGTAGCTTTAACTAAGATCTTTCTCATCAGGGATCACTAATCCTTATTGAAAAATTTAAGAAATGTCACTGGATGATTGCTGGATGATATAATGCACTATTATGAAGAGGACGCTCACTGTAAAACTGAACAGACAAAACAAGACCATGTGACCTCCAGACAGCCGTGATCAATCTATGTTGGATTAATCTTAAAACCCTGGATTATAACTAAAGTATACTAGATTAAGAGGTTAAACACATGGGTTATTATTGTTAAGGGATGGTAAATTCTTTTGACAATATTTAAACATACAGCATTTTCATGGGTGTCGGAAGCCCAAAAAATGTAGGTGGGTCCAAAACATTTACTGGAGTAGATGCTAAACTGGAATGTGGGACTTCCATCGCCAGAATGGCCATGTTGAGCGTTGCATTTTGCAATTCAATTTTTTTTTCAATTCAATTCAATTTTATTTATATAGCGCTTTTCACAATACTCAATTGTTTCAAAGCAGCTTTACATTAATAGAAGCAGTAAAAGCACAGAAAAATGACAGATAGCACAACATAATACACAATAGCATAAGCTGTCAAATTTGCTGAGGCTATGACTCGACATTATGAACGAGCGTATTACTAATGTAACGTCTAGGAGAAGAAGCTAAATTAAGCCCAAGCAGGCTACCTCCCCGGGGTAAAAAACCCCCTAGGAGAAAAAAAACAAAAACCCCGGGTTGTTGAGCCGAGGAAAAAAAAATAAAAAGTCCTAGGAGGGAAAAACCCTTGGGAGATATATATGTATATAAACACATATAAACGGATAAGGAGATTAAGCGGGGATTAAGCGGGGTTTAAGCGGGTTCTGCCGGTGGTCGTTGGTCAGGCATCAGCTGGGCATCACAGTGATGGACGACCAGTAGATCAGAGGTGAGTCGACTTTCACATCTACCGGAACTGGGTCTGTTTGTCCCATTGTCCTCAGGGTCGAGGACAGGACAGGGAGAGAAAAACAAAATCATATTAGCGTAGGGGCCGTTCACATGTAATGCAAGTGTCACACAGTGATGTGGTTTAATCAGCTTAGTTTCAGACAGACTAACTATTGCGGCATAATTATATTATCCACAGTTGAGGATTTTGCAAATTGGGGGCCCACTGCGACGGTATATATGGTAACTAAGGGTCACCTTCTGATTTTTAAGAGAAAGAGAAAATGAAACCTGTCGACCCGTTTGACTAAGGCCTGTAGCCCCACTGTCGTCGTTAATGCAGGTTCAGTGGCAAACGGGTCTATATTGCATGCTATTTACAAGATCATGAGAAAACGCCAACATCGCAACCTGACCATACGTGCCAACCCGTTTGACTAAGGCTGGAGGCCCCACTGTCGTCGTTAATGCAGGTTCAGTGGCAAACGGGTCTGTATGGCATACTATTCACAAGACACAAAAAAGCGCCAAAATCGCAACCCGACCATACGTGCCAACCCGTTTGACTAAGGCTGGAAGCCCCACTGTCGTCGTTAATGCAGGTTCAGTGGCAAACGGGTCTGTATGGCATAGTATTCGCAATATAAAGAAAGCGCCAAAAAGCCCAACCCAACCGTACGTGCCAACCCGTTTGACTAAGGCCGGATGCCCCACTGTCGTCGTTAATGCAGGTTCAGTGGCAAACGGGTTTGTATGGCATACTATTCACAAGAACACGAAAGTTCCAAAATCGCAATCCGACTATACGTTAAGATAAGGTTTTTATTTATTTATTTGGTTGGTCTGTTTTATGACCGCGAGTGCTTTGTTCCGTACAGATAACTATTTCGAGTTAAGTACTTTTACTAGACAAATTATGCGAATGCTTTGTTGAAGAGAAAAGTTTTAAGTCTAGATTTAAAATTATCGACTGTGTCTGATTCTCGGACATCGGTTGGTAAATCATTCCAGAGCTTAGGGGCCAAGTAGGAAAATGACCTTCCACTTTTAGACACTTTTGATAGTCTAGGGATAATCAAGAGACCAGAATTTTGTGACCGTAGTGTGCGTGATGGATTGTATTCTGATAGTAATTCTCTAAGGTATGAGGGTGCTAGGCCATTTAAAGCTTTGTAGGTGAGTAGTGATATTTTAAATTGTATGCGAGATTTAACTGGTAGCCAGTGTAAAGATGCCAGAATTGGGCTTATGTGGTCGTACTTTTTAGATCGAGTAAGTACCCTTGCGGAAGCGTTTTGAACTAGCTGAAGCTTGTTTACTTGATTTGCATGGCATCCCCCGAGTAGCGAGTTACAATAGTCTATTCTAGAGGTCATAAAAGCATGGATAAGCTTCTCTGCGTCAGATGTAGACAGTATATGGCGTATTTTCGAGATATTTCTAAGGTGGAAGAAAGCTGTACGGCAGACGTTGGCGATATGACTATCGAAGGATAAGTTGCTGTCGAACATCACACCTAAGTTCCTTACCGTGGAAGATGGCACCACAGTGCAGCCATCTATGTGCAACGTGTAATCTGACATATTATGTTTGTAGCGATTCGGTTCAATAATAAGTATCTCTGTCTTATTGGAGTTCAGCTTAAGAAAGTTATGTGCCATCCAGTCACTAACATCGCTAAGGCAGTCTGTTAGCTTAGAAAACGTGTGTGTTTCGCTGGGATGTGAGGAGATGTAAAGCTGGGTATCATCCGCATAGCAGTGAAAACTTATGTTATGTTTCCTGATAATGTCTCCTAGAGGTAACATGTATAACGAGAACAGGATAGGACCTAAAACCGATCCCTGCGGTACACCGTATTTAACCAGGGAGTGATATGACTCTTCCTCGTTTACATAAACAAAGTGATAGCGATTGGTTAGATACGACCTAAACCATGCTAGCGCCTGACCACTGATACCAACATAGTTTTCTAGTCTATTGAGTAAGATTGTATGATCTATTGTGTCAAAGGCTGCACTAAGGTCTAATAATATAAGAATTGAGATTTCACCACGATCGGATGTTAATAGGAGGTCATTTGTAACTCTAAGCAACGCTGTCTCTGTGCTATGGTGGGGCCTGAATCCTGATTGGAACTTTTCATATGTACTATTATTTGTCAAAAATGTGCGTAACTGGCTTGCCACTACCTTTTCTAATATTTTCGAAAGAAAAGGGAGATTTGAGATTGGTCTAAAGTTATTAAGCTCTCCCTGATCAAGCTGTGGTTTTTTAATCAGAGGTTTAATAACTGCTAGTTTGAAAGATGTTGGAACGTATCCTATTTCTAGCGATGAGTTAAAGATATTTAGAACCGGGGTTGACACTACAGGAAATACCTCTTTAAGTAGTTTTGTGGGAACGGGGTCTAATATACAGGACGATGATTTGGATGACGTTACTAGTTTAGAGAGCTCTTCTATTGTAGTAGGTTTAAATGAATCAAGATGTTCGTGTGGTAGTCTAGTGTTAAGTGAACTAACGGGTAGAGTGGTGGCTGCCTGTGTAGCTACGATGTTTTCCCTTATAGCCGTAATTTTGTTAGAAAAGAAGTTCATGAAGTCGTTACTATTGTGTTGGAGTTTACTATTGGTTTCTGTTTGTTCTTTGTTTCTAGTCAGTTTTGCAACGGTGCTAAAGAGGAAACGAGGGTTATTATGATTCTCATTTATAAGCTTGCTAAGATAGGTAGATCTGGCGGTTTTAATAGCCTGTCTGTAGTGTTTAACACTATCTTTCCATGCTGCACGCCATACTTCTAATTTTGTGCTTCTATAATTTCTTTCCATTTTCCTAGTTGCCTTTTTAAGAGCTGCGGTGTGATGATCATACCATGGAGCTGGCGGCTTTTCTTTGATTCTCTTTTTTCGAATGGGAGCAACGGCATCCAATGTGTTAGAACAGACATTGTTTAGGTTTTCTATTACAATATCTAGATCATCACAGTTATCTGCATGTTTAATTTGGGACAGGTCTGGAAGAGTGCTAATAAAGCTATCTTTAGTGGTGGAAATTATTGTTCTGGCTAATCTGTAGCATGTTGTGGATTGAGTGATCCTATCTAGAAGTACAGTGTATGACACAAGGTAATGGTCAGAAACTGCATCACTCTGAGGTGATATTTTGATGTCATTAATATTAAGCCCGAGTGACAGAATTAAGTCTAATGTGTGCTTACGAGTATGCGTTGGCCCTGTCACGTTTTGTCTAACGTTTTGCCCCAGTGTTATATCCAATATTTCTGGCTAATTTCGGTTCGTTCAAGGTTAAACATTCCAATGGGCAATTCGGTTTTCGACTGAACAAAAAACAACAAAATTATATATGAAAACCTTTTTATTTTCAATATCCCTCACATAAATAAAATCTGAAAAATTCTGTTTTGAACAATCATAAGATAACAAGCCTGTTGGCATTTACTGTACCCAGACATCCTGGATTGTGTTCAGGGATATGGGCTTCAATACTAGAGGTAGGAGGACAACCCTCACCGAATACTGAATGACCAATTCAGACAACAGATGTTATGACCACATCTATAACTTGAACAAAAAAGGTGACTCAGAGAGACAAAATACAATCCATTATTTTTATTTTTTACACATTAAAGGTGCAGTGTGTAATTTTAGAAGGATCTCTTGACAGAAATACAAAATAATATACAAAACTATATTATCATGGGTGTATATAGACCTTTCATAATGAATCGTTATGTGTTTATTAAAATGAGGCGTTTTATCTACATACACCGAGGGTCCCCTTACATGGAAGTCGCCATTTTGGTCCACCATGTTTCAGAAGCCTTTAATGGACAAACTTTTTATACTAAGTTGTCTCCGACGATGACATGTTTGTCTGGTGGCGGCTACTGAACCTTCTCTATGCGTTTCTAAAGTGAGGGGTGAGCAGTGGACTGAGACGTTGATTGCAATTCACAACCTCACCACTAGATGCCGCTAAAATGTACACACTGCACCTTTAACAGAGAAAATGGTTAATATTGACAATATTTACAGACATAGTCAAATTGTTTTTTGTATCTAAAGCACTGTAACTGGATAATTTTGTTTTGTGTATTGTGTATGTATTGCCTTCGAATTTGCAAATATGCTATATTTTCAAAATTAAATGTCCCTAAAATAGACACACAAATGGAACACTCAGATATAAATAGTGACTTTTAAGCGTCATTGTGCGCATGGTGACAGGTGGTAACACAAAAATGAGTAGGACAACATGAGAATGACAGACATCAGAAAATCTCTAAAGATCAATATGCAGGTTGCCAAGCAAAGCGGTTTATAATGATATGTGTGTGGGTCAGGGTTTGCCTGCATTATGGTGGCCCTGAATGTTCATTCACTCATAAATCAGTGTTGTTCAACAAAATTAATTTATTGAGGCTGCTAGATTCCAACAGAGCACCTCAAATGAGAGTTTAAATATAAAATAGGCTCGGTATGAAGCCTTTTTTGTAAGTATGATTTCTTAATGCCTGACAAGGTCACAAAAGCATTGTACTAAATACAACATTTGTAAAAAAAAAAAAAAAAAAAGGAAAATTCCCCTGGGTTTACATCAAAACAATATTGATGTAATACTTCCCTATTTTTACTTTTATGAGACTTAATGAAATGGGTGAAAGAATGAAAAGACATCTGTAGTACGTTGAAATGCTGCTAAAAGAAAGCTGTACAAAAAATACTTGAGGAGAAATAATTGCACCACCCATGGAGGCATAATAATGAAAATCTTTTCCTCTCTCTTTGCCCGTTGGTTATCAAAAGCCTTCCCACTTTTCTGTAACTTAAAATGGGAGGGCACAGAGAAGTGCAGCACTTTGTCCCTGAAAAGCTGACCTTCTCTATCTGATGGAGACACAATGGCGCTTTCCCTCTTTCTACCTCTCTCTCTCTCTTTCGCTCCTCTCTTCGTACAATAGGATTAATGGCCTGATTTCTATTTCCCTCCTTTAACTCATCCAAGTGGGGAGGTAACTAATCCACTTACTCAACGCTGAGTAAATGGCACGTCCATTAGGACCCTTAAACGGGACCCTAGGTTTTTAATTGGTGCAGGGAGATTCTGATACAGCATCTGTTCTGTCACCATATGCTCCATCAGTGCCACCAAAATTACAAAACAAATACTATCTTTTTATGATGTATTAAAGAGTAGGATAGTAATGTGTCTACCCAAAGGTTTTAGATTTTAATGTCACAAACTGTCACATACACGTTTTGGGTCTGCACTAATGTTTTGAAGTTTTCAATATACATTTCTCATCAAAATCCTTCTAAAAAAAAGTGTGATATAACACATTTCGATAAAAATAATGCACCGTAAGTTTTTTAGATAAAAGCATCTGCTAAGTGCATAAAAGTAAACATGACAATGCCGTAAAGATGCATGCTGTAGCTACTGTAAAACAGACACAAAAGTCTTAGCACTGCTGTGATCTTCTCATTAAAGTCACTTTTCACTGAAAGTGGCTCTTGGCCAGCTGGGTTGAGAGATGCAAGGGATGCAATGCCATCTTGCTGTTTCTGGCAACAAATAAATTAAAATGAATCCAAACCTCCTTCTGTTTGTCTTTCCTCGCTCTGTTGATAAATAGCTAGCATGCTAAATCAGGACATGTGATTCGAGATAATATTTGATAAATCTGATATGTTTCTATTGCGTTAATGGTGGTGAGCCACTCAAGGTCTTGATTATTGTGTTTAGGAGAATAAGTGTCTGCACTTCTTCTCACTCTTTGGGTTTTCTCAGAAAAAAAAGCTTTAATGTGAGAGTTCAACATGATTAATTGATGTGGCACTGGGTTTCGCTTGGGACATATTAAGCATCAAAGCCTGTCTGTGTGTGAGAGTGGGAGAGACTGGGAAAGAAAGACAGAGGGAGACAGAAAGAAAGAAAATGAGAAGAGAGGATCTGCACTCGTTGACCCTCAGGGTGAAGCTAAGATGATTGCATGAGTCTTAGTGTTGTAAATGCTTACATAGACATTTTTATGCATCATAGGTGGCAAGAGGTGTGCACACTCCAACTCTTGAAAGCATTTTTTAAAAAGACTCAAGAGGGTGCAATACTGTAGTGATCAGTTTGATCAAACTCTATATTGTCGCCATTACTCTAGAAGGTTAAAAAACTATAAGTATTTCAAACAATAAAACAGTAAAAAATAATACATAACCAGGTTTAAGGAAATATTTTAAAATAAAAATATTCCTACCACCACTATCAGATGCAATCCATGCAATCTATCCACAAAAATTGAATTACTAGGCATCACAACCTCACACATCTAGCCATTTAATGACAGCTACAGCTATGATGACAGACCAGGGGTGAATTCCAATCGGACGTGATCATCCTTATGCCATATTCCCTTCGAATATCAAAGCTCTTGATGTGTAAACTCTGAAGGAGATGCAAATACTATTGCTTCAAATGTGCTTAATCCCGGCCTCTCGCCATTCAGAAATACCTCTTTGTAATTAGAATCCGTTAAACGCCACTTGGATTTGTTGGCAGAATCCGTTAAACGCCATATCGACTTTGTGCACATCTCTTCTAAGTGCACAAAATATAAATTAGATGAATGACGACACGCCAAACGACCGTTTATCACATTCAGGGCCATATTTTAAAGCAACACTATGTAGTTTTTTTTATCTTTAAATAATGTCTCTAAAATTATTTATTAATAATTTATTATTATATTATTTAACTTTTAACTGGACAAATTGTACTGTTGCTGCAACCTGAGCAGCCTCCTAGCTGCTACAAGCACACTCTGAAAGTGGCGGTGGAGGGTAGAGCACACAGCCCCGCCCCTCCCCCTGCTTGCAGAAGAGTGTCTGATACCAGGCACTGTTGCGCTTTTCAACCACATGGGGGAGCTGTACGTCATTTTTACATGGAAACTACATAGTGTTGCTTTAACAATCTAACCGCATTGTCTAAAACGCACGGCGCACGGTCTAAACAGGCATGTCCGAACCCACTTTTGCTAATTTAACGACGGGAAAAATGGTTTATGCGCTAAGCGCACGGCCTAAAAGGGTTTTTCCTATTCTCCTAATGAGTAATGGGTTTGTTTTGGGTGTAACGTGCAATAAACCTATTTAAACAATGTGGCGCTAAACGTGAAAATGATAATTGCGCTGAAACTAAAAGCAAAAGACACTTGCATTGCGCATTTCTGTACAAATGAAATGAATGTATGAGAGTCTGGTTGGACCAGACTACTCTTAGAGTCCCTTGACATGAGTCCATGATGGTGCACTGAAGTCGTATTTTTGCACAAACTCGAGCGTCACGCCGGAAATAGGATAAGAAGTTGCCCATCAGTGTGAACTCCTCCTATTCGTGGTCTGATTTCGCAAGGACTTCTGGGTTGGTAAAGTGCGTGATGCCTGCACCAGTGTGTGCTTCGCCAAAGACTGCAACAAGGGTGCGCTGATGAGCACACTTTGGAGCGTAAAAATTAAAGATGGGACACCCTACGGACTCGCAGACTAAGCGAGCATGCACAAATTAAGGCCACGAGACCGAACGTCTAAATGAAGTGCGTCATTTGGGACAGGGCCTCTGATGAAGCCAATACGGTGGTGACTTAAACTGCAATTCATTGACTGGCCACTAGAGGCTGGCTTCAAAAAGAGAGTCAATTTCAATAGACCTCCATGTTAAAACTTTACAGTAGAACGTAATATGTTTACAGCCTGGTACAAAAAGTGTTTTTGGTCTATATAGCTATTTTGCCCTTTATGACAACTGTGGGGGGGGGGGGGGGTTGTAACTCATCCGTTTAAATTATAATAAGCCTTAAAGTTCTGCATAATTAAAGGCGCAAAGAGGATGTTTCCGCCGACTGAGAATCCAAAGACCGTTACTGAGTTTTTAAATAAGCACATGCGTAAGAACAGCCTCCCTCCTTCACAGCTCAGTTCTCGGAAACGCCTTCCATAACACGTGCACGAGTATTTGCCCCCGAGTGTTTGTTTACCACTGGCATATGCTGTGTTGCGTCAGTGGAGTCATTATGTGAAATGATATGATAATAAACACATAAGACGTTAGATCAGTCGACGCTAACTTACTCCCATTTCAACTAGCATGTAGCAGACTGGTCACGGCCTTACAACTACAGTACAAGAACAACGTCAATATACCTGAATAACAGTACAACAATAATTATTCCACAAAGAAAGAATAATCACTGTTACCTGTCGAGGAGAATTTTTGCGACCTGCGCGTCTGTCTTGACACCTCTCTGTTCCTTCATTGCTCTCCAGCGTTGAAATGTTTCTCCAATAACAACTCTGGTTTGTTTACATTATTCTGACAATTTTCTCCTCTTCTCAGCGACTTTACGTCCTCCTTCGGGTTTCTTCTCTTCCATGGTGCAAATTCGAGGAGGAAAGCAGGAGCGACAATGAAAACAAACCGAAACTAAAGACTGAGTTTCATGCGCTATGCGCATGCGTCACTCGCGCATGCCATTACGTTTCTCACAAGGAACGTAATGGCAGTGATTGACAAGCCAGAGGGCCAATCGCTCATGCGATGATTGCGTCAACTATTGGCTGATGTTTTTAAGGCCCTACCTTATGCACAGATGACATATATTAATATTATTACTTTCAGTGCACCTAATAAATAGTCTTTTATCATTTAGTAAAGACAGTTTCAAGTAATATTGCAAAAATGTATTGAACAAACATCCTCTCTTCCACCTTTAAGGGTGTGGCTACATGAGTGAGCGGTGAACTGCCACTGCTGTCACTAGAATCGAGTTGGGCGGGCATGGTTTTAACAACCAGCCACCTCAGCTTCACCCATGTCCCGCCTCTTTACCCATTTTTGGTTATTCGCAAGTGATGCGCGGCCCAGATGGCAACGGCAGGCACCGCCTACTTTAAGCTTCAAAAAAGCTCTTCACAAACCTATGGGTGACGTCACAGACACGTCCATATTTTTACAGTCTATGTTTAAAAAGCATATGATAGCCGCCACAGGACAAACATGTTGTCATCGGAGACAACGTAGGGATGAAACGCACTCTGTAGAGCAGTTTGTCTGCTTAGGGCTACTGTAGAGAGATGACGACGACTTTCATGTAAAGGGACTCGTGGTGCATGTAAATACAAATGACTCATTCTAAGGTAATAAAAACAATACAGTTTATTATGTAAGGTCTTTATACACCACTTATAATAGTTATGTATGTTATGTATACTGCATTTCTGTCAAGAGATCCTTACACATTACACCTTTAACACTCATCATTAGATGTGCTACTACTTGCAACTTAAGTGTACGTTTTTGCCACAAAGGTTTGCATGCACCTTTTCAGCAAAAGACAGTCAAATTTGTTAAATTGAAATGAAGTGACTTTGTGAAAATATATTTTTCAATTACTGCTTAATAACATCTTTATTGTCATTATAGTGAAATTACTGTGTAACTAAACATAATAAGAGCCTGATAAAAAAATGCTCACTTACAAGAAAACATGTCAGATGCACTTAGAGGGTTTTGCAGCTGAACTCCATATAGCAGGTAATACAGTAAAACATCCTGATGAAATTTACAAGAGGAGGAGGACTAATAGAATACTTGATTTTCTCCCTCATCTGTGCAGTCAAGCCTGACCAGACACATCCACACTCCCGGCATGCATTTTTCTGAAGGAACCATAAGGCCTCACAGCTTGCGGGCAGAGTGGTGCGATATGACACTGCACTTGAATGCTTGGTACCAGTTGGCATTCAGTTGGCACAGTCTGCCTTTCCTGCCATTTAAATTTTAAAGTGCACATGACAAATATGAGGGCATTTGACTTTGAAAGTGTATTATTCTTTGTGAATTTACAGTAAATGAAAAAAAATGAATCAAAATAATTCAACCCTCATGTTGTTTTCAATCTGTCTGACTGCTTCACGAATTCAGATGTTAGGCAGATGTCAGACAGACAAGGTCAATCACTGTTGATTTTAACTGTACAAGTGCAGCATTAACATTCTTTCTACTCTTTCTACTGTGTTTTACAAATAAAAAAATACATGGAACAAAAAACAAAAATAAAGGTGCTGAAAGGTTTTTCACAGTGATTTAGAAGTGTCTAATGACCCTGCGCCTTCTGGTGTTTCTGGGTGAGGGGTGTTAAGATGTGTCATACAAGCTGATGCTTTTTACAGAAGTGAACTTCTTTTATGGTTCTTGTATAGCATTGACCTTTATTTAGTAGTGTAGTGAGATTTTTTTCAGGTGGACTATCTCTTTAAGTTCACTTCTGAAAAAAGCATCTAAGCTTGCCAGGTACAGTATGACTCTTTTCTTTTTCAGTGAACCACACAGGCCCATCTGTTTTCTGTGGAACAGCTGAATCACAGGGCCACCGAAAGCACAGGTCTTCAATCGCTCTCGCCGTATTTTGATGCCATATGACAATTTAGGTTCAGTAATTTAACTTTAATGGCAATGAGAAGGTTATTAGTCAGTAATTGAAATGTCTTATTTTCACAAATGTCACTTTAGTCATTTCATTGGTATGTAAAATATTGTTCGCTGCAAAACCTTCTACGTGCATGCAAGCTTTTTTGGAAAAACTTTCTAAACTTTTTAAAATAAATTCACTTTTTGTGGATGAGACATATAAAAAGCAGCAAAATCACTAAAGGTGCAACAAGAAACATTGCAAATGAATCAAGCACACATTAGGGGTGCTGTGATGCATCTGGGTGTCACATTCGGGTCTGTATTTAGATCCAAGTACTCAGAGTTGTATAGTACTTAAGTATTTTTACTTTCTACATAAAAGAAAAAATTCGTACTTTATTAGTGTTTTTCTTTGGAAAACAAACATTCCAAAACATATTATCATAAGTTTTACTCCACTACATTTCATAATTTCAAGTTTTTGGTTTATATTTAATATTTAAGTACATTAAACATCTAGTAATTTTTTGTACTTTTACTTAAAGGGGACAGAGAATGAAAAACCATTTTTACCTTGTCTTTGTTGAATAATGGTAGTCTACTCACATTCACAAACATACAAAAAGCGCTAAACATGCTAAACATCTCAGTCTCATAGAAATTCCTCTTTTAGAACTGTCAGCCAGAAAACAGCCCAATCTGAAAAACTGATGCTTATGACATCACAGGCATCTAACTGCCCATCCACTTTAAAATAATGGGCTACATTTTTTGAGTGGCAGCAAAGTCAGCCAATCAGTAATGAGATTGCAAGTTAAGCCAGTAACGGGGGAGCCAAATGCAAAACCAATTGTTTGACATTCCCCACCCTAATAGAGCTATCTGAGAGAGGTTTTTAGGAAGCTTTATCTAAGGCATTACAGACCCAAACAAAAAAATTTTTGTCTACATGTCACATCACATGCAGAACAAGAATAAATACTCCGTTCAACCATTCTATGTCACCTTTAAGTAAACATTTTTTTCGTACTTTTACTCAAGAAAGTAAAAGTACACAATTTTTATGTAATTAGGCATTAAATCAATTTTAATATGCAATATATAATGAATACACAGTATGATTCTATGCTTTAGAATGTAGTGAACATTTTTTAGTAAAGAAAAGTAATTTTTTCCCAAGACAAACACTCTGATAAAGCACAGATGTTTGGAAAATGTAACTAAAATACTTAGGTATTATACACCTCTGCAAGTACTGACAAGAGACGCAAGTAATTTTTCCTATTTAAAACTTGAATCTTCTGTAGTTACATCGTGTACGACCGACGGAAAATTGAAAGTTGGAAAAATATCAAAACTCTTTGATTATTGTTTTAGCGCGATGCTAATGGTCTAAACTATGCTAAAAGTGGTACCGCCAGACCCGCTGAATGGCCAAAACGGTAAAAATCAAATGTTTAACTCTAGGGGAGCTGGAGCATATTTTCAAAAAAAGTGTCCTTAATGTAGCAATGTACCTAAAAAGGCAAAACCTCCTATTGTGTTTAATATACCTGTAAAGGAATAAAACGGAACCTTAGGGTACCACCCAGAAAAACAGTTTTGTATCTTTTATGTACCTTTTTTTCTGAAATTGTAGTCTTTGTCAGTAGTCTTGGCAGTACAGTACTGATTCCTTTTCTGTTTCCACAGATTGAAAAGTCAGTCTTTGAGAGTTTTACGTCCTGTTCCTGTTCTTTCTGACCCCTGGCCACACCAGCACTACCTGTTTCCTGTATTCTAGCAATAGGGGCCATCACTGAGGAAACCAGCTCTCAGACAGAAGCATTTTAGAGTTCAAGAAGTACGGGGGAGAAAAAACGAAATCAAGTTTAAAAGTGAGAGAGCAAGAGAGATGTCATTTAGCCTTCAGAAAAATAATGACTTGCATATGAAAGCCATTTAGAACTGCTTAATGCATTTGCATAATGTCCATTTCAAATGTGCTTTGCATTGTGTTTTGTACCTGCGGTGCATTCACGCACATGTCATGCCCTGTTTCAGTACAGTAATTAGTCATTAGCCATGCCCTGCTGCTTTCGTTCTCCATACTTCAATCAGAAACACAGTCTGAACAAAGAAAGGACTTCACAGGTCAGGTTCCCTAATAAACATTGTCTTATCATCTCTTGAGGCAGGCTGGTAAACTCATCAGGGGCCACAACAGATAAGGCTTTTGAATAACAGAACTTTACAGAGAACAGCAACATGCTTTGCACAGTGATTTGAAACTGACTGCTTTTGAATGTGGGTGAAATTTGAAGATAGGAAAAATACTCCATAAACCATTGAGAAAATTAAAAAATATTGACATTGAATAAAACCACACTCACTAAAAAGTCCTTCCTGCGCCAAACTTGTCATTTCCTGTCCATGGGGAACTGTTCCATGTTGAGGGTCAACATAACAGCTATATGACGAAAAACCATATCAGACGCAATTCATCTTTCCATTTTTCCATGTGAATGTGATGATAGTGGAAGTTCAACCCTGCTGAAAAAAACAATAAAACCATTACAGAAAATTCTAATGGTTTCCATTAAATTATCAATAGGAACCATTAGCTTTTACCATTAAAACCACTACACTGTAGTGTGTTTTGGGCCATATTCCATTAGAACCAATAAAATTCCCAATAAGACCAATAGAATTTCTGTGATGGTGTCTATTGTTTTTTTAGCAGGGAAAGGCAACACATGCCACATGAGATCAAACAAATAGTAGCTGAAAAAGGATTACAAAATAATTTGAGGCTTATGTTGCGTTCTGTGTTGACATGTGCAGGTAGAGATTGATGTTTAAGGTAAAAAATTAAGTTTTAGTATAAGTAATTTTGGGCAAAACATGGTGCCCTAAACTATGGTATACATGATACACTCTTAAAGGGACACTTTTTAAAAAAATATTCCATATATTCATTTTCCAGCTCCCCTATAGTTAAACATTTGATTTTTACCATTTTGGAATCCATTCACCTCATCTCCGGGTCTTGCGCTACCACTTTTAGCATAGCTTAGCATAATCCATTGAATCTGATTAGACTATTAGCATAACGCTAAAAAATAAACAAAGATATTTTTCCTATTTAAAACTTGACTCTTCTGTATTTACATTGTGTACTAAGACTGAAGGAAAATTAAAAGTTGCGATTTTCTAGGCAGATATAGGAGCTATACTCTCATTCTGGCGTAATAATCAAGGACTTTGCTGATGTAACATGGCTGCAATAGACATAGTGATATTACGCACTGCCCGAAAATAGTCCCCTTGGTCACTTTCAATAAGTAACTGCGTAATATCATTTCGCCTCCTGCAGCCATGTTATGGCAGCAAAGTCCTTGATTATTACGCCAGAATAGTTAGTACACGATGTAACTACAGAAGAGTCAAGTTTTAAATAGGAAAAATATCAAAACTCTTTTGTTATTTTTTAGCGTGATGCTAATGGTCTAATCAGATTCAATGAATTATGCTAAGCTATGCTAAAAATGCTACCGCCAGACACGGGGATCAGATTAATGGATTCCAAAACGGTAAAAATCAAATGTTTAATTCTAGGGGAGCTAAAAAATTTGCATTTTTTAAAAAAGTGGAGTGTCCCTTTAAAAATAAGGGTGCTTTACGATCCCATAGAATAACCATTTTTGGCTGAACGGTTCCATAAAGAACCTTTAACATCTAAAAACCTTCCTGTTGAACAAAGTTGAACTGAATGAAGAAAGGTTCCTATAGATGACAAACAATTTAATAAAGAAATGGTTCTTCTATGGAATCACTGCGAAGAACCTTTAATGCACCTTTATTTTTAAGAGTGCAAAATATGAGATAAAAGGTCAAAAGATGTGGAGTTGAGGACTCTCCCTTTGAAATTCTTCAAACATTTTAAAAACTCTAACAATGTACTGTATATATGAGTTTTTCTTTAAGTAAGGATTTCTAAACTTCATTGTGTACGCAACATGTTCTAAACGTGCCGCTGAAGTACCTTTGTGAAACTGCTAGTGCCATCTCACTAAATTAAACTCTCTTTGTAGAAGAGACTTTCTTTATTCTGAGTGAGAAAAATAAAGCTTTCATGGTTTTCCACCTTTTCTCTTTTATTCCTTTTCCATGTGTGAAAAGATTACGACTCAAATCCAGCCCCCTCAAATTCATCTTTCATGCAAGACTTTTCAAAAGCTCTATTTGAGAGAGGACCATTTCCATGACAACGGGACTGGATTAGGTTTAAAAAAATACTTGCACCAATTGCAATTGTGAAGACCCTTGATTCTCAAAGGTGCCTGATGATTTCTGATGGGAGCGAGCAGAGTGACTGAAAAACTGTGCACAAAGGAAAACTAGAGCGTATAAAATTCATGGCAATTTTGGGATGTAATTTGGGCATTGTGTTTGTCTTTGTTAAATAAGGTTCTCATTTAGACTTTTTATATTTAAAAAAATACAAGCATGTAAAAAAATCTTGGAAGAGGTGCTGAATTTTCCATTCAGCTCTGTCTTCTCACCTCCATTCCCAAACGACATAATCAGGCAGCATGTGATAAACTCATGAATAGAATAATGAGGGAAACCCCTTAAGCGTCCTATTTAATTGGCATTCCTGTTAGCACCACCATTCATTCAATACTGAACGTAACTGTCGAACATATATTTAACAACACATGTAAGTAACATACAGTTTTATTTTTACATCCTGCATTACAAGCACCAGCACTAACAGATACTTGTGTGAAGCACCTGGGTGGTTATATAATTGCAGGTACATCTGGTGTCAAAAGTAATAATGTTTATTCATTATTTTACCACCCAGTCTCACCCTATGTCGTCAATATTTGACGACACTTGACCATTCGTCAATATGTGACGCGGAGGGTATACCTTTCGCGTCATTTTTTGACGAACTGGGGACTTCAATACTATTACGTCCGTTGCATTCTCTTCTCCTATTTTCTTACCATTTTCGCGTCGGTTTAGGGTTAGATTTACATAATGACATCCCTACCCAAACCTAACTCTAACCCCAACGCCAGGTGACAACTGTTTCTAACCCCAACGCCAGGTGACAACTGTTTAATTTCGCGTACACTGTTTAATTTCGCGTACACTGTTTAATTTTGCGTAATCTAACCCTACGCGAACCGACGCGAAAATGGTAAGAAAATAGGAGAAGAGAATGCAACGGACGTAATAGTATTGAAGTCCCCAGTTCGTCAAAAAATGACGCGAAAAGTATACCCTCCGCGTCACATATTGACGAATGGTCAAGTGTCGTCAAATATTGACGACATGGGGTGAGACTGTGTTATTTTAATAATTTGGCACTCATTGTCAGGCCATAACAGTGCAAAGTATCTTATATAGCTTAAAATAATGGTTTCCTGTTGTCTAAGTGAGTCAGTTCAGTGTCAGTCAGAGTCAATTTTGTTATATGCAAGTCTGCAAATCTGACCAAATATGCAATTTCTATAAACACTGTAAATTCATACTCAGGCACCTGTCCCAAGATAACAAAGAAATTTCGACAAGCTATAAAATTAGGTCAGTAAGTACAGTAAGTACACTGAAAGATTGAACAGTGCATGACTGAGAGGGGGGATGCGATTTGGTGGTAGGTATGTATTACCCCTCATGATTTCACAGCTAAATGTCATTGTATAAAGTTATGTTTAATTCAGTCTTTTTGAATAAATGAATAGCTATATTCTTCATGCTGCACCCAAAGACAAACAGTTGTCCTGTCATGCTGCAAAAAACATAAATCAATCTGCAGATCTAAACGGTATTCATTTTTTGTCTAATCACAGGCACAAGAATGTTATTTAAATCTAGTGGTTTTGTTCATGACTGAACCGATTTCAGATTAAGAGGTTTGGGGGTACTGAGAAAGAGCTAATCAAACACTTGGATGCTTGAAAATGAAAAAGGATATACAGGTCATGCAAAACACAATAGTGTAAAGATACCTCTGAATATGAATAAATTCAAGATTTTTCAAGAAAAGCAGACCATAAAACAATATGCGGAAAAACTGTATTGTTTCACTTTTACAAAATGCTTCTTATGCATTTTTAACAACAAATTGTATGGTTGATCGTAACATCTGGATTCTGAACTTCCATGAGACGGGTATTATCATCTGAGCACAATTTTGAAAAAATTTCAGTTGCAGTTCCCTGGTTTGCATAATAATTGGTTGCATCAGAAATCATTACTGGAGTTGCAATGCTTCAGCAATGCTTTCATTCAAATGCATTTTAAACAGGTTTAACTATAGCTATCTAAATTCAGATGATGGAGAGACGAGTAGTCACTGGGATCGAGAGGAGGGCTTGAACTGCTTGGTGACATGTTAAATGGTTTCTGATAATTGCTAAAATGTTACAGTGGTATGTTAGTGTTCCACTGTGAAAATCATTTAAAGGGACACTCACCATTTGCATTAAAGGGGCCATGGCATGAAAATCTGACTTTTTCCATAATTAAGTGCTATGATTGGGTCCCTAGTGCTGGTATCAACCTAGAAATTTTGAAAAAGATCAACCCAGTAACTTAGTTTTGGTAAACCATTCTCTACAAGCACATGAAAAAATAGGTCGTTGAAATTTGGCTCTCCTTATGATGTCATAAGGAGCTCTTATTATAATAATACCACCCCTTAATCCAACCACAGCACTACCATTTAGTGCAGAGAAAAAAATAATTCACAGAACAATTGAGTTTCAATTTCAATAAACCACTATCATTGTGATCAGTGTTTGCACTTCATCTGCTCATGTGCTTTTTAAAGGACACACCCAAAACGGCACATTTTTGCACACACCCAAAGTGGCAATTTTAACATGCTATAATAAATTATTTATATGGTATTTTGAGCTAAAACTTCACATATGTGCTCTGGGGACACCAAAGATTTGACATCTTAAAAAATTCCTGTGACATGGCTTTAAGCTTTGTATAGTTAGAACCCCAGTCATGTTTTTGAATGGTTGTGCATCATTTTCCCAGTTACTGCTGAGACAGGAGAAATACAGATTTCAATGTTGCACTTCCTTCTTTCAATGTGATAAAAATTATCATTTTGCATCATTGAAAGCAGGAAGTCCAATATCTTTGTTGAGGGGGTGAGACTACAAACACCCCTTTTCTAGGTCAAATAGGCACCAAACTCGAAATGTATGTTACATTTCGACTACAAATATGACACATTTTCAATAAAGATTAATATTTTACAGGTGAAATGCTCCTTTAAACAAACTCCACAAACCCGAAGTGTTTTTATGGGTTGTGTTCCTGTTCCCTTCCTAACTTGTAGACACTGTTTTGAGATGAGACATCCCCAAGCATTCCATAGCTTGGATTTCTGTTTTGCCAATTTAGTCAGGCGGTGTCACTACTGGGATTGAAGCCTTCGGCCTGCTTTACCTTATCTCTAAGAAACAGATGTGGAAGCTTCACGCTGATTTCTTCCTATACCAGAGAGGTGATGCGTCTTCATGTGTCAGGACTGATTTCACAACATAGCTTTTAGCTAAAGCCTCTTAAGGCTTCAGTAAGGGAGTCTGCAACAGTGCCTTTGCTTGGTGTCATAAATCACTGATTTTATTCATGCAAGAAACTTAACAGCTAAGATTTGAATTCATATTTTTACTTACCATATTACGTGAAAGTCGTGAAGCTGCACCATGAGAATCTTACTTGATCTCAAATTATTTTAAAAGAAATTATGAAATGAAAACTGATTGTTAAACTATATGTTTGATGTAATTGAATAGAGTAAAACATAATTTTTTTATTCAATTTTACTCAACTTGAGTCAATTCAAGTCGACTACCTACATGGATCTGTGGAACAGCATACTTGATTCTGATCACAATCTTTTTTCATGCCAGATTAAACAAAATACTAAACTGTCATAATATTTTAAAACAATATTTTATGTCCAATTATTTACTTGTGGCAAGAAGGCGTAGTAGTTTACATCTAGTCAGTAGTTTTCGCAACGTAAACCCCTTAGTATATAAAATACAGTATAAGCACTATTTAGTAAATATAAGCTATAGTAAACAATAGGCTAATATAGTAGTATACTCTTGTAATTATAGTATAGTATAGTAGTACAATGAATAGGCTTTTAATTACACTGTAGTATACTATAATATTTACTATAGTAAGGTAGAAACACTGTAGTATCTAGGCATTTCATTACAGCTTACTATATTAAATTGTAGCCTATAAATCTTTATATTTTTTATCTGTAATACAAGACGGTTTATTATATTATATTAGTGGTGCTTGCAGTTATGCAAAATTATATTATATTATATTATATTATACCCCTAGGTGCTCGTGTCGTGTGCGCGTGCTGTTTCGTTTCCTGCAGATCACGTGCACAAGCAAATATGGAAACAGAATGTTTTATGTGATTTAAAAACTTTGATGAATGTCGTTCGTCTTTTGGCAATTCTTCTCTCTGTTACAAAATATAACAATAATACAAAAGCCTGAAGACATTTATGCCACTACAAGTCAGCAACAACTTTTAAAATCACCAAATTTGAGTGACTTTACGTTAACTGGAATGTCAACGGTCAACGGTAAGGTTAGCCAAGCACGCGCAGCAGAGATAACTTACATCTGAAGACGGGCAAGTATTTGTTAAATAATGTAAATATCTATTTCTTTATATTAAAACTAATCAACAATTCTAACAATTAACAATATCTAACAATTACATCCACACTCTGGTTGCATTTTAACAAAACAAAACAAAGAACCAACAACAACAACACGTAGACCAGTAAAGATGGCGCATGCGTGTCACGAGTATCCCGAATCTGTGAGGGAACCGTACAGGAATACAGAAGAAACACCTGCTCATCCTTCATCAGCTTTCTCATCTGCTGATCGTCCCAGGACAGCGAGTCTGTGGAGCTGTGTATGGAGCGGACAAAGTGTCTTTTGTCCCCTGTGTCGTGCTTAAAACGGAGGGAAAGCCCGAGGCACAGCATTAGTGCGCTCAAAGAGCTCTCTTGTCAAGTGGGATAGCATTGATGAGTCCTTAGATTGCAAAAAGCCGCTGCCTTATTTAACCAGTTTGCCCCTTTTGCCCTGGTATGGCCAACAATATCACTCTTTGTGTTTTACAGAACATATTGATGCTCTCCGGTCTTTACTCATTTCTTTGAACACTTTGTTCCCATTAACTGATATGATTAAGCCCGATGTTTCCCGAAAGTTGTTGTTGTTATTTTGATATTGTGTTCTGTTGAAATAAACTTTTGGTTTTATTATAGAAATACCTGTACCATTAAGAGGGTAATCATATTTAATTTCACATTTTCACATTAAATATTTTTTTTGTGTGTGTGTGTAGGATAGCCATGAGTGTGAGAAACAGATCCTGCTCCTCCTCCATCCTTCAAGCATGCAGTTCATCCTTTACCAGACAGCCATCCCGTGTTTTGATAGTGGATGCATCGCCGCCCTGGTGGTCAGAGACATGCCCTGTTCTGTGTCAGGCTTTGGAAAACTTCTTTATTCTCACCAGCAGTCTAGCAGGTCCTGTCCGCCTGCCGCTACTCAGTATCTTTGCCATCAGCGTACAGCTGGAGTGCCTCCTACCCTTTGTGGTAAGGATAAATATGTGTAGGCACCATGTGCATAATCAAATAGTAAAATAAAACTGCACCTCTTTTAATAATCTTCAATTCCTAAATTCATTCCTTAATTTCTTTTGCTTCTGCAGCATGTTAAGGGGAATTTGACACGTCTTCTTTCCTGTGTGGAGGAACTGCGTTCTCTGCCTCGGGAGGGCTGTGTTCGGCAACGGGGGGCACTCATTAAACAGGCAGTATTGGACAGCCTGCAGCAGTTTAAACAATACATGTGTCATACAGCTCTTGGGGACATAAACAACAACTGCGTTGAGGTGACAGCTTGGGTTTACATCTCTAATACTGAAAGATAATTAGATTGGCATGAGCAAAGAGTCTGAGGCTGGTTTAATTCCTATAAATATCATAAATTCCTATTTAATGATAAGTCCTAACATAATGAAGACATGCCTTGGTAACTCATCTTTTAAATCAACAGTGAATGTCTTTTGATTTATGCTTTTGCCCCAGGCTTCATTTTAGAGTGATTCAACAATGCTTTCTTTAAACCACACATCACAAACAAAGAAATTGCACAAACATTCACATTTAGATTTCCTTCCACTGAATTCAAAGATCATTTAACGTCCACCGTCAGCCATGAATGGAGATGTTGGGGCACTAGCACAGACCACATGGCCCTCAGCAACTACTCTCCTCTCAGGAGGCTCCATTTAAACCTAGCACTAATGTCTCTCCACAGGAAGCAGAGCAGAGGTCAAGTGAATTTAATCAGATTATAAGTATGTTTTTTGTAGCATAAATAGGATTATATGGTGCATATGGGGCTCGATCTGGTCTCACTTTGCAGTGACAGTACAGCAGAGTTTTTGTCATGGTACAAAAGATGTCTATTATGTGATGATGTATTTATGCATTATAAAATTAGCACTGACTCCCTCCGTTTAAATATGCAACAGATCATAGCAGTTATTTGTACTATTCAATGGAATATTTCTTTAGCTGAGGGATTGGCTTTGATGATATTTTATGTTTATTACATTCTTACTGTGTCTGTTGCTTCATACAGTTAGAGAGAGAGAGAGAGAGAGAATGTTTTTGTGCTGTGTAGTTTCTGAGGAATGTTTCACTGAAGCCTTGACTTGGAATGTATTTCAACATGAGAGACAGCTGATGACCGTCAACAACAGCTTTTATCTTTGCAGTCATAAAATCAAGGCCATTACAGTGCATTGGGTTTTGCAGTCTTATGGATACACTGTGCATGCATTGTTTGAAAATGTCAGCAGAATTTTGCCGTGACTTGCGACATACAGAAAAACATCTAGCATATTATTTCAGAAATCAAATTTTTGTTGCTAATCGTATCTTAAAGAGCACATATAATGAAAATCTGACTTTTTCCATGTTTAAGTGCTATAACTGGGTCTTCAGTGCTTCTATCAATCATGAAAATGTGAAAAAGTTAGTTTTGGTAAACCATTCTCTGCAAGCATGTGAAAAAATAGCTCATTAAAATTTGCCTCCCCTTGTGATGTCAGAAGGGGATAATACCGCCCCTTAATCTGCACTATTCAACCACACACTGTCATTTAGTGCCGAGATCAGCTAATTTGCATTTAAAATGACACACCCCAAAATGGCACATTTTTGCTTACACCTACAAAGTGGCAATTTTAAAGGGTCAATCTACTTTAAAAATATGCTCATTTTCCAGCTCCCCTAGAGTTAGATATTTGATTTTTACCGTTTGGGTGATGCTAATGGTCTAATCAGATTCAATGGATTATGCTAAGCTATGCTAAAAGTGGTCCTGCCAGACCCGGAGATCAGCTGAATGGATTCCAAAACGGTAAGAATCAAATGTTTACCTTTAGGGGAGCTGGAAAATGAGCATATTTTCAAAAAAGTGGAACGTCCCTTTAAAGGTAGGGTAACAGATTTGATCCTGGAACATTTTTAGTTATGCTGGTTAAAAGTCTCCTCACATCCTGATAGCAATCACTGTGTTAAGTTGTTTAAATGTATTTGTAGAAATGTATGTCATCTGTGAAAGGCGTAGGACCAAAAAATGTCCAAACCAATCATAGATTTTGGTCCGAACGGACGTTTCCTTTTTTGTCCCTGATACGTAAGCGTAATTTGAATGCCCACCGCGCAGCGAGTCCACGCAGACACCATACGTCATCGGCGCGTTCAAGTGCGCTCACACAAGTCTGGGGCATTTTTTCTGTCTGGAGTTATTCACAGATTATGAAAGTGCAAGATAGATGCTTTTAAATGTACAAAAACTGCTATCTTAAACATGGAGAGGCTTCTTCGTGATCTCAACTAACAAAAAAAAAAAAATCTCATTATGTCGAAAGTTGTGCTGCCGAAGGGTGTCACTGGTTTCCGTGACGGGTCACATTTGTGACGTCAGAAGGGATAATACCTCCCCTTTATCTAAACTATCCAACCACGGTGCTGCCATTTAGTGCAGATATCAGCTCATTTGCATTTTAAAAAGACACACCCAAGCACATTTTGGCTCACACCAACAAAGTGGCAATTTTAGCATGCTCTAATAAATTATCTGTGGGGTATTTTGAGCTAAAACTTAACATACACACTCTGGGGACACCAAAGATTTATTTGACATCTTAAAAAGGGCTTGTGAAATGTCCCCTTTATATCCATCTATCAAATATGGGGTTAATGAACTGTATTGCAGGTTTTGTACATATACATAAAGTGAAAGTGACATGATTGTCAAGTATGGTACTGTAGTCCATACCCGAAATGTGACCTGGGGGGACCAATTTGGGAAACATGCCTTGCACAAGGTCACCTCAGTCACAACCTGCCAGTCATGAGACAACGATCAGGTTATAAGCCTGACTCTCTAACAATTAGGCCACACTCGCCCCTAATGGTTGCATGCCTGTTTTGCTCATTTTTGATGATCTTCGTTTAACTGCATGCTTCAGTAATAACTAACATTGATGGATTTTTATTTTGTAGGTGACCGTGTTGACCTGTCAGTCAGGCCACGCGGTTTTGAAACAGCTGGAGAAGGATCTGAAAAACTCTGATCTGATGAGTCTACGCAGACTTCTGGTTATACACATCAGCCTACAGCAGAGTCTCTCAGAAAGATCTCCAACCTGTAGCCTAGACATCCCATCTTCAGAAGATCACAATGACCATGAAGGTAACGAAACTTACATACCGGTAGTCAAAACTTGAAAGGGAAGTGTACTTTTAGTCACGTTTAAACTTAGAACTGCCCTTTATACCCATGCATGAAATACAGTAGGGGCACAATTAATGTGCAGTACTTCTGCTGTGTAACATCTGCTGGAATAATGGAGAGTTTAGCAGGCATAGTTTCCTTTCAAAAGATGAAATTAAAAGACATGACTAACATATGGCAAGAAATTTCTATCCAAAATGGCTTTTGGATTATGCTTTGTTCTTTGCGCATGCTTTTGCCAGGAGTCTGAGCCGTCTCTTGTTTTCTGCACAATTACTTTAATTAAGGTTTTGTGGTCGGCAATCAGGGTGAAACCCAGGCAAACCAGGCACCAATTCAGAAAACAGAGCCAAATCTGTATGTGATCTAAGAAGTTGTTATTTAGAAATCAAGAGATTGCAGGTGGAGAGACGTGCAAGGGAAGAATATTTATGTTTGCACATTATAAAAAAGCAAGAGATTACATTTAACTCCTGAAGTCAAGGAATCACTCTCTACATTTCATTTTTTTATTTTAGTTCATATACATGATTATGGTAATTGTTACACCCTCATTCACATAAATACAGTACCTGGGCAGTGTTCAGTTCCGGCCGAAATGTTTCTATTGGTTTCATTTAATGCTCTTTAAAGCGTGGGTGGCATGTACGCCACACAAATTTATTGACTGTCTGCAGCAGTGGGGAATTAAGTAGAATTTCGGCTGGTGAGAGGCAGCTCTGATACGCCTGTTAAACTTAAATGTCTCCATGTTTTACCCTTCTCCAAAAATGTTTACCGTAGTGCCTTACAGTATGTGTGTGGAATTTGTGTATTGCTCTTTTTATTTCTATATAGTAAAACTACATTAAACCTCCTGGCTCCCACTGCTATAGACTCAAAAGGGTACATCCATGGAAAATAGGGTGGGCCGGACATTGAGGAAGAGGAAAACTTCCATACAGCTGTGCAACAAATCACAACAGTTCCTTTCAATTAAAGGGACACTCCACTTTTTTGAAAATATTCTCATTTTCCAGCTCTCCTAGAGTTAAACAATTGATTTTTACCGTTTTGGAATCCAATCAGCTGATCTCTGGGTCTGACGGTACCACTTTTAGCATAGCTTAGCATAATCCATTGAATCTGATTAGACCATTAGCATCGCACTCAAAATGACCAAATTGTTTCAATATTTTACCTATTTAAAACTTGACTCTTCGGTAGTTACATCCCAGGCACAATTGAAAGCTACCAAGGGGACTTTTTTCGGGCACTGCGTAATATCATTGCACCAGCTGCAGCCATGGTACGGCAGCAAAGTCCTTGATTATTATGCCGGAATGAGAGTATAGTTCCTAACTTTTAATTTTAGTACACAATGTAACTACAGAAGAGTCAAGTTTTACATAGGAAAAATATCAAAACTATTTGGTTATTTTTGAGCGCAATGCTAATGGTCTAACCAGATTCAATGAATTATGCTAAGCTTTGCTAAAAGTAGTACCGCCAGACCCGGAGATTGGCTGAATGGATTTCAAAACAGTAAAAATCAATTGTTTAACTCTAAGGTAGCTGGAAAATGAGACTATTTTCAAAAAAAGTGGAGTGTCCTTTTAAGAAAAAGCTACTTCTTTTGAAAGAGCATTAGGTTTAGGTAAACACAATCCTTTTCTTGAATTAGCAGATACATAATATTAACTGCTGTACAGTCACAGACAAATCACTGAACATCAGACTACTATGATCTAGCAGATACTGTATGTCTAGTAAAGGGAACTTTGAGGTCATGCAGTCCATTGTGTTCAGCTGGATCAAGTCCACACCAGTTTTATTATTGATTGTTCTCGGAGGGGAGAGGCTAATGGGATAATAGCCTCATGTCAGTTGACTGTACACAAACACACAACTCCCTAGCTTAGTTATGACCCTGACTGCTCCCCACTGCTCCACAGACTCAGGTGTGAGCAGCTAGAACGACACTGAGGTCTCACATCCCTCCCTGTCTGACATCCTGTTTTTTAACTTCCAGCAGACAAGCTCAAGCACGAGGAGGTGCTCACAATCAGCATTTTAACTGAGGAAGGAAATAGGACTGAGTTATTTGTAAGAGAGATAGCCTGTGTTCGAGAGCTCTTCTGCATAGTACATAGAGAGAGAAAGAGAAAGAGTTAGTGTTATCTGGGCCACTTTCTGTCTTCAAAGGCCGTTTCATTCCTATTATACTTGATAAAAATTGGAATTGATTTGAATATTTGACACATTTTGTCAATACACCACAATGACAGTAAACAGACATTATTGCTGTCAGTTTTTCCAGTGACAAAGCAAACAGAAGTCATTCATTTTCAGTGTAAATTGCCAGTTTGGTAACTTGGTAATACACAATTCACAATTGTTTGTCATGCTTAATGTATGCGTTCATAATCATTTATCAGAAACATGCTTAATGCTGTTTTTTTGTACTGTGCAAACAATATTATAGTCAAATTTACTTTAAAGAAATAGACCCCCCCAAAAAAAGCTTTTTCTGTGTTCCTCGGAGGTAAAGCTGACAGAAAAGAAATGAAGCTAAGTAAATGATGTCAGAATTCCTGGGTCTATTTTTTATCTTGGCTTTGAAGTTCCACTGTGTAGATGTAGATGGGAATATTTGTGGAAAGAATGACCAAGTGTGCAGCACACCATCAATTAAGTCTCATTGGTGGAGTGGTTAAAGGAATATTCCATTTTCTTAAAAGAAAAATCCAGATAATTTACTCACCACCATGTCATCCAAAATGTTGATGTCTTTCTTTGTTCAGTCCAGAAGAAATTATGTTTTTTGAAGAAAACATTGCAGAATTTTTCTAATTTTAATGGACTTTAATAGAACCCAACATTTAATACTTGACTCAACACTTGACAGTTTTTTCAGCGGAGTTTCAAAGGACTGTAGACGGTCCCGGACGAGGCATGGGGGTCTTGTCTGGCGAAGCTATTGTCATTTTTGACAAGAAAAGTGAAAAATATATACTTTTAAACCACAACTTTTCGTCAAGGTCTGGTCCAGCGCGACCTAACGTAAATGCGTAGTGACGTAGGGAGGTCACGTGTTAGATATATAAAACGCACATTTGCGGACCATTTTAAACAATAAACTGCCACAAAGACATTAATTAGTATCAGTTGACATACAACAACGTAGGAACGGTCCTCTTCCAAGACGCTTGTAAACACTGGGGCGGAGTTTCGCGTTCGTCCTCTGTGACCTCTTGACGTGATGACATATTGCGGTGACGTAGTGAGGTCAGCTGGCGCATTACGACCGGATGTACACAACGAGAAGTTGTGCCCCAAAAGTGCACATTTGTTTTTTTTTATTGTCAAAAATGACAATCGTTTCGCTAGACAAGACCCCCACGCCTCGCCCGGGACCGTCCACAGTCCTTTGAAACTCCGCTGAAAAAAACTGTCAAGTGTTGAGCCAAGCACCAAACGTTGGGTTCCATTAAAGTCCATTAAAATTTGAAAAATTCAGCAATGTTTTCTTCAAAAAACATAATTTCTTCCGGACCGAACAAAGAAAGACATCAACATTTTGGATGACATGGTGGTGAGTAAATTATCTGGATTTTTCTTTTAAGAAAATGGACTAATCCTTTAAAGGGAGACCACTACTGAGAAAAATTCATATGATAACATTTTACCAGTCAGTGATCACTTAAAGAGCACCTATAGTCCGATTCACGATTTTACATTTTCTTTGGTGTGTGTGTCTTAGTACTTGTTTACGATATACAAGGTATATAATACCGCATGCAAAGAACATAGAAAATACACAATAGAGACAAACATACAGCATATAATATTTACAGTGAGGAAAATAAGTATTTGAACATCCTGCTATTTTGCAACTTCTCACATTATGGAAACCAAATGTCAATACATGGACGGTCAAACTTGAAGTCATTTTGGTAACAGTCAGTGGACCCTATAAGGAAAGTAGGCCAATAAATCTATAAAATTATATGCAAAGGGTTTTTGTCTTGATTGTAGGGTTATCAAATGAATAATTATCTTGAAACAATGGTTGTTTTTCTGATGGCAAATGCTGCACATGTATATAAGCCTTAATTCAAGCTAATTTGTTTTCCAGCCATGATTTAGGAGCCTAGACTGGAGAACTGTGGTTCTTGTTGGTGTTATTATGATGAAAGCTCTTGTAATCACAGACGCTTGGCAGTATGTGGCTAAACCCTTGACCTGATAAAAGATCAGCTGCTCACTCAAGTGACTACATTATCAGAACGTTAAAGTATATGTTTATTCAGTGATGAATAAGACTGTTTGAACCACTGAGTACTTGACCTTTGACATTCAGATCGCTTGCACAGCAATTTATGTGAATTATGTACAGAAAATGAATGCATATTTAACAGTGGCGGCTTGTGACTGCTCTTCTGAGGGGCGCAAATTTAAAATATGTGTCATGTGTGTTGCTTGTGTTTTCAAAATATGTGTTTGTTGCATCATGTGAACCATGTGCATCACGTGTTTTGTCAAAATACGAGCGTGCTGCACACGCCTCAAAGAAATTTATGATAAAAGAGACGCTCACGTTCACAAAATACACGCAAGACACTCCCTTAACAGTAAATTCTGATTACGCATGAGATTATGCGAGTATCTGGCAAACGCGAGCATATCTTTTATTATAAGTCCTTTAGACGCATCTGCAGCAGGCACTTATTTTGACAAGACACATGATACGCATAGATTCACTCGACACGCCGAACACATATTTTGAAATTACGAACCACACACATGACGGGCTACATACATGTTGTGACGAACTTCGCATCGTGCGCCCTCGAAAAAAGAAGTCACTGGCCGCAAGTGATATCTAATGCATAATACGTTTTAGCGACACAATTTTGCTACATAGTTCATTTTATAGATGAATAAATCTACAATTAAAGATTTATTTGGTTTAAACAAGTCTGTAGGTAAAATAAATAACAGGCACATTACCATAATCATGCATTCATTCATTAAAGGAAATGTTCTCAT
Source organism: Misgurnus anguillicaudatus (assembly GCF_027580225.2). Taxonomy (NCBI): domain Eukaryota; kingdom Metazoa; phylum Chordata; class Actinopteri; order Cypriniformes; family Cobitidae; genus Misgurnus; species Misgurnus anguillicaudatus. The sequence continues at coordinate 49,511,196 of NC_073357.2, read as the reverse complement.
CACTATTTTTAACAGTTTTCATCTCTCCAAATGTTTTTTTATTTATCTTTCTGTAATCTTAAAGAGTAGGTCATGTTACATGCAATATAATCTGCTTACAATTCTATTAAAAGGGGACAATATGAGATTTATTCTAAAAAGTATTGTAAAAATATTGTGACTCAGTACTGGATTGAAGGTTTGTCCAAAGTAGGAATTTTAAAAATGTTCAAATATACACCTCTCTCCAATTTGAAAAAGATTTTGAATGTTTAAGTCTAGAAAAATGTTGTCACGCTCCACCACTCCTTCGCCAGAAGACAGAGCATGTCTAGATGGTCCACTCTCTCTATATATTTCTGTCATTCTCTTGCCCTTCAATCTCTCCATCACTCTGAACTTTTTCTCATATGCCTTGCCTCTCTCTTTACGGCTCACACTGTTTTAAATCATTTCAGAAGGGGTAGATTTAGCTGTGTGGTTTGGAGAGCCATGGGAGCAGACGAGTCTTGTTGTACCACCCATGCCCATCTCTAAATATCCATCGCACCCCTCCTCTAAGTCTGTTACGTTGCCATGGTAATTGCATGGTGCGATTAGGGTAACATGCTGATGTGAAAACCAGGGCCTATGTTAATGTCACCCAGGCTGTTGTTTGGTAAAATAAAGTGTTAGTGGGTGTAAGCGTTTGGAATTTTTTGGATATACAGCCAGTCGTTAGGAAGCTTGCCGGCAAAATAGATTAGCATCATGGGGCTGCTGGCCACAACAACAGACAGAATGATGAGCTGTGTTTCATTGTTAATTGTGCAGAAAGGCTGCGCTCTCTCTGTGTGTACACCAACCATCTGTTGCTATTACATCGAAATTGACAAGTTTTCTCATTCTCGATTTTTAGGCTATTTTTTCAATTATGCTAACTCATTTACCGTAGCCAAACGAACATAAAGACTGAAATCTTTATGTGCATGTCTCAATAGGTTTTCTCTTTACTAGCCAGCAGTGCTGTAATAAAGTTTGTTATTTATTTATTTATTTTATTTATGCTTTTGGCAGACACTTTTATCCAGAGCTACTTACAGTGCATTACAAGCTATACATTTTTATCACTATAAGTTATTTGTGTTTGTCTTGTGTTTTTTGAACCATCTGTGATCGAGACAGGGTGGATTGATAGACCAACATAAAAAAGTTACAAAAATCCTGTTGTGTAGATC